>NC_069499.1:1300820476-1301180476 GCF_027579735.1 Bombina bombina
TAAAAACAGTTTTTGTCCCGCACACCCTTGAGAGGCCAAAATGCAAAATCTGTAAGCAAGGTTGGCAAGTGGCGTGCCAACTGTTGCGTTTAAGCAATAGTAGCTTTTTGCAAGCGACGGAAAGAGCGAGCTTATTACAAGTTGAAAGTAAATGCGAGAATGCAATCACATTTTATAATCGTTGGGTTACTGCGATTGAAAACTTTGCAGAAAGGGTGGTGCGTTAAAAAAAGTTGCACCAAACACAACAAAAATATTTTTAAAATTATATTTACACTCATATAAACACTATCAATAAATATTAATGAAAAGGTTATAATAGTTCAAAGGTATATAGTATATGGCAAAGTATTTGATTGCAAAGGGCTATAGTGTATATATATAGATAGATAGATAGATAGATAGATAGATAGATAGATAGATAGATATACTGTATATATATATATATATGTACATAAGGAAAATGAATAACTCCTGAACAAATTCTACAGTTCAAATGTGGAACATGGATACCACGCACAGCTTTAGTTAGAAGTAAAATTCATTATTTATTGCTATACATTAAAATGGATAACTCACAGAGTAGCGGTTAGCTGGTAGCTACGTCATCTACTACTGGGAGCTGTTAAACACATCTGGTGAGCCAATGAGAAACCAATCACCAGCTAGCTCCCAATAGCAGTAATGCATTCCTTCTACTGAGCCTACCTAGGTATACTTTTCAAAAAAGGATACTAAAAGTAAAACAAAATAACAAAATAAATTTGATGATGAAATTTGATGACGTAAATTGAAAAGATGCTTTAAATTGCTCACTCTGTCTGAACTATGAAAGTTTTCACTTTCATGTCCTTCTATACAGACAGACAAGATCATGACAACTCCATGGTTTATTCTTGTTTAATAAGGCTTTATGATATATTCTAAAAGACCCAATATACAATCATTAAAATGTTCATTCATAGGGCTCAATATATTAACTAGTAAAACTACTAGAACGACAATTTTCACAACTAGGGAATGTATCCTCTGAGCAAGCTGCAGCAGATGAGCAGTATCCTCTGCCTATAATTACTATTGCACAATCAAATGCTTGCACAGGCCACCCAGCTTGATAAATGGAGCTATTTTGGCAAGTAAGTGTTTTGAACATAAAATTAATGCAAACTATATAAATCAATTAAAGGAATGAACATGGAAGTCAATATAGAATTATTCCCAACAAACAAACTTAAAAACAAAGATACTTCAACATACTTCTATCAAATGTATTTATTGATTGATTCTCTTGTTACCAGGGGAGGACTAAGACCAATCAGGGCCCAGGGCAAAAATTAGGGAAGGGCCCCCACTGTCTCACACTGACCCAAATGTATGCAAATGAACATGGTAGCCTCCCTGACCCCATCAGGCCACCTAACCTCCAGGGCCAGGACTCCCAACATCAAGGGCCAGACCCCACACTACATGGCCCTCACTGTGACAGACCCTTGACAGGACCCCCACACACACTCTAGGCCTACCCCCAAGCAACAAACCCCACATCCAGGCACACTCCCACTAAACCCACAATTAACTGCTTAGTTACTGAAAGAGCAGCTGTCAACCCCAGCTTAAGCAGCATACCAGGAGCCATGGAGTTGCCATTTGTGGGCCCCCCTACATGCTGGGCCCTCGGTCCAGGTCCTATTCACCCAGATGCTCAGTCCACCCCTGCTTGTTACCTTTGTTAAAACCTAGCTCCTCTCCATAAGAGCATGAGTACTAAGGGGAAGCAATGTTGAAAATAGTGGACTCAAGTTATCTATCTGCTGAGACAGCTGTGCTGCAGGCTCACTCATGTAAGGTGGTTGTAATGATGCTTCCTAACCTCTTAATCACCTCAGATGTAATCGAGTTAAATTAGCCTGAACTCATTTAATCAGGGTGATTGACAGGTCCTGCTCTAACACAAGAACAGGTGGTGGTTCTGCACAATGATATGCTTGTTCTGTACTAAATGTGGGCAATGGAAATGAGCGGACAGGTTCCCTAGCTGAGAACATTGTCTGACCACAGATTTAACATAGTTGAATATTAAAAAAAAAAAAAAAAAAAGAGCAACACCTGCACAATGGGTCACAATCTGTTTTTAGAGGGTAATAGGTTCAGGAGTAATTTGTTGAATGGGAGATGAATGGGAGATGATTAATGGAATAGACTTTCACTAGAGATGGAAGGACAAAGACAGTAATGAATGTGATGAAAACCTATGATATGCTTAATACTAATCTAAGAATAAATTAAGCTCAGACTGAGAAAGGGATTATGGGCAGATTGATGCATCCTCTGGTTCTTATTTACATTCAAAATATGTTTCAATTAAAAAAACAACAACAATAATTTAGATTTATTTCTGACAATTGGAACGCTACACAGATAAATATTACAGTATTACAGATGGCTCTTTTGGCCTCTGTCCCATTCAATGGAGTGTACAATGGATTACCTCTGTTTATTGCATATATTAGATCTGTAACTGTACTTGAAATTATGCCCAATGTAAATCTTTATAGTTAGAGATATGCAACCTCTATACCTTTTTTAAAAATACTTCAAACACCCCTTTTTTGGTCAAAATTCACAAAACAGATTTAAAGGGACAGAAAGTATGCTCAGAAGTGTGCACGTGTCTGCAGCACTATATGGCAGAAGTTTTGCAACAAAGTTATACATTAGCAAGAGCACTAGATGGCAGCACTATTTCCTGTCATGTAGTACTTCAGGCATGTGCACGTACATATAGGTATCTCTTCAACAAAGAATAGCATGAAAATGAAAAGAATTCAATAATAGAAGTGAATTATTTATTTGATGATGACCATAACAGGACAGGAAGGGCAGGAGAGGAGACAGCAGCAAAGTTCCTGAACTAGTTAGGCCTCCAGTGTACAAACCCCCAAAAATACACCTCCTAAAGGAGGAGGGCAAATGTGCTTAGAGACCCTTTGACACAGCGGCTGACTTTTTGCTCTGATTTTTTTACTTTAACTGATGATGATCACTACAGAAAAGGAAGGATAAGAAGAGGAGCAACAGGTAGAAAAGTTACTGAACTAGGCAGGACTCTGGTACACAAACCCAAAAGTACACCTCCAAACGTATGCTTAGAGACCCTTGGACACAGAGGCCAACCGTTTGCTGAGAATTTTTAATCTAACTGATGATGACCACCACATAGCAGGAAAGGCAGGAGAGGCTGCAACAGCAGGTAGCAGACATACTTAAAGGGACAGTCTACTCCAGAATTGTTATTGTTTAAAAAGATAATCCCTTTATTACCCATTCCCCAGTTTTGCATAACCAACACTGTTATATTAATACACTTTTTACCTCTGTGATTACCCTCTTTTCTAAGCCTCTGCAGACTGCCCCCTTATCTCAGTTCTTTTTTTTTAAATATAAAACTTATTTTATTGAGGAAATTAGGTACAGGAAGAAAATCAAAATATATCCACGCAGGGAAAACTGTAATAAGTATAATAACATCATATTACCAACCATGAGCAGAGGGTAAACAGATATTGTTAGATGTATTAGAGACATCACAGAGATGGGTTACTGTCAATCATGTCTAAGAATAGGCTAGAAAAATTATCTGTGGGAGGAATGTTCTGGCAAGGTGGTGCTCGAGGTTGAGGAATTAGTTCTCTTTATCTTATTTTATACCTTATAGTATACTATTCTTGTAGGGTAATCAGATCTAGAGTATTGGGGTTGGTAAGCAGGGAGAGGTGGGCTAAGAAGAAATGATGCTAGCTTCAGGGGAGTATAACTTTTTGTCTTGTGATGGAGAGGGGGGAAGGGGAGTCAGTCTATGTCAGGGGGAGGCTTCGACTAGTAGACCTAACATAAAGCATTATGAAGTAGAGCATGTAAGTCTCCTGTCTAGTTTACTCAGTCAGGGAAAATCTCTGTCCATGGTAGCCACGTTTCTATGTAGAAATCCATTTTATCAAGTACTGAGTAGGGGTGAGACTCCAACTTTTTGATATATTTTATCATGGAGATGACTTGTGGGAGGGATGGAGGAGTTTTGCTCTTCTAAGCTCTGGCTATTGCTAACTTAGTGGACATCAGGAGGTAAATGGTAAGGGTTTTATGTGTTGGTGTTAGTTTTGGAAGGTCTAAATGAAGTAGACATGCTTGGGGACTAAAGGGAATTATAACATGAATTTGATTAAAGATAGCGAAGAGTTGTGTCCAGAGAGGTTTAATCTTAGGGCAATACCACCACATGTGGGAGGGGATACCTATCAGGCCACATTCTCTCCAACACATGGGAGAGTGGTTACTAAAGATCTTGTGCAAGATAGAAGGAACTAGGTGCCATCTAACTTGGATTTTATAATAGAGTTCCCATAAGGTAGCACAATGTAGGTGTTTTTTGGTGAATATTATCTCCCGATACCAAGAGCCAGCATCAGCAGCAAAGTTCAGGTCTCTCTCCCAGGCGAGGTATTGGGGGATTTTGTGATGGCTGTGAGGTTCTAGTAGTAAGTTGTAATGATAAGAGAGAGCACCTCTAAAAATATGTGCTTGGGTCTATCATTGCTCCCAGGCCATAGGGTCTCTGAGGTTGTTGTTAGGGTATCCCCAAGATCTCAGAAGGGAGCAGAAGTGAAATGTTTTAAATCAAAGGTTAGGGGGTAATTGAAATTGAAGGCTTAATCTGGGGTGTGACATCAATTTTTATGTTCCTATAAGTCAGATATAGAAAGGGCTTTAGTTCTTTGCCAGATAAGAATGTGTGAGTCAGGGAGGCAGTGTAGAGAACATACTACTGTCTGAGAATCAGAGGAATGAGGGGCAATCTAAAGGGTATGTCTAATCTGATCCCAAAACTGCAGGATCTCAAGTATTATAGGATGATTATTGCCAAGATTCTTCCTATAGTGTGCGGGTATCCACAGTAGGTCAGTTAGTTTAAGGCCTGTTGGTAGAAATGAGCTCTCAACTTCGCGCCAGCGCAAAGGGTTATCTGCGATACTCCAGCTCATCCAATGGGATAGACAAGCTGTGTTATAATAGAGGATAGTTTTTGGCAAAGCTAGGCCTCCTTTAGCGACTGTTCTTTGAATGGTCTGTCTAGAGGTTCTGGGTTTCTTACCTCGCCATAAATATGTAATGATGATACTTGTAATTTATTAAGGATTTGTCTAGGTAAGTTAAGTGGGATACACCAAAACAAATAGGTAAAATGGCAGCTATCCTCCCCGTCCAGGATATCTATCTATACTCCCATGACTCGAGAAGTTTTCTAAACTCCGGGAATCTGTCTGAGAAATTTTTAGATATGGCTAACGAAGTGTCCTCGCTAAGGTGGATCCGTAAGAGTTTGATAGATTGTGCTGACAATTGGAAGTTATGTTTGCTGTAATTGAGACAATTCAGTAGTGGTGATGTTAACTTGTAGGGCTTCATTTTTAATGAGGTTTAATTTATAGTGATTTAGAGTGCAAAAGTATGTGAGTAATTTAAAGACTGCAGGAAGTGAGGTAGGTCGATGGAAAGGTCAGGAGAAGATTAATTGCATCTGCATTTTATGTTGGGAATCTTTGATGTTGTAGCCAGAAATTTCAGGGTTTAGCCTGATTGCCTGAGTGATAGGCTTTATAGCAAGCGCAAATAAGAGTGGTGATAAGGGGCAACCCTGCCTGGTTCCATGTGTGATTTCTAAGGAGCAGGACTGGAAACCCACTCTTCTTATTTTAGCAGAGGGGCAGAAGTATAGGACATGAACAGCTGATATAAACTCTTTTGGAAAATTGAATGCTCTAATGGTCTTCCATAAGTATTCCCACCAGCGTCTAGGGACAGAGCTAGGAGGGGTACTCCCTCTTTTCAGGCTTTAGTGAGAACGTTAAGTATGCACCTAGTGGCATCTGGCCCTTCTCTCAAAGGAATAAAGCCCCACTTGGTCCGGATAGACCAGTGAGGAAATTATTTTAAACTGTCTATTGGCAATATTTTTGGCGTACAAATTTGGTGTCAAGATTAAGGAGAGAGATAGGGCGGTGACTTCCACATTCTTTAGGGTCTTTTCCAGGCTTTAATATGGTAGTTATTGTGGCTTTTAAGAATTCTTTGCAGAAATAATCCTTGGGAATTACTTCATTAAACATTCTACATAAGATGGGAGCAACCATAGAATTAAATGTTTTGTAGAAGCATCCTGCATAGCCATCAGATCCTGGGGATTTGCCTAAGTTAAGTTATTTAATGCTAGTCTGTACTTCTTCTATAGTAATTGGGGTGTTTAGGGTTTGCTCTGGTAGCTGAGGTAAGTTAAAGTACTTAGAAACGAGCGTACCTCTGTTACTGGGGATACGTGGCTAGGGGTACTATGGTCTAAGTTATATAGGGTATAATAGTATGATCTGAACGTTTCACCTATCTCTTTTGGAGAGGTGACTAACTTATTATGTTTTCTGATGGATTGTTTCTTGGACTGAGCCGCACGGTTTCGTAATTTTGTTGCTAGGAGGGAGGTAGCTTTATTACTTTTATAACAATATAGCTGTTTAAGTTTCTCTAAGTTAGTATCTGGTGTGTAACATCTGATATTTTATCACTTAAGTGGAATAAGATGTATGTAATTGTTCTTTCAGGGATCTAAGTTGACATGTTAGGGAGGCAAGATGATGTCTTGTGTTTCCAATTTTCGAATAGGGTTAGTGACTAGCTAATCTTTGAGGCGCCATGTAGGTGGTAGTGGATTATTTAAATGCAGACCTATGGAGATTAAAAGGGAATCATGATCCGACCAGGAGACCGGGAAAATCCTGGCATAAGATATATGGTCTAGTGCGTGGGAACACATGAAAAGGTAGTCAATTCGAGTGTAGGATTTATGAGGGCAGGAATGTAAAGTGAATTCTTTATCTGGAGGGTGTAAAGCTCTCCAGACATCATATAGGTCGTATAGGCAGAAAAGCTTTTGGAAGGCATCAGAAAGGGAGTGAGCAGACCTTTCTAGAGTAGAGATCCTCGGACCAAGCCTATCCATTGTTGGATCCCAGATTAAATTTAAGTTGCCTCCAAGAATTAGATCTCCCTGTTTTACTGCTGATACTGACTTAATTTGCTTAGAATTCAGGGCGTAGGTGTTTACTAAAGTGACTAGTTTGTCGTTTAATCGGCATATTAGGATAATAAAGCGTGCTTGGGGGTCACGTTCAATGTAAACCATATTTATGGTTGGCACTAATGAGGATGGCTACTCCTCTAGATTTGGACTCATAGGAAGCTTCTATAGCCACTGGGAATTTTTATAAGTGTGAGATATACCTGTGTGGGATAGCCAGTGGGTCTCCTGCAGAAATGCAACATCTACTCTAGAGCGCTGGAGGAGATTTATCAGGAGACTATGCTTTGTCGGGGGATTTGAGGCTCTTAGTATTGAGTGTCATAATGCAAAGGTCTTTCATGATAAAAAAAAAGGGGGGTGTAGAAGGTTCTCTGAAGCTAGGTCGACTATGAATTAGCAAGGTAGCCTCAATCTAGGAGAAATGGTTGGAAGTAAGTAGGCTAGTGATGTATCTTCAAGTGTGAGCAATAAGAAATTATTATTTGGTATTCTTAAGTATCTTAAAGGGGGGGTTCAGCAGGCAGGAGCCACTCTAAGGTTGTAAGGGGGTATGGGGGGAGGGAGCTTCATGAAAGGATAAGAGTGAAAAAGTGTATGAGAGTGCACAATAATTTAGTCAATAAAGTGGTCCAAGTTCTGCGAGTTGCAGTGGAGGGCCTGAGTAAAAAGTTTGGGGGGGTACCATAATTGGTAGTTTTTATCTGGATTATAGGGAGGGGGTACCGGGGTAACTCCACTAAGAGGTGTTTTGTGAGAATGCCAAGGAAGAAGGGAGGGGTCAGTGGGTGTGGGAGTATCGAATTAACTAGATTAATTAAAATGGTATAATCAGTAGTGAAATAAGTTAAGCTAAAACACAGAAATGCATATAATTCTAAAAAACCTATAGCATTTGAATACAATAAACAGGACATATTGATAGGAGTATAGATGTATGTAGCATTCTAAAGAATGAGTAACACAATCTTGTTGTTGGCGTAGGCCAGTGCCAGTATGTCTAGGGAATAGTTAAAAGAATAAACCAGCTTGTGGTAGCATGTGCGCCTATGTGCCCTATAAGCTAGTGAATCAGTATAAAATGATATTGAAGCTATTGGTCATATAAGGCCAGTGAGTGTAGAGGTATATCAATGTGAATAACATCTCCTAGGTTTGTCTTGGTGAGAGATGTGTATAGCGCGTATGTTATTGAGATGTAGTGATGTTGGGATCTGAACCTCTTGTGAGCTAGTAGTAACATATGGTGTGAGAGTGTGATAATTTAGTATACAGAGTTGGTATGTGGCAAAACATTACTATAGCAGTAAGGTCTTAAGGATTATCCTAATATTAGGCGTGTATATGTATAATAACAGATTAAGTTAATGTTACTCGAGATATGTTCAACTAACATATATACTAATAGTTCAAATTAGATAAATATTCAAGGCAAAACTGAACACTTAAAACAGGAACATTTTATAAACATTTGAAAACTTCAAAAAGGATACACAGTGTCCAAGGTATGGCCTAGGGATCACTGGTTGAGGTAAGTATGAGAGGTCAAATGTCCCCACCAGGAACAAGGGGGGGTCCTCTCTCTGGCTTGCTGGTTGAAGTGTTTTGGAAGGAAGGCACATTGTCCAGAGTTGTTTCAGGAGTCCTGTACAGCAGGGCAAAATGTAAGGTTAGGATTCTTCATTTTGAGCGGTCAGCTCCTTACTCCTGGACGCTGTATCATTTAGTGCATAAGCACTATCTGTTTGTCCGTTGTTTCATTCAGGGGCAAGTTGGAGACCTAACGAGAGTAAGAGTTTCATGCCTTGATCCGGATCAGAAATGACGTATGAGTGTTCTTCATTAGTGATGTCGCGAACTGTTCGCCGGAGAACAGTTCCCGGCGAACATAGCTTGTTCGCGTTCGCCGCTGCGGGCGAACATATGCGATGTTCGATCCGCCCCCTATTCATCATCATTGAGGAAACTTTGACCCTGTATCTCACAGCCTTCTGACACATTTGAGCCAATCAGCAGCAGGCACTCCCTCACAGACCCTCCCAGCTCCTTGGCAGCAGCCATTTTAGATTCATTACGATCTTGCTTTCTTAGTGAGAGGAGCTTTAGTGTTGCTGCTGGTGACATTATAGGGAAATAGATAGCTAGGCTAGTGTATTTAGTGTCCACTACAGTCCTGAAGGACTCATCTAATCTCTGCTGTAAGGACAGCACCCCAAAAAGCCCTTTTTAGGGCTATAACTTCAGGTTTTTTTTTTTTTTATTTGTAGTTTTATTTGCATTTGCCTGGCTTTCAGCCTGTGTGTGAGGCTCACAGCATATACTGTGATAAGTGCCACCACTGATATCTGCTTAACATTAGTGTAAATTTAACCAACAAAACTTTTAAATTATTTTTCTAGTGTAATTTAATTTCATTTTCTATCAGGCCTGTGTCTCAGGCTCACACAGCATATACTGTGGTTAATTGCTCTGTGCCAGCCACCACTCATATCTGCTTAACATTAGTGTAAATTTAAACAACAAAACTTTTAAATCATTTTTCTAGTGTAATCTAATTTCATTTTCTATCAGGCCTGTGTGTCAGGCTTACACAGCATATACTGTGGTTAATTGCTGTGCCAGCCACCACTCATATCTGCTTAACATTATTGTAAATTTAAAAAAAAAAACTTTTAAATCATTTTGCTAGTGTAATCTAATTTCATTTTCCATCAGGCCTGTGTGTCAGGCCCACATCATATAGTGTGATTAATAGCTCTTTTCTCCACCACTTATATCTGGTGTAACATTAGTGTAAATTTTTTTAAAAAATTTTTTTTACATCAGTCCTCTTCTAGTGTTATTTAATTTTAGTTGCCAGGCCAGCCTGGCTGCCATTAGTGCCAGCCTGTGTGTCAGGCTGCCAGCATATACTGTACCTACTTCCATCCTCAGTGCCAGTCCACCACTCCTATCTGGTGTAACATTAGTTTAAATTTTGTAAAAAAAAACTTTTACATCAGTCTTCTAGTGTTATTTAATTTTAGTTGCCAGGCCAGCCTGCCACTAGTGCCAACCTGTGTGTCAGGCTGCCAGCACATACTGTGCCTACTTCTATCCTGAGTGCCATCACTCCTATGTGTTGTAACATTAGTGTAACTTTTTTTTAAAAAACTTTTACATCAGTCTGCTATTGTTATTTAATTGCAGTTGCCTGTCTGCCAGTGTGTGTGCCAGGCCCACTTTCCAACTAGTGCCACGAATCATATTTGTTATAACAGTAGTTTAAATATTTTAAATAAAAACTTTTTTGACTGTGAATCATCAGTCTGCTAGTGCAATTGAATTGCAGTTGCCTGCCTGCCTGCCAGCGTGTGTGCCAGGCCCACTTGCCAACTAGTGCCACCAATCATATTTGTTATAACAGTATTGTAAATATTTAAAATAAAAACTTTTTTGACTGTGAAACATCAGTCATCTAGTGTAATCTAATTGCAGTTGCCTGCCTGCCAGCGTGTGTGTGCCAGGCCCACTTGCCAACTAGTGCGACCAATCATATTTGTTATAACAGTATTGTAAATATTTAAAATAAAAACTATTTTGACTGAGAAACATCAGTCATCTAGTGTAATCTAATTGCAGTTGCCTTCCTCCCAGCGTGTGTGCCAGGCCCACTTGCCAACTAGTGTCACCAATCATATTTGTTATAACAGTAGTGTAAATATTTTTAAAAAATATTTTTTGACTGTGAAACATCAGTCTGCTAGTGTAATCTAATTGAAGTTGCCTTCAATGTATCTATCTATCTATCAAATCTATCTATCTCGTGGTTGTGCAAATGGACTGTTTGCGGTTGTTTGCGGTGCGTTACACGGGAAGTTTGGTCTGTCACTGTGAAGCGGGCGTAACCCTTACACTACCTGATCGATACAACATCATACCTGATGTTTTAAAGCATGTTATTCCAAACAATTTAGGAATGTTAGGTGATTTAGGCCCTTTATGGGTTAAAACCAGACTCTGCATCAACTATGTAATTTTCCGTGGGAGTTTTGCCATGGACTCCCTCCGGCATGCCACAGTCCAGGTGTTAGTCCCCTTGAAACAACTTTTCCATCACTATTGTGGCCAGAAAGAGTCCTTGTGGGTTTTAAAGTTCGCCTGCCTATTGAAGTCAATGGCAGTTCGCCCGGTTCTCCGGTTCGCGAACATTTGCGGAAGTTCGAGTCCGCCGTTCGTGAACCTAAATTTTTAGGTTCGCGGCATCACTATTCTTCATATTGAAAAAATAATTTAACAGGGAAGCCCCATCTATATTTTACGCAGTTTTTTCGGAGGCATTGGGTGATTTGTTGGAAGGTGCGGTTCTTGGCTAAGGTGTGAGAAGATAGATCCGGGATTATTTGGACAGTATGATAGGGATCCTTCAGATTTTTGTTAAGAAATGAGGCTCTGAGTAGCTTCTTGAATGTGTAATAGTGCAGGCTGATTATAACGTCACTCGGAGTGCGTGATGTAGCATTTCTAAGGTGAAGGGCTCAGTGAGCGTTGTCAATGAGTGGTTCCTGATCTTGTAGGGGTCCCAGTAGTTCCTTAAATAGGCCCATCAAAAAGCCAGGTAGATCGGCTTTCCCTATATCTTCAGGTATACCCCGGATCCTAATGGATACAGTTATTACACAAGTATAAGGAGCTACAATCTTCCTAGTAGATAGTAAGCATAGAAAGAGTAAACCTGGCACCCCCTGTTTGGTGGAGTTTGCCCATTATTTCCTCTTAAGAATTTAATGTGAAAAAGATAAGGTGAAGGGCTGTGGCAAAGATGAGAGAATAGGTGTTCTGGTCATATTATGAGGCTGTCGACCTCCTAATAAGATATCTGCAGTCTCTTGGAGTTGAAGTCGTCCATTTGATCTGAGAGAGACCTGCTATGAAACTGTTGCTTGATTGAAGATCTGAGGGAGTGAAGGTGTAATTGTCTCTCTTCTGGGGAAGTGCTGCTCTAGGGCGATATGGGTAAAAGGAAGTTGGGGTATGACCCGTAGGCAAAGAGGGCCAACGGGAAAGGGAAGAGAGAGAGACCAGGTACTAGGGTGATATGGTTAGCTTAGTGCAGCATAAATTAGATTAGTAAACAATTGGAATGACCCCGTGCTCCCTTAAAGGGGTGGTGTATTCAGTAAATGAGATGGTGAATTTATAAGTGAAGTATTACTAGTTGAGATGGTGTATCAGGTAGATGTGCCTCTGTTTTTAATCAATTGGCAGTCAGATCAGGCCTGGCAATCTGGTAGCCCAGGATATGGGGAGAGAACCCTATGAAGGGAGAACTTTAGAATAGGAAGACTGTTCTAGAACCCTGGAGGGTTTAGGTGTATGGGCCAATAAACTCCTATTCAGAGCCAGTTGATATAGTTCAAAGGTATTTTCCACTCTTTAAGTTGAAGTATAATTCTGTAGGGTAGGGTACTTGTATGTTGTGGCAGTGTAGACCGTTATATCAAATTAGATAGCAAGACCTTATGTTAGTAGGGAATGGCCTAGTTGCTTAGAGAAGTCTGTTGGGAGCAAGAGTATTTGAAAGGTGGATTATTCCAGACTCACCCATTTGTAGATATCTGTGACACTGTTGTTAGAAGCTCCGGAGCTGTGAAATGGCTGCAAATCCGCTCCAATCATCTTCTCAGGGTATAGTGGGGAGTCGAGAATAGACAGATTGTCCTAGAGCTCCCACTAATTTCTCTGATGGTAACCTGTAATTATGTCTTCATTGGTTATATTATGATGTATGGCAGTCTCTGTGAGAAACAAGCAGGCCATGGGAGCCTGTTATGGGGTGAGCTGTTGCGTGGAGTCTCTGCCAGTATGTAGGTTGCATATACGTCGGGCCTTTATGAAGCCGCTGGAGCCGCTGTATGATGCACTGATGTGGCAATGAAAATCTAGCTGCACTTCTCATGGAGGTTAGTCTGGTGTGTTGCGGAGCAAAGTGAAGAAGTATGATTTCTCACTAGGTGGCTGCCGAGTCGAAGCATCCGTTGAGGAGATGCAGTAGTTCCGTAGACAGGGCCTCACAGTGACCTATATATATTTTGTTTGACACCATACCAGCATTTTCATAGTGGCAAGTATGATAGTAACTTATGGGGTTTGTGTTTATAGCTACAGGCCCATCCTAAACTCAGGTGGGTGGTGAAGGTAAAGCCTGAGTTGGGTAGAAGGAAAAGAGATTAATGGATGCCCTTTAAGTGCAGAAAGTATGACTTGGACTACAGAGCTCAGGAAAAGTGTGACTTCTCCATCTTGTGGCTAGCCCCGTCCCCTATCTCAGTTCTTTTGACAGACAGGCATTGTAGCCAATTAGTGCAGACTCTTAAATAACTCCACGGGAGTGAGCACAATAATATCTATATGACGCACATGAATTAAACAGTGTCTAACTGTTAAAAACTGTCAAAATGCACTGAGAAAAGAGGTAGTTCATTTGATGATAAAAGTACATTGGAAATTGCGTGCCTTATCTGAATTATGGAAGTTTAATTTTGACTAGACTTTCCCTTTAAATAGGTGGGCCTCACAGAACATTGTCCCTTGGATACATCAACATTTTGCTATGATTTTGGAAGTTAAGTGATGATAACCAACACATAGCAGGAAGGGCAGGAACATGATAGGCAGCAGTGTAACTGAAGTAGGCCTCTGATTATAGTACACAAATACCAAAAATACACCTCCAAGGAAGGTGAACAAACATGTGCCTAAAGAAGCAATTGAAAACAGCAGCTAGCAGGTCATTAAGTATTTGGCACTGACTGATGATGACCTCCACAGAGCATTGAAGGGCAGAAGGAGCAGAAGGCAGCAGGGTTACTCAAAAAGGCCTTTGGATTATAGTACACAAACCCATATACATCCAGGAAAGTGAAAAGGGGAGTGAAAGTATTATGGCTGCAAGGAAATAAAGTTCTCACATTCCTCACCTTCCCACACAAATGCTCCTTAAACATGTTTGACATTATCCTTATAGACTAAATTCAGAGATCTGTTTACAAAGACCTTTTAAAATGTATTTAACATGAGCAAGAGCAGTTTCTCTCAGATGCCCAACTTAAACAGAAGGGAGAGATCTGATTTGAAAATGATGCTTTGGTGAATGGAAGGAACTTTGGAGGGATGTGCAATAGTGTGGAATGTGCATTAGTACTGAAACAACCTTGGCACTATACATTTATTTTTCCTAAATTGTATGTAATCCATGTTTTTATTTTTTTATTTTTTTTATCTGACTTCCACGCTGGCCTTCAGCATGATGTTGTCATCATTAACTCCTGCCTCTAGGCCTGAGTTAGGCCCTGCCACAAATGGAAGAATCCAAACCCCATCAAACAAAGAGATGTGCCAAATGTCTGTTGCACACTGTTGTCTAGCTGTTCCTTAAGGATTTGTCAATGACTGATGACCACCAGGAGCAGCAGTGGACAGCAGCATTTCTGAAGTAGGCCACATTCTAGATTTTAGTACACCAACCCCATAAATACACCTTCAAGGAGGGCAATCAAATCTGTGCCAGAAATTTGAATTAATTTTGAAAGCTTTAAAGTTAAACCATACATATTATGTTTGAAATCAAAACTTACATTGGGATGCATCTGTTTTAGCAATTCAGTGTGCTTAATCTTTGGTCTGCTCTTACAAAACTGCATTTCAGTTAAACACAAAACATAACACTGCGGTGCAAAAGGATTGCAGGCCACTTTTACAGCAGTGTTAAATACAGTGGTCACTCTCAGGGATTTCCCAGCACAGTCTTAAGCAAGACAACATCAACTTTGGAGATGGTGGAATGTTGAAGCAGCTGAGAGGGCTATCCTCCATACTATGGCTTCCTGTCAATTCATTGGCCAGTCATAGTTCCAAAGACTTTTATGTATATCACAGAGAACTTAATCCAAAACACTGCCAATCTTGGTCAAGTCGTAGCCTTGTTCAGTCATCTGTTGAGGAAGGTGGATGCCTTCCTGGAAAATCATGAAGTGGTGGAATACTAAGTAGCAAAGTAGCAGCACTTGCCAGGAGGCTGAAGGAGTAGATGAAAGATCATATGTAGAGCATCTCTGTTCAAATCTTTTATTCGTAAAATCATCCAGAAGTAAAATGGTTTGAAATCCGTAATTCCATTATTATCACCATAAAATTTAAGGGACAGTTAAAGGGACAGTAAACCTTAAAAATAATGTTATATAATTCTGCACATAGTGCAGAATTATATAACATTATTTAGGTGCTATAGCCATAAAAGCATTTTTTACCCATTTAATTTGCTAAAATACGGCGCTTTTACAGACCCGCTCTCTGCTCTCTGCTGAGCGGGTCTGTTATTTTCAGTCAGCACATCGGGCCAGCTGTATAGTGACAGCACGGCCCGACCGCGCCATAGCACTAAGTGCAGCTTGCTCCTGTCACAGGAGCGAGCTGCACTTAGTCTTATGGCGCGGTCAGGCCGGGCTGTGACTATACAGCTGGCCCAATGCGCTGACTAAAAATAACAGACCCGCTCAGCAGAGAGCGGGTCTGTAAACGCCGTATTTTAGCAAATTAAACGGGTAAAAAATGCTTTTATGGCTATAGCACCTAAATAATGTTATATAATTCTGCACTGTGTGCAGAATTATATAACATTATTTTTAAGGTTTACTGTCCCTTTAAGTCAAAATTAAACTTTCATGATTCAGACAGGGCATGCAATTTGAAACAAGTTTCCAATTTACTTTTATCATTAAATGTCCTTTGTTCTCCTTTGTTGAACACTAAACCTAGGTAGGCTCATAAACTGATTTCTAAGCCTTTGAAGCAACCTCTTATCTTGGGAGATTTTGACAGTTTTCACAGTTAGATAGTGCTAGTTCATGTGTGACGTATAGATAACATTGTGTTCACTCCCGTAGAGTTATTTATGAGTTAGCACTGATTGGGTAAAATCCAAGTATGTTAAAAGAACTGAGATAAGGGGACTGTCTGCATGGGTCTGTATATAAATATAGCATTGTTGGTTATGCAAAACTGGGGAATGGGTAATAAAGGTATTATCTTTCTTTTTATACAATACAAATTTTCAAGTAGCCTGTCTACATTTTTTTTCACACATATTGGCAACATAGCATAATACAGTGGAGATGTGCACTCTCTCACATTCAGTGAAGCTCTACAAAAGTGCAAATTGGGCAGACCATATACTTATAAGTCACCCAGCTAAGTATCCTGCCATCACAAGAACAGGGTACTTGTCTGTCAGGATTGCAGCAACGGGGTGTGAGCCCACCGGAACCTAACCCAAAAGTGAAAAGCAGCTACAGCTTCAATAATTTGAGCAGTGTGCGAGGTAGCATAAGATAAAAGTGTTTAATTCAACAAACACAGAGTATCAAGCAACATGTTTATCAGTTACAAACTGTTTCATCAGGCTTTTTTAGTGCTTCACCAAATGTGGATGTTTTCGTTTTTTTGCATATCTGAATACACATCTCTACTGTATTATGCTATGTTGACACCTTATCTTTTTTTTTTTATAGGATCTTTTGAAATGGATAGCCATACACTTGAGGGGAGCTGCTTGACACCTTTACTATTTTAAAGAACTACATTTTGAACTTTTTATATATATTTTCCTTTTTTTGTGTGTTGTCCTTTTGATTATTGTAGGTGCCCCTATTTATACCTATTGTTGATATTCACTTGGAGGTGTTCTACATAGTTGTATTCAGTTGTCACTCAAGAGAAAATTACTATTTGGTAGCCTTAGAACTGTAATAATATCACAAAAGATAAATGTAAATGTACAGTGAGAAGTGGAGTACTTATCTATGGGGTCATGTATTCAAACTGCGTACTGATCATAGGCCCTTAACAACTTTTTATAACTACAAACAGATTGGGTCAAGCAGGAAACCACATTGATAGATTATCTTTTACATATGAGTACAGGGCGGGAAATTAAAAAGTTACAGCTGATCGCATGTCTCGCTTACCTTTGACTTCACCGGATGTTCAACTGGAAGATGATGTTGAAGTTCTTTAATTTCTTACAAGCACTCTTACTGCAGTAACACAAGAACAAATGCAAGCTGCCTGTTTAGCATGCCCAATTCAGCAAGCATTATGGGAATTTCTGTTGAGTTCACAAGTACATGGAGGCTCCTTGGTAACCTCAGACCCCTCCCTATCATACTACTAGGCTTTGAGCCAATCAATGTCATTTCAGCATCTATACCTTTAGTTCCCCTCATTGTCCTCTACTTTTATCAGTGGACTTAGATGACCCTTACTGCTACTGATGCTGTTGCTACTAGTTCTGGTACCGGTTGCCTGCTACAGCAGATGCTATAGGTGACCCTGCTGCTGCCGCTCCTTTAGTTATTTTAGACAGAGAAGGCAACAATAGCCTTGAAAATTATATTTGATTTAAAAGTGCCCTACTTCTGCTCATTAGATAAGTAGAAGCAGACACTGACTTTGCTCTGGAAGTGACAGTGCTAGTAGCAGTGGTGGTAGTGGCGGAAGCCAGAAACATTGTACACTCTGACCAACTATCAATTTTATGACAGATTAATATTATTATATATTATAAGCTACTAGCTTTTTGTTTTTTTTGGTGCCCCCACTGCAATAACAAATATTATTTAAATTAGATGAGAGGTACACTGTACTATGATATATGTAATACAGATAGTATACTAGTAAAAGTATATGCAACAGACAGGCACTGTATGCAATATAACCAGGCACTGAGCAATAATTATTATTGTTGTTATATATTTTACACCCAAATTTAAAGGTATGCTATTATGGTGCAATAGAGAATCTATAGCAAAATACCAGGAGCCCTTGGTGCCCCAACTGCGATAAGAAATATGGTTTCAATTAGATGAGGGGTACACCATACCGCAATATATGTAATACTGATAGTATATAAGTAACAGTATATGGAACAGTCATTCATGGTGTGCAATATAGCCAGCCACTGAGAAATTCTTATTAATAATTATTGTTATATATTTTAAACCTAAAGGCCGCTGCTCCATAACCTGTCCACCTGCTCTGAGGCGGCGGACAGACATCGCCAGAAATCAACCCGATCGAATACGATCGGGTTGATCGACACCCCCTGCTAGCGGCCAATTGGCCCCGAATCTGCAGGGGGCTGCATTGCATCAACAGTTCACAAGAACTGCTGGTGCAATGATAAATGCCGAGAGCGTATGCTGTCGGCATTTATCGATGTGCAGCGGACATGATCTACAATATCGGATCATGTCCGCTGGCACAATTATAATTTGGCCCCAAAAGGTTAAATTGAAACTTTTTTCAAAGTAACATTTTAAATTGGCTTGGTTAGTGCACGTATTAAAAGTTGAAAGTAAAAAGTTAGCATGAGAGTGGAAACCAATGCGCGCCTACTTCAGGACTTTGCAACTTTTCTCCCTATAGACTTCAATGCTTAAAAAAAACCTAACATACACTTGCGTGCCAACCGGACACTGTGTTAGATCAATTGCGCTAAACCTGAAGGGAGTTATTAATATTTCAAACTCCATTGTTCTTCACATAGAAGAAAAAGTTATTTTTATTTTTAAATAGATTTTTATTTACAACGATAAAGAGTCTACCAATTTTAGAGAATGATGAAAAATTAAATCAAGTGCTAAAAGGTGGTTGTAAATTCGTGTCACGTAAAGCAAAAACTCTGAGAAACATATTATCACCCTCTATGCTGCCCAGAGTTGTCAATGACACATGGTTACAAAAGGGATGTTACAAATGTAATGCCTCACGATGCAAGACGTGCTCTCATATTATTCAGGGTAATACCTGTAGATCTGAAGCACTAGGTAAAGTAAGTGATATAAGATATTTTATAAATTGTAATAGCACACACGTAATTTACCTATTGACTTGTCAGGGATGTAATATCCAATATGTGGGACGTACCAAACGATCCTTGAAGGACCGGGTCATGGAACATCTAAGGTCCATAGAGGACCCCGAGTCAAAACGCCCATTGCCAAACATTTCAGATATTTTCATAATTCTGATAATACACTTCTAAAAGTACAGGGCATAGACTTTATACCAAGACATCCCCGGGGTGGAGACAGGGAAAAGAAACTTGATGAACAAGAGGTTTTTTGGATCATTCATTTAAAAACCAGGGTACCTACGGGTTTGAATTCCAGAATGGATGTAAATATGTTTATTCAACGTTGATAAATATCTCAAAATATACTGTAACATAAAAGTTTTTCTATATGTGTGATCATTTAACAATCTTTATATAACATTTTCTTTAAGAAGGGTCACACAATTTGAGTGAGGATTAGGTCTTGATGTCCAATTAAATCATATACCAATATTTATACTTGGGTTCTTTATAATATATATATTATTTAATTAATATTTTATTATTCTTGGTAATATGGAATAATTGCATAATGGTTCTATAAAATTGAGGCAAATGAACAGAATTAATGTTGCAGTGCTCATATATTTTTGTAGTTGGTTTTGTATAGAGCGGCTATACTAACTAAGATATTTGTGTGTTTGATAGGAACTTAGGGGTTAATGAAATGTGTTTTAATTGATGTTATGTCATTGGACAGAAATCTGTACATAAAGAGCACTTTCACCACCTGTTCCCTATCAGTGAACAAGTGCCCCAGAGGTGATGTCACAGGAGGTGATGTTCCCCCTGTTCCAGTTCATATAATATGTTTTTACCAAGTTGCTGTATGAGGATTATGTTTTTATTATCTACCGAATAAAGACTGGCTTTTTACCTATTGTATCCCTGGTGTGCCGAGGAGTTTCCTTGTTTTCTTCTGTGTGCAGCGTCTGGACAGAGACGTAATCCCTACGTGCACCCGCATTGGCCAAGGAGCAGGACATGTGGCAACGCAGAAGAACGCTGTGGTAATGAGTTGATTGGAGCATCCTACCCTCACCCGTTGTGTTCCAGTGTCGCTCTCTGTTCTGGGTAAGTGGCTCGTCAACCGGTGCTTGTGATAGCACTTAACATACATTAACAGTTTTTACCCACGAGCGTATCACATAGCGTTGCCTGAAGATTGCTCTTCCTATATGTGCCTAACGGATCGATAGACCAGCTATTTAACTATCTCCATTACAGTATCAGTGACTGGTAAAGATTATATATCAGCCGCTTTACCGCGGCACAGCAACTCTATCAAATATTCCTTCTGGATGCCTGGATACCTAAGTGTGTATATGTAATATATTATTTGTGGACACCTCAGCACTAACAACGGTACAACGGAGTACGTTGTTGGTATTTTAATAGCTATAGTATTATCATAATGGACTTTGTAATGTGAGCTTTACCATTCCTGCCTAAACACTTACCTATAGTCACGGACAGTGAGCTTTGTCTTAGGGCATAACAGTGTGCCCGGAGTTTATGCTGTTCGTTGAGGATATAAACATCAGCCTAATACACACCGACATAGAAGTTGCCGTTATACCAATTGGTGAAGTCCGCAACTATCTGTTTTTTTAAACCAACTGGACATATAGTTTAAGAATTAACCTAAAACAGATGAGGTCATAAATACCTCCCCGAGGATTTAATAACATGAGCAGTAAATAGCTGACTACTAACCATGTACACAGCTGGAGTTACTAACGAATCATTTGTGGATATTCAGGAGTTCTTTGCAATATTTTTTCTTTTATAACCATTAACTTTCTTTTTGACAAAATTTGAGCATTATTATTTCTCCAATAGCCATTGTACTTAGGCTTATGCTCAACTGGTGTTCTATAACAAACTGATAGCAATTTAAATAGAGGGTTAATTCGTCATTTCAATAGATTTATTCAATATGTGTATTTGTTAGCATCTCATATGGTTATCTTATTGATTAACTATTGTGGAACAAATTTGATATATGCTATAACATTAATTTATTCCATAAGTGCGATGTACTGAGGGCCTATTTATATTATCCAGTAACTTTGGTGCTTGTTTTATATTTTCACTTTGAGCACTTTAAATATAAAAAAAATGTTTCTTGCTGCTTTAATAAATTGGGCACTTTCTGTACATCAGAAGCACTTTATTGAGCAACCATTGTACCTCATGTTTGAATATAATAGACGTAAAGTTCATTTTTAAAATATTTCATAATATCATTGTGGTTGTTACTGTTTTATATCTACATTAATTGTATTTCCATCTGTATTTATATATCATGGAACCAGAGGAAGTACAAGGTTTTGTTTTTGAGGATCTTACACAAACACTTGATCCCTCAGCAGACACATTACAGTCTTGGTTAGATGATGCTCAACATGATCTTGAGAGTTTATTTGTACAAATGGATAGTCTAAGAAAGACAGATATTAGACTAGAATTGGACATCAAGACCTTCCTTATCTATCAACAGAGAGAACGCATTCCTAGGGGACTTAGGATAAAAAAGTTTCCATCATTTCATGTCACATGTTTAAAATTCATAGAGGAATGGAACACAGCACTTTCTACATGTTCCCAAACATTAATGACAATTTTGATTAATTATAAAAAACAACAGAGGTCGACACTAATTAAACAAATGCAAGATTTACAAATTGAACTAAAACAGGTACAAACAGACCCTGAATTTGGTCTTTATGACACTCAATTTAAAGAAAATATGCAAGAATTTTGGAGAGAACTATGGGAGTTTAAGTCACAAAAAATCAATAGGGATAAAATGGACTATGATACTGATAATGTTTATTCATGGTCTCATAAAGGATCAGTCTCTGTAAATAATAACAAGAGTAAAAAACTCAGATACAAAAAATCAAAACAGAATAGAAAGGTAACCTTCAATGACACTGAGTACGATTATGACACATCAGACAGTGACTCCACGGGATACACACATGATACATCAGGACAGTTATCAGTACTCAGTACACCTACTATTCCTCAATCAGTACTGTCAAAAAACGGATCAGGCCCACCTCACTCAATCTTAAAACCATTAAATCCAAAAGAACACGTAGAGGGGGCCAAAACAGATACTGTCGCAGACATAGAAAAAACAAAGCGATACCCACAGAGGATAAGGAGGAAACAAACACACAGATATCTACAAAAGAAGTGATTAATTTGTCAGACTATAGCCTTAGTGGTGAGGAAGAGAGGGTATTGTCACGGGGACTTAGTTTCTCTCCGTCCTGTCATTTTAATCTGTTTCAGACTATTCTAGATTTAAACAAATTTGTGAGATTGCTCACTCTCAAGAAACATTTTCTGAAAGATGAGTCTGAGTCAGAATTATTTTCGGATGGGGAGAATTATGTTTCTTATAATAAATCAACAAATGAGACTGAGAGTAGTTTGACATTTCAAGATAAATGTTGCATACAGGACATGGAGGATATACAATTGTTAGATTCTGATGGCATCAGACATGGTCCATCTGTACAGGACATAAATATATCCAGACTAAAAAATAAAAGTACCTTTTATCCAGCACAGATGAGAGGTAACTCGTTGGATATTTTTCAACAAACTATTGAAAACCAACTTATTAAACTTGACACTGATCTAAAAAATCCTCCCTCCACTATCACTGGTAGTGTAAAACATTCCAATAAAAACTTTACTGTATCTGACAACAAGGCACTGAGACAATTAACTTCAAATAAAAATCTTGTATTTCGGGAGTCAGATAAGGGTGGAAACTTAGTTGTCTTAAATAGGCAAGATTATGTCTCGGAGGCCCTTCGGCAACTATCAGATCGTAATACATACTGTACTTTGGCCACCAATCCTACGGTGGTATATAAGGGTTTACTGGGGGAGATAGTGAAATATGGCATGGACAATGGCATTATTTCAGCTAACATGTCAGAATATCTGATTCCGGATTGGCCGGTAACTGCCGTATTTCACTATTTCCCCAAAATACATAAAAATCCCCTTAATCCCCCAGGGCGTCCCATTGTAGCGGGGATAGGGTCCCTTAACAAACCACTATCAGAATTGGTGGATATGTATTTGCAACCTTTGGTTTTAGCACTACCTAGTTATATCCAAGACACTACATCTTTTATCAGACAAATACAAGGGATTTCATGGAAATCTAGTTACACTCTAATTTCCATGGACGTTTCCTCACTATATACGTCAATACCTCATGACAAGGGTTTGGAGGCACTGGAGTTTTTTCTGAGATATAGATCAAATTATGATGAGGCCACGATATCTTTTTTGTTGAAAGCTACGGAATACTTGTTGACTCACAACTTTTTTCTTTTTGAAGGTCGTTTCTATCTCCAAAGATGTGGAACGGCCATGGGCGCCAAGTTTGCGCCATCATACGCCAACCTATTTTTAGGTTTGTGGGAGCTCTTCCACATCTTTGGAGATGGAAACCCTTTTAGACAACACATTATCTATTACGGTCGCTACATTGACGACTTGGTATTTATTTGGGATGGGGACAATGAGTCTATCAACTCTTTTCACCAATATGTGTCACGCAACAGGTTAAACCTTAATTTTACAATAGAATCCAGCACGAATTCTTTAAATTTTTTGGATGTGACCATTAGACCTATTGGTGAGGTGATTCAGGTTGAACTATACCGTAAACCCACGTCGGGTAACAGTATTCTCAAATATGACTCCTGTCATCCATCACACCTTCTTGCCTCCATCCCCAAAAGCCAACTCATTCGGGTAAAACGGAACTGTACTGATCCAAATACTTATGAAGAACACGCTGCAGACACCGTGAAGCGATTAAAATCACGGGGCTATCCAAAAACAATTCTGACACAAGCAAAAATTGAAGTAGATAAGGTTCCCAGGTCAGAACTTCTCACTTACAAAAAAGACAAAAGAGATAAAAAGGAGAGTAATAAGAGTCCCTTTTCCTCTGTACCAATTTTTGTAACACCATATAGTATGGAATATGGAAAAATTTGCAAAATAATCAAAAAGAGTCTACCAATTTTAGAGAATGAAGAAAAATTAAATCAAGTGCTAAAAGGTGGTTGTAAATTTGTGTCACGTAAAGCAAAAACTCTGAGAAACATATTATCACCCTCTATGCTGCCCAGAGTTGTCAATGACACATGGTTACAAAAACGCAAGGGTTGTTACAAATGTAATGCCTCACGATGCAAGACGTGCTCTCATATTATTCAGGGTAATACCTGTAGATCTGAAGCACTAGGTAAAGTAAGTGATATAAGATATTTTATAAATTGTAATAGCACACACATAATTTACCTATTGACTTGTCAGGGATGTAATATCCAATATGTGGGACGTACCAAACGATCCTTGAAGGACCGGGTCATGGAACATCTAAGGTCCATAGAGGACCCCGAGTCAAAAACGCCCATTGCCAAACATTTCAGATATTTTCATAATTCTGATAATACACTTCTAAAAGTACAGGGCATAGACTTTATACCAAGACATCCCCGGGGTGGAGACAGGGAAAAGAAACTTGATGAACGAGAGGTTTTTTTGGATCCTTCATTTAAAAACCAGGGTACCTACGGGTTTGAATTCCAGAATGGATGTAAATATGTTTATTCAACGTTGATAAATATCTCAAAATATACTGTAACATAAAAGTTTTTCTATATGTGTGATCATTTAACAATCCTTATATAACATTTTCTTTAAGAAGGGTCACACAATTTGAGTGAGGATTAGGTCTTGATGTCCAATTAAATCATATACCAATATTTATACTTGGGTTCTTTATAATATATATATTATTTAATTAATATTTTATTATTCTTGGTAATATGGAATAATTGCATAATGGTTCTATAAAATTGAGGCAAATGAACAGAATTAATGTTGCAGTGCTCATATATTTTTGTAGTTGGTTTTGTATAGAGCGGCTATACTAACTAAGATATTTGTGTGTTTGATAGGAACTTAGGGGTTAATGAAATGTGTTTTAATTGATGTTATGTCATTGGACAGAAATCTGTACATAAAGAGCACTTTCACCACCTGTTCCCTATCAGTGAACAAGTGCCCCAGAGGCATGAAACACGTATGATGTCACAGGAGGTGATGTTCCCCCTGTTCCAGTTCATATAATATGTTTTTACCAAGTTGCTGTATGAGGATTATGTTTTTATTATCTACCGAATAAAGACTGGCTTTTTACCTATTGTATCCCTGGTGTGCCGAGGAGTTTCCTTGTTTTCTTATATATATATATATATATATATATATATATATATATATATATATATATATATATATATATATATATATAGTAGTGATGTCGCGAATAGTTTGCCGGCGAATAGTTCCTGGCGAACATAGCATGTTCACGTTCGCCGCGGCGGGCGAACATATGCGATGTTCAATCCGCCCCCTATTCGTCATCATTGAGTAAACTTTGACCCTGTACCTCACAGTCAGAAGACACATTACAGCCAATCAGCAGCAGACCCTCCCTCCCAGACCCTCCCACCTCCTGGACAGCATCCATTTTAGATTCATTTGGAAGCTGCATTCTTAGTGAGAGGAGGGACAGTGTAGCTGCTGCTGATTTAATAGGGAAATCGATAGCTAGGCTAGTGTATTCAGTGTCCACTACAGTCCTGAAGGACTCATCTGATCTCTGCTGTAAGGACAGCACCCCAAAAAGCCCTTTTTAGGGCTAGAACATCAGTCTGCTTTTTTTTTTTTTTCTGTGTAATCTAATTGCAGTTGCCTGCCTGCCAGCGTGTGTGTCAGGCTCACAGCGTATACTGTGCCCACTTGCCCAGTGCCACCACTCATATCTGGTGTAACAGTAGTGTACATTTAAAAAAAACAACACTTTTTTGACTGTGAAATAATAGCAGATGGCCGCCAATAAGGCAGATGGGGAGGGTTAGACAGCTGTTTTGGGGGGATCATGGAGGTTGCGGGCTAAGGGGGGATGCTACACCATAGCATATGTAAATATGCTTTAAAAAATAAAAAAATTTAAAAAACTTTTATTTTAGTACTGGCAGACTTTCTGCCAGTACTTAAGATGGCGGGGACAATTGTGGGGTGGGGGAGGGAAGGGAGCTGTTTGGGAAGGATCAGGGGGTCTGATGTGTCAGGTGGGAGGCTGATCTCTACACTAAAGCTAAAATTAACCCTGCAAGCTCCCTACAAACTACCTAATTAACCCCTTCACTGCTAGCCATAATACACGTGTGATGCGCAGCAGCATTTAGCGGCCTTCTAATTACCAGAAAGCAACGCCAAAGTCATTTATGTCTGCTATTTCTGAACAAAGGGGATCCCAGAGAAGCATTTACAACCATTTGTGCCATAATTGCACAAGCTGTTTGTAAATAATTTCAGTGAGAAACCTAAAATTGAGAAAAAATTCAAGTTTTTTTTAAATTTGATCGCATTTGGCAGTGAAATGGTGGCATTAAATATACCAAAATGGGCCTAGATCAATACTTTGGGTTATCTACTACATTACACTTAAGCTAAAATTAACTCTACAAGCTGCCTACATGCTCCCTAATTAACCCCTTCACTAATGGGCATAAAACACGTGTGGTGCGCAGTGGCATTTAGCAGCCTTCTAATTACCAAAAAGCAACGCCAAAGCCATATAAGTCTGCTATTTCTGAACAAAGGGGATCCCAGAGAAGCATTTACAACCATTTATGCCATAATTGCATAAGTTGTTTGTAAATAATTTCTGTGAGAAACCTAAAGTTTGTGAAAAAGTGAACAATTTTTTTTTATTTGATCGCATTTGGCGGTGAAATGGTGGCATGAAATATACCAAAATGGGCCTAGATCAATACTTTGGGTTGTCTACTACACTACACTTAAGCTAAAATTAACTCTACAAGCTGCCTACATGCTCCCTAATTAACCCCTTCACTGCTGGACATAAAACATGTGTGGTGCACAGTGGCATTTAGCAGCCTTCTAAATACCAAAAAGCAACGCCAAAGCCATATAAGTCTGCTATTTCTGAACAAAGGGGATCCCAGAGAAGCATTTACAACCATTTATGCCATAATTGCATAAGTTGTTTGTAAATAATTTCTGTGAGAAACCTAAAGTTTGTGAAAAAGTGAACAATTTTTTTTTATGTGATCGCATTTGGCGGTGAAATGGTGGCATGAAATATACCAAAATAGGCCTAGATCAATAC
This sequence comes from Bombina bombina, assembly GCF_027579735.1. Lineage (NCBI taxonomy): Eukaryota > Metazoa > Chordata > Amphibia > Anura > Bombinatoridae > Bombina > Bombina bombina. Next base: position 1,300,847,786 of record NC_069499.1, read on the forward strand.
TTTGGGTTGTCTACTACACTACACTTAAGCTAAAATTAACTCTCTTTTTTTTAAAAGAAACTGGAAGGTCTCCCGAAACTGACACATAAGAAGGCCTCCCAAAACTGACACATATAATGCCCATTCACACCTCTTAGGTTAAAGGAAAAGCTTTATTTATGTAATCCTTTTGTTCACTCAGAAAGGAAAATACTAATTTATATGTGTGACATTCACCTATTGTCATTACAAAGCATCTTCAACACTCAGGCCTAGATTTGGAGTTTGGCGGTAGCCGTGAAAACCAGCGTTAGAGGCTCCTAACGCTGGTTTTAGGCTACCTCCTGTATTTGGAGTCCTTAAAAAAAGGGTCTAACGCTCACTTTTCAGCCGCGACTTTTCCATACCGCAGATCCCCTTACGTCAATTGCGTATCCTATCTTTTCAATGGGATTTTTCTAACTCCGGTATTTAGAGTCGTGTCTGAAGTGAGCGTTAGACATCTAACGACAAAACTCCAGCCGCAGGAAAAAAGTCAGTAGTTAAGAGCTTTCTGGGCTAACGCCGGTTTATAAAGCTCTTAACTACTGTACTCTAAAGTACACTAACACCCATAAACTACCTATGTACCCCTAAACCGAGGCCCCCCCACATCGCCGCCACTCGATTACAATTTTTTAACCCCTAATCTGCCGACCGCCACCTACGTTATCCTTATGTACCCCTAATCTGCAGCCCCTAACACCGCCGACCCTAATATTATATTTATTAACCCCCTAATCTGCCCCCCACAACGTCGCCGCCAGCTACCTACACTTATTAACCCCTAATCTGCCGTCCGCACGCCGCCGCCAGCTACATTATCCCTATGTACCCCTAATCTGCTGCCCTAACACCGCCGACCCCTATATTATATTTATTAACCCCTAACCTGCCCCCCACAACGTCGCCGCCACCTACCTACAATAATTAACCCCTAATCTGCCGACCGCAAAGCGCCGCCACCTACGTTATCCTTATGTACCCCTAATCTGCTGCCCCTAACACCGCCGACCCCTATATTATATTTATTAACCCCTAATCTGCCCCCCTCAACGTCGCCTCCACCTGCCTACACTTATTAACCCCTAATCTGCCGAGCGGACAGCACCGCTACTATAATAAAGTTATTAACCCCTAATCCGCCTCACTAACCCTATAATAAATAGTATTAACCCCTAATCTGCCCTCCCTAACATCGCCGACACCTAACTTCAAACATTAACCCTAATCTGCCGACTGGAGCTCACCGCTATTCTAATAAATTTATTAACCCCTAAAGCTAAGTCTAACCCTAACACTAACACCCCCCTAAGTTAAATATAATTTAAATCTAACAAAATTAATTAACTCTTATTAAATAAATTATTCCTATTTAAAGCTAAATACTTACCTGTAAAATAAATCCTAATATAGCTACAATATAAATTATAATTATATTATAGCTATTTTAGGATTACTATTTATTTTACAGGTAACTTTGTATTTATTTTAACCAGGTACAATAGCTATTAAATAGTTAAGAAATATTTAATAGCTAAAATAGTTAAAATAATTACAAATTTACCTGTAAAATAAATCCTAACCTAAGTTACAATTAAACCTAACACTACACTATCAATAAATTAATTAAATAAAATACCTACAATTACCTACAATTAACCCTAACACTACACTATCAATAAATTAATTAAATACAATACCTACAAATAACTACAATGAAATAAACTAACTAAAGTACAAAAAATAAAAAAGAACTAAGTTACAAAAAATAAAAAAATATTTACAAACATAAGAAAAATATTACAACTAATTACACCTACTCTAAGCCCCCTAATAAAATAACAAAGACCCCCAAAATAAAAAATGCCCTACCCTATTCTAGATTACTAAAGTTCAAAGCTCTTTTACCTTACCAGCCCTGAACAGGGCCCTTTGCGGGGCATGCCCCAAGAAGTTCAGCTCTTTTGCCTGTAAAAAAAAACATACAATACCCCCCCCCAACATTACAACCCACCACCCACATACCCTTAATCTAACCCAAACCCCCCTTAAATAAACCTAACACTAAGCCCCTGAAGATCTTCCTACCTTATCTTCACCATACCAGGTTCACCGATTGATCAAGAAGAGCTCCTCCGATGTCCTGATCCAAGCCCAAGCGGGGGGCTGAAGAGGTCCATGATCCGGCTGAAGTCTTTATCCAAGCGTGGCAGAAGAGGTCTTCCATCCGATTGAAGTCTTCATCCAAGCGGGATCTCCTATCGTCATCAATCCGGAGCGGAGCGGCAGGATCCTGAAGACCTCCGACGTGGAACATCCATCCTGGCCGAAGACTGAACGACGAATGACGGTTCCTTTAAATGACGTCATCCAAGATGGCGTCCCTCGAATTCCGATTGGCTGATAGGATTCTATCAGCCAATCGGTATTAAGGTAGGAATATTCTGATTGGCTGATGGAATCAGCCAATCAGAATCAAGATCAATCCGATTGGCTGATCCAATCAGCCAATCAGATTGAGCTCGCATTCTATTGGCTGATCGGAACATTCATGACCATGAGTCCTATTTATTAAAGGTCTGTCGGATCTGATCCGACAGTCCGGATCAGGTCCGACAGACCTCGCTGAATATGGAGAGCAATACGCTCTCCGTATTCAGCATTGCACTAGCAGTTCTTGTGAGATGCTGGTGCAACGCCGCCCCCTGCAGATTCGCGGCCAATTGGCCGCCAGCAGGGGGGTGTCAATCAACCCGATCGTACTCGATCGGGTTGAATTGTGACGATCTCTGTCCGCCTGCTCAAAGCAGGCGGACAGGTTATGGAGCAGCAGTCTTTAGACCGCTACTTCATAACTGCTGTGTTTCAGTGTACAGCGTACGACTGTATGAAGAGGACGCACCACACAGGATGTTTTCGGCTTCCAGGATGGCTCCGCTCTGCGCCGCCGGGATGAAGATAGAAGACGCCCCCGGAATGGATGAAGACCTCGCCGCCTGGATGGAGACAGATGTCCGGACTTCAGGAACCATGAGTAGATCTTCTGGGGATAAATATATTTTATTAGTGTTGGCGATGTTGAGGACGGCAGATTAGGGTTTTAATAACTTTATTAAAGTGGTGACGATGTCAGGGAGCGGCGGAATAGGGGTTAAAAACTTTATTATAGTGTTGGCGATGTTGGGAGCGGCGGAATAGGGGTTAATAACTTTTATTAGTGCCAGCGATGTCTGGAGCGGCTGATTAGAGGTTATTAACTTTGTTTAGGTGACAGCGATGTCAGAGCGGCAGATTAGGGGTGTTTAGACTTGGGGTTCATGTTAGGGTGTTAGGTTTAAATTAAACTATCTTTTCCCCATAGACATCAATGGGGTTGCGTTACGGAGATCGCTATTCCGCGATTGCAGGAAAGCGTGCACGAGCACATCAAAGCAGCCATTGGATTTTGTGTGGTATGGAGCGTAACGCAACCATATCACACACACAAGGAGGCTTTTCAGAAGCTCGTAATGGCAGCGCTATGGAGGGTGAAATAACGCAACTTTTGTTGTGTTCATTTCACACCCTATTTAGCGCAAAACTCGTAATCTAAGTGAGTGTTAGCAAAGAACAGGAATTTAAATTGTAGATATTTATGCATTCCAATTGATGCACACATTATTATAAAACAAAATATAATGTCAACTTTATTGAGTTCAATGTAATGAGAGCTTGTTTAATTTTAAACTTGACATTTTTTATTTTATAGTAGCTTGTGCTTAAATTCATAAAATACCAGGTCTGAAATGAATAAAGCATTTCTTAATTTCATAATGGGACTTGAGTATTCTCATTTTTAGGTCCTGGAATGTAGAGAACTCTGTTAAGTAGACCTCACAGAACATGCAAGTCTTGCATTAAAGGGACATGAATCCCAACATTTTCTTTCATAATTCAGATGGAGCATACAATTTTAAACAATTTTAAACAATTCCCCAATTTACTTATATTGTCACATTTGCTTCATTAAAGAAGCAGCAATGCACTAATGGGAGCTAGATGAACATATCAGGTGAGCCAATGACAGAAAGCATACGCGTGCACCCACTAATCAGCAGCTAGCTCCCCATTGCTACTCTTTTTAACAAAGAATGTCAAAGAGAACAAAGCAAATTAGATAATAGAAGTACATTGAAAAGGTGTTTACAATTGTATGCTCTATCTGAATCATTTTAGTTTATTTTTTACTTATCTGTCACTTTAACTGCTTTTTTTTAAATAAATCTTGCTCAAAAATATTATATAGAAATGAAAAAACAAGTAACTTGTTGGTTGTTTGAAAGGTCTAATTGTACTTCATTTTTTAGGCCTTTCCCTGTGTTTTCTTGTTTTTCACTTAACATAATTGTTGAGGTTTTAATATTCACTAAATCAATTAATTTATATAAAAATATGGTATTGTTTGTTTATGATGCTGATTACAAAGTATTTCAATAACAAATGTTTCCATATGCTTCCATACGTCTTTTCATCAAACAGGTCAGTAAATACTCAAAAAGTTCAAGATGAGCAACATATCTATATATTTTGTCAAGGTTTAAATATAAATTCTGCATTCTAAAAAAAACATTTTTCAACATGTAATTACACTGATATTTTTTAAAAAGTAACAAATAATATACTGCTCTTCTGCACTTTTTAGAACCTATTAGTCTTAATTAACTGGGAAATACAATCTTTTTTTTTTTTCTGTTCAATGGAACAGATTTATTATGTTAATTCATTTGATGTTTTGCATCTGTCCACATTTCCAGTCTAAAATGTATTTACTGCATAGAAACCACTGCTACATGGCTGTGATCTCTTTGGTGACCTCCTCTTAATTAGCAATACCATTGTTCTCCTAAACCTAAGACTTTCAAACAACACTTTTATGAATATTTAAAAAGTCCTTAATGAATCATGCATGGGCCCCAAACTGTTGCTTTTCTGTAATCAACTGTGTATAGATTTCTGGGCTATAAGTCACTGGCTGTGTCTATAAAGCATCATGTGATTGTATTCTCTCAAACAAACCTGTCCTTTTTTTCTCTCGTTTATTAGACACCGCAAGTTATATGTTAGGCACTGAAGTGTAGTGGGTGTCGGAGCTGCTAGTCAAGAGATCCCCAGTTAATTGCTAGTCCTAACAGGCGCAATTAGCCGCTACAAGCCCTTTGAGATGGCCCTGGGCTCCTCTCAGGTAACAGCTATCATCAGATAAAGGCAGAAATATGCTCCATTTAGAGGAGCACTTGCAGACAGCAATGTCACAGTCTGCCAATTACGTTCTGTCTGTAGACAGTCACTTTCATGATACAGAGTTGACACAGAAGCCTGACGTTAAAGGACCAGTAAGTATATATTACAAACTGAATTTATTTTATAAATTGTCCACAAAAGAGACTGCACCAGCCTAGCAATCTCTACTTCATGGTGTTAACATAGCCAGATCATATTTTTTTTTTATTTGATTGTCATATAAGCCAGAACATTCCATTTTTTATAATACATAAAAAAAATAGTTTTGAAAAAACTGACTAGTATGTTATATAGACTGTTTTAATGATTTTCAAGACAAATTAAACTTTAAACTAGGGAGTCATCATTGATTATTTTTCAAACGAGTTAAATATGGAGGTAAATGAACTGCTCTTTTAAAGTTATTATAATGGCTTTTAATAAATGTTAAGACATTGATAAATGTCATCTGTAGAATACACAGACTCACTTCCAATTGTGTTGGTTGACTTTTCAATTGATAATATCATGTATAAATTTATGGACACTTCCCCAAAATGAGTGAGCCCCATGTTCCTAAATGTTAAAACAGATGATCAAAATGAGAAAAATTATAAATTGAGATAACCAGGGCCACAGCATAACAGGAACATTTTCTATCTCCTCTCTTTTATTTAGAGGTGAATGAACAATCCAATTGGTTATCATTTACTCCACTAGGTACCAGTGAATTGTTTGATAAAGGAAAAGAGGACATTTCATAAATGATATCTATCTCTTTGAGTAGGCACAAGCTGTGAGGGCATAAGGGCTCATGCTCTCTATAACTCATGTACAATAAAAGTATATATTACCACAAATATTTATGCAAATACATGAATATTGCCAGAATGTTTCTTTTCAAAGCCAGAAAAGCAATGTAATTATTTTTAATGGAAATAAACAGTCTGGCATGAAATTTACTTTTTATTTGTCATGGTACATACATAAATCTGCCTTCCATTTACATCAAAAGCCCCAAGGTATCTGTAAGATCAATATAACCAATTCTAAAACATGAGTGCACAGAACGGCATAATGATGACAGTAGCATTGGAGATATAGCTACCACAGCAACAAAGGCTATGGAAGAAAGTAATCCTGATAAATAGATGAGTACTTATAAAAAAGAAAAATAGAGTTAACCGTAGTTCATTTTATTAAATCAAGTTAAAAATTCCATAAGGCTAAAAAAAGTTGCGTGTACGCTGCGGCCTTACGCGTTTCGGCTGGGGTGCAGTAATTATAGACCGAAATAGAAAACTGGAAACTGTCACTGATGACTATCATATATATATAAAATACCAATGACTTTTGTCCCAGATGAGATGCATGGCAGAGGGAATACTACAGGTGGAGTTGGAGACAATGCAAATTTTTAGGTCTAATGACTGTGGATAGTTCTGACACGAGATCAGATTCAGACCCAGGCCCTGTGCCTACACAAATGGTAACATGCCCACAGGTGTTGTTACACATTGAAAAAATGGGGTAGGGGGTGGCTCCACTAGAGAAGGGGCCATAGTAAGAGGAAGATCCCCAAGACCATGGAAGACATAGTTGATAATATAGTCCTCAATCTTATTCAACATAATTTGATGCAGATGAAAATAGGCTACTCCAAAAAGACTTATCATTTATGTCCACTACATATGCAGATCCCTTTGAATTACATGTGGATATTTTTACATTTTAGAGAACCCTAAATCTAACTGATCATTTTGGTAATCAAACACAAGACATCCCAATTTAGAGGCAAATGTGTGTTTAACCTCAGTGTAAATAGTGCAAGTATACAGACATTTACGAGAAAATTGGAAAAGGATCTTAACAACTCAAGATCTTAATGGCTGTGTATGTAATAATCTTAAATGTGCGGAGAGGACAGCTCTAAGAGCACATGGATAATATCATGTATAAATTTATGGACACTTCCCCAAAATGAGTGAGTCCCATGTACCTAAAGGTTAAAACAGATGATCAAAATGAGAAAAATTATAAATTTAGATAACCAGGGCCACAGCATAACAGGAACATTTTCTATCTCCTCTCTTTTATTTAGTGGTGAATGAACAATCCAATTGGTTATCATCTACTCCACTAGGTACCAGGGAATTGTTTGATAAAGGAAAAGAGGACTTTTCATAAATTATATTTCTATCTCTTTGAGTAGGCACAAGCTGTGAGGGCATAAGGGCTCATGCTCTCTATATCTCATGTACAATAAAAGTATATATTACCACAAATATTTATGCAAATACATGAATATTGCCAGAATGTTTCTTTTCAAAGCCAGAAAAGCAATGTAATTATTTTGATTGAAAATAAACAGTCTGGCATGAATTTTACTTTTTATTTGTCATGGTACATACATAAATCTGCCTTCCATTTACATCAATAGCCCCAAGGTATCTGTAAGATCAAGATAACCAATTCTAAAACATGAGTGCACAGAACGGCATAATGATGACAGTAGCATTGGAGATATAGCTACCACAGCAACAAAGGCTATGGAAGAAAGTAATCCTGATAAATAGATGAGCATGTTAAAGACTTATAAAAAAGAAAAATAGAGTTAGCCGTAGTTGATAAAATGTCCATTTTATTAAATCAAGTTACAAAATCCATAAGGATAGAAAAGTTGTGTGTAAGCTGCGGTCTTATGCGTTTCGGCTGGGGTGCAGTAATTATAGACCAAAATAGAAAACTGGAAACTGTCACTGATGACTATCATATATATATAAAATACCAATGACTTTTGTCCCAGATGAGATGCATGGCAGAGGGAATACTACAGATGGAGTTGGAGACAATGTAAATCTCAAGGTCTAATGACTGTGGATAGTTCTGACTCAGGATAAGATTCAGACCCAGGCCCTGTGTCTACGCAAATGGTAACAAGCCCACAGGTGTTGTCACACATTAAAAAAATGGGGTAGGGGGTGGCTCCACTAGAGAAGGGGCCATAGTAAGAGGAAGATCCCCAAGACCATGGAAGACATAGTTGATAATATAGTCCTCAATCTTATTCAACATGTTTTGATGCGGATGAAAATAGGCTACTCCAAAAATATTATCATTTATTTCCACTACATATGCAGATCCCTTTGAATTACATGTGGGTATTTTTAAATTTTAGAGAACTCTAAAACTAACTGATCATTTTGGTAATCAAACACGAGACATCCCAATTTAGATACAAAAGTGTCTTTAACCTCAGTGTGAATAGTTCAAGTGTACAGACCTTTACGAGAAAATTGGAAAAGGATCTTAACAACTCAAGATCATCAGGGCTGTGTACGTAATAATCTTATATGTGCGGAGAGGACAGCTCTAAGAGCACTGGCTAAGAACTATAAGGTAGTGATTCACCAGGCGGACAAAGAGGGATCAATTGTGTTGCTTGATTAAACCTATTGTGTTGAGGTATATTGTAAATTATTTAATTAAGTTTGGACCTGACTAATATTTTTAAACAGTAACTACATAAATGTCTGGGGAGGGCATTGTCCAACAATTGGATTGATGAACATTTGTTGGCATATTATACGGTTGATCATCCAAACATTCCAATATTTTATACCCTCCCAAAAGTGCATAAGAGATTGGGGGCCCCCTAGGCCGACCTATAGTGTCAGCCATGGATTCTCTTTTACAGTCTGTAGCAATCTATCTCAACAGCATTCTCCAACCTATGGTGCAAAATGTGAAATCTTTCTTGCTGGACTCTTTTGCCCTGATATCCCTTTTGAGAGATACTAAGGGCATACATTATTCTGATGTGCTAGTCACATTATATGTGACACTGCAATACATGGTTTTGCCACATTATTAAAGGGACAGTAAAGTAAAAACAACTTTCCAATTTACTTGTATTACCAATTTAGCTTTGTTCTCTTGGTATTCTTAGTTGAAAGCTAAATCTAGTAGGTTCATGTGCTAATTTCTTAGACCTTGAAGACTGCCTCTAATCTGAAAGCATTTTGACAGTTTTTCACCACTAGAGGGCGTTAGTTCATGTGTTTCATATAGATAACATTGAGCTCAGGCATGTGAAGCTCCTAGGAGTCAGCACTGATTGGCTAAAAATGCAAGTTTGTCAAAAGAACTGAAATAAGGGGGCAGTTTGCAGAGACATATATACAAGGTAATCACAGAGGTAAAAAGTATGTTATTATAACTGTGTTGGTTATGCAAAATTGGGGAAAGGGTAATAATGGGATTATCTACCTTTTTAAAAAACAAAAATTCTGGTGTTTACTGTCCCTTTAAGGAAAATAGGTTATCTTTAAACAACTGTCACAGTATCCATATGTACATCCCCCTGTGGACTTCATTATTGAGTTATTGGATCTGTGACTGACCACTAATTACTTTTGTTTTGAGAGGAACTATTACTTAAAACTGATGGGTATGGCAATGGGGTCTAACATGGCCCCTTCATATGCTAATCTTTTTTATGGATAAATTAAAAAAATGATGGCTCTGGTTGCTTTAGGGAACTGAATATAAGGTTGTTCTAAAGATTTATCAATGATTTGTTTATATTTTGGCAGGGTAGTGTGGCTGGTCTGGAATGCTGAAAGACCAGCTAAAAAATGCTCATTCCAATTTACATTTTAAGATGAAATATAGTCTAGACAAACATTTTAAAAGTTGTAATGTAACTTTCCTTATGACTTTTAAAATGGATAAATCGCACTTTTCTAGTATTTTAAACAATAATTGGACTGTAAAATGCTCTGACGCGTCTGCCATTTGGGATTTTGGTCTCCCTATCATTAGTTATCTTAAGGGCAAATCCCTGAGAGATATTTTACAGCAATCAGATCATAGACACTGCTATGAAAGGAAAATGAGGCTAAATGAAAAGAGACTGGGCTGCTACAGGTGCAGCGTTTGCTCTACTTGCAAAGGGCTAATCACTGAAAAAGGTTCCCTCATCCTAGAAATGGTAAAATGGTTCAACCTGAGAGAAAGACGCTGCTGTACTATGACATACATTGTTTATTTACTGCACTGTCCGTGCAGTCTGCTCTTTGTTGGGAAGACGTGATAATCTCAGGACTAGGATGCCAAACCATAGAAGTGCTATCCATTCTGCACTTAGAAAGGGAACCTATGAACAGCATGCCAATTTGCCCAAATGGGTCATCAGGTTGCTTATCTCATGTATGCCATCATTGTTTATGCCCCACCTTTATGTCCAGGCTGGTGACAGAGCAAGGTTGTTGTTACAGAAAGAGACCAGGTAGACTTTTACCGTGGACATCCTGGTGCCTAAGGGCATGAATACTAAATTGGAATGGCAATGTTTTCTTTGGGTTCTAGTGAACATCGATTGTCTTTTAAAATTGCATATGTCTAATGTTGATTTTTTCTTTTTCTTTTTGCAATTTTGATCCAGTAAATTAAGTACATAACCAATATTTTTACAACCATTGTGCTTTCAATCTTATTTATGTATTAAGTTGTGATCTCATTTTTATATAAAAAAAAGGTCTGTATATACCTGGTGCTAATAATCTATCTAATACATGAGGAATGTTTTTGTCTATAAAGCTCCTTTAAGAAGATTGTTACAACTGGTGCACAAATAGTAGAGTGAAGCTAATAGATGTAATGCAATTAGTAATATTTTTTTATGTTTGTTTGAAACATATTGGCAATACAGGAAGCACATTGTACTGTGGAGTGTTACAGAGTGTGAAATGTTTATTACTTTGTTTTGTTTTTAGACTTCACGTTAGATGGTTGTTTTTACCATAATAAATGCTATTTATTACTTGATACTTCCTTTAAGTAAAAACAAAATAATTATATATATATTATATATATATATATATATATATATTCTTATTTGTATATAATTTTGATCTAGCCAAGTGCTCTTATCAAAAATATTCTCTACAATTTTTTTATCATGCAGAGAAAATAACTTATATATTTTATACAGTTAAGAATGCATATATATATAAATACACACCAGTATATATAAACTAATGTATACATTTAAATAAAGCGTTTAGACAAAAGTCTAAGATACATACCTAGTAAACTTAACAAATTAGTTAACTTACCTAAAAGAGCAGTTAAATAGCCACCAGCATTTTTTCTTAGAAATGTGAGTTTTCTGTTGGAAACTTGCGTTTGCTTATTGCATGGGGCTTTAAATATATTAGAACACAATGTTGTTTCACAAATAAAAGAATAGGCATTAGTTGATGGATGCAGAAAACTGTACGAATGTTGATGACATTTAATTATTACAAACTAATTAAATCCTTTAATCCAACAATACATTTTTAATCATCAGCACTATGCCCTAAGCTTCTTCTAACTTGCTCATTTGTGCTGCTAGGGATCAAGAAAAAGGGGGAAATATTGCACTCTGCACCTCCCAAATCATATTTTGTTTCTTTTTTTAATATTGCTTATTTTTAATGGCATTATTATTATTGAAATGTATCTTATACCACTAACACATCTAGCATTTTCTATATTTATTTTTGCTTTCTGATATAATAACAATACAGATGCTGCAATGTTTGAACAATCAGACTGTTTAGCGATTGAGTTCTATTACAAAACCCGGAAGTAGACTGCATTCTGAAACCATAGTGGTTACACATCCCAAGCCACTAATATAACACATCCCTGGGTACTGTGGGTACTCACAGGCAAATTATGCCACACCAGTTTGGGTGCAAAATCCAATAGGAGAAATCACATAAAAAAATATCAGACACACAGAATAGACAGCATTTGAATGCACACAGCTAGACCAGATGGTGTCAAGTCCAGAAATATGTGTGTATGTGTATAAATCTGTTACACATCTACAATCAACAAAAAACACCCATGCTAAATAGTTTCTAATTTTTGTCCTGAGTTTAGAAATATCCAATGTTTACATCTTCTTTGCTTTTTTTGTAAGTTATAGGGCCATAAATACAAGTAGCACTTTGCTATTTCCAAACCATTATTTTTCAAAATTAGCACTAATTACATTAGAACACTGATATCTTTCAGGAATCTCTGAATATACATTGACATGTCTATATTTTTTTTAGTAGACATCCCAAAGTATTGATCTAGGCCCATTTTGGTATATTTCATGCCACCATTTCACCGCCAAATGCGATTAAATACAAAAAATTGTTCACTTTTTCACTAATTTTTTAACAAACTTTTGGTTTCTCAATGAAATTATTTACAAACAGCTTGTGCAATTATGGCTTAAATTATTGTAAATTATTCCCTGGGATCCCCTTTGTTCAGAAATAGCAGACATATATGGCTTTGGCGTTGCTTTTTGGTAATTAGAAGGCTGCTAAATGCCATTGCGCACTACACGTGTATTATGCCCAGCAGTGAAGGGGTTAATTAGGGAGCTTTTAGGGGTAATTTTAGCTTTAGTGTAGTGTAGTAGACAACCCCAAGTATTGATCTAGGCCAATTTTGGTATATTTAATGTCACCATTTGACCGCCAAATGCGATCAAATTAAAAAAAAAACGTTAAATTTTTCACAATTTTAGGTTTCTCACTGAAATCATTTACAAACAGCTTGTGCAATTATGGCAGAAATGGTTGTAAATGCTTCTCTGGGATCCCCTTTATTCAGAAATAGCAGACATATATGGCTTTGGCGTTGCTTTGTGGTAATTAGAAGGCCGCCAAATGCCGCTGCGCATCACACATGTATTATGGCTAGCAGTGATGGGGTTAATTATGTAGCTTGTAGGGAGCTTGCAGGGTTAATTTTAGCTTTAGTGTAGAGCTCAGCCTCCCACCTAAAACATCAGACCCCCTGATCCCTCCCAAACAGCTCTCTTCCCTCCCCCACCCCACAATTGTCCCCGCCATCTTAAGTACTGGCAGAAACTCTGCCAGTATTAAAATAAAAGCTATATTTGGGCTTTTTTTTTTGTGTGTGGCATATTTACATATGCTGCTGTGTAGGATCCCCCTTAGCCCCCAACCTCACTGATCCCCCACCAAACAGCTTTCTAACCCTCCCCCTCTGCCTTAATGGGAGCCATCTTGGGTACTGGCAGCTGTCTGCCAGTACCCAGTTTAGTAACAAAAAGTATGTTTTTTAGTTTTTTTTATTGCCCTTTTCTGTAGTGTAGCTTCCCCCCCCCAATACCAACCACCCACCCCTTCCAGAACCCTTAGATCATAATTGATTTTGTTAATATATATATTTTTTTAACATTTCTTAACTTTTTTTTTCTGCAGTGTAGCGGTTCCCTCCCGCTCCCACACCGTGCACGCGCCCGCCCGCCGCCCCCCCGTGCACGCGCACGTTCCCATGCGCGCCCCCGTCTGTCCCGCCCCCGATCCCGCCCCCCTCCACTCCACTCGGCACATCGATGGCCGCCCACCCGCCTCCCAGACTTGCTCCCACCAACGATACCGGCCACCGATGTCCGGTGCAGAGAGGGCCACAGAGTGGCTCTCTCTGCATCGGATGGCCAAGGGGGGTTATTGCAGGATGCCTCGATATCGAGGCATCACTGCAATAACCGGAAAGCAGCTGGAAGCGAGCAGGATCGCTTCCAGCTGCTTTCCAGACCAAGGACGTACGCCACACGTCCTCGGTCATTAACTGTATTTTTTTTGAGTACGTGTGGCGTACGTCCTTGGTCGTTAAGGGGTTAAAATAGACAATTTACAAATATAAGGAGATGGGGGGGCATGCTGCTTAGAAGTGGTCCTCCAGACGGGCAGAAGTCTTCTTCCAGACGGCATCTTCTATCTTCATCCTTCCGATGCAGAACAGCTCCATCTTCAAGACATCTAGCACGGAGCATCTTCTTCTTTCCATGGCTCTTCAAGAATGAATTCTCCTTTAAATGACATCATCCAAGATGGCATCCCTTGAATTCCAATTCGCTGATAGAATTCTATCAGCCAATCGGAATTAAAGGTGAAAAAATCCTATTGGCTGATGATAGAATTCTATCAGCCAATCGGAATTCAAGGGACGCCATCTTGGATGACGTCATTTAAAGGAGAATACATTCTTGAAGAGCTGTGGAAAGAAGAGGATGCTCCGCGTGGGATGTCTTGAAGATTGAGCCGCTCCGCGTCGGAAGGATGAAGATAGAAGATGCCCGTCTGGAGGACCACTTCTTGCCGCTTGGATGAAGACTTCTCCCGGCTTCATTGAGGATGGATGTCCGGTCTTCAAAAACTGTAAGTTTATCTTCGGGGGTTAGTGTTAGTTTTTTTTAAGGGTTTATTGAGTGTGTTTTATTTTTAGCTTAGGGTTTGGGCAGAAAAAGAGCTAAATGCCCTTTTAAGGGCAATGCCCATACAAATGCCCTTTTCAGGGCAATGTGGAGCTTAGGTTTTTTTAGATAGGATTTTATTTGAGTGGTTTGGTTGAGTGACTGGTGGGTTTTACTGTTGGGGGGTTGTTTGTATTATTTTTTTACAGGTTAAAGAGCTGATCTCTTTGGGGCAATGACCCGCAAAAGGCCCTTTTAAGGGCCACTGGTAGTTTATTGTACGCTATGGGGTTTTTTATTTTGGGGGGGCTTTTTATTTTGATAGGGCTAATAGATTAGGTGTAATTAGTTTAAATATTTGATAATATGTGTAATTTAGTGTTTGTTTTTTTTGTAATTTAGTTAATTGTATTTAATTAATGTAAGTGATTTAATTGTAGTGTAAGGTTAGGTGTTAGTGTAACTCAAATTAGGTTTTCTTTTACAGGTAAATTTGTATTTATTTTAACTAGGTAGCTAGTAAATAGTTAATAACTATTTACTAACTAGTCTACCTAGTTAAAATAAATACAAACTTGCCTGTGAAATAAAAATAAAAACTATATAGATACAATGTAACTATTAGTTATATTGTAGCTAGCTTAGGGTTTATTTTATAGGTAAGTATTTAGTTTTAAATAGGAATTATTTAGTTAATGATAGTAATTTTTATTTAGATTTATTTTAATTATAGTTATAAGTTAGAGGGTGTTAGGGTTAGATTTAGGGTTAGGTTTAGGGGTTAATAACTTTAGTATAGTGGTGGCGACATTGGGGGCGGCAGATTAGGGGTTAAGTGTAGGTAGGTGGCGGCGACATTGGGGGCAGCAGATTAGGGGTTAATAAGTGTAAGTAGGTGGCGGGGTGGCGGGGGCGGCAGATTAGGGGTTAATAAGTGTAATGTAGGTGTCGGCGATGTCGGGGGCGGCAGATTAGGGGCGTTTAGACTCAGGGTTTATGTTAGGGTGTTAGGTGTAAACATAAATTTTGTTTCCCCATAGGAATCAATGGGGCTCCATTACGGAGCTTTATGCTCCTTTTTTGCAGGTGTTTGCCTTTTTTTTTAGCCGGCTCTCCCCATTGATGTCTATGGGGAAATTGTGCATGAGCACGTAAAACAAGTTCAAAGCAGCACTGGTATTTAAGTGCGGTATGGAGCTCAATTTTGCTCAACGCTGCAATATTGCCTGCTAACGCCGAGTTTATGAAAACCTGTAATAGCAGTGGTATAGGGAGGTGAGCGGTGGAAATAACTTGCAAGTTAGCATTGAGCCGCTCTTACCGCAAAACTCGTAATCTAGCTGAAATTACCAGATGGTGTAAGCACCTTAGGCTCTCTGAGCAAGTGCTGCGTTAAAATGCTGGTGCACCGTGCATACTTAAATACACTTTTGAAACAGGTATAGCTTTTATTAAAAGGATTTTGCTAATAAATGTATATTACAAAAATGCTTCTATTCAAAAGTGAAACGCATCCATGTGGTTTCCAAATCTGCCTGGAATGTCCCTTTAATGCAAGATCTGCAACATTTATTGGTATTCAATGATAAAGCTTTAAACAATAGATATTAATTGTGCCAAGCATATGTATTTTCTGTAAAAAAAAAAAAACTCAGTTTCGAACACTCAAGAAAATACAAAAACTTTGTTTTATTGTTCCTGTAAATTCATCTCATTATCAATGTAAGTAATCTATACATTACTTATCATTGCTTAGCATATACCCAAACTGCATCTAAACAGAACAAAGGGTCAGCTATTTTTAATTCCTTGAGCAGTGAGATGATTTAAACAAATGGTTATATTCAAATGAGCAGATGGTAGATGAAGAATAAGAATCTGGCATTTGTAATATGTTAATAATATACTATTCACTAAATACTGTATGCAAGTGGCAACTCATATTACGTTATCCAGCCAGGATTATGGCAAAGTATGACAACATTCCGAGTGCCAAATAGTATCACCATTTCCTGCACTGCATTATGTACGTCAAAGTGTTCCCTTTCAGCTTCCTTATTCTTAAAGGGACATGAAACCAAGAATGTTTCTTTCATGATTTAGAAAGAACATGTAATTTTAATCAACTTTCTAATTTACTTCTATTATCTAACTTGCTTTATTCTCTGTATATCTGTTGCTAAAAAGCATATCTAGATAGGCCCAGTAGCTGCTGGTTGGTGGCTGCACATAGATGCCTCATGTGATTTGCTCACCCATGTGTATTGCTATTCTTCAACAATGAAGAATGATGCAAATTAGATAATCAAAGTAAATTGGAATGCTTTTTAAAATTGTATTCTCTATCTAAATCATGAGAGAAAAAGTGTCCCTTTAACTGGTTCTAGATTAAGGTTACTTCACTTTCTGATATGATTTTTTTTTTAATAATAAAAACGGATATTTTTTTAGCCATATTCATTCAGTAATAGAATTTAACAATATATTGAGAATGACACTCTAAAGGGGGTTTGTTATATCAATATTTATGTATATTACATTTAAAAAAAATCTAAGTTAATGTAAAAGGGAAATTGTTTAATAATGTATCCCACTAACCATGCTCAATAGCAAAAAACAAACATTTTTTATGGTGTCAGAAGCTGACAATTTATTTCCTGGTGCAGCCAATAAAAGTGTTTAAGAAATGTTAAATATTTGCATTTATTTATAAAGGTACAGGTATACCTCACTTTACAGCGCTTCACTTTACAGCGATTCGCTAATACAGCGCTTTGTGGAGCTGAAGTTCAACCTCCAAGGATTTTGAAACAGTGCTTTAATCATTGTGAAATTGTTAGAAAAGTGAATGGCACCATTTTGTTATGCTTAGTTCACTCTGTTTATAGCATTGCAGTGCAATATGTGTCTGTGTTATAGTCTGGCAAATTTTACTACAGTAATTGTCACAATTTTACGGGTACAGTATTTATTGAATACTAATTGAATACTTGAAGTGCTATTGTTAAACTAAACATAGCACAATTGCACCCCTAATATATGTTAGTTCAAACATGTTTTAATGATTTTAAACACTGAAAAGAAAGCTAAAACTGCCTTGTTTCACTTTAAGGCGGTTTTCACTTTACAGCGGGGCTCCGGTCCCTAACCCGCTGTATGAGCGGGGTATACCTGTATTTGCAGCAGAAAGTAGTAAGGTTCTTATGCCACTTCACAGATCATTAGTTAGGCTTCATTTTGAGTGGTATGTGCAGTCTGGGGGCTATATCGTCAGAAGGATAAAATCAAACTGAAATCAGTTCAAAAGAGGGCCAGTAAAATGGTACATGGTCTGAAAAATAAAACTTACCAAAATAGGCTCAATGCCCTAAATATGTATAGCTTTTAGGAGAGAATGGAAAGAGGTGATATAAAATATAAATACTATGCCAAAACAGTTGAAATTTTTTGAGTAAGGAAAATAAAGGTTCAATTCTGGCTTTACTGGCAGAAGAATAGAGTGAGTATCAGGTTGCTTTCATCCTTAAAATTTAAAAGATGGTGGTTCATAAGAACTAGGTCAAGCAGTAGACATTGGGGAGAACAAAGCTACAGACTGGCAGAGTCAGACAGGATGACCGCCAACTCATTTGAATGCCCCTCAACAACCGTAGGATGAATTTAAGTGTCCTACAAAAGAATGTCAAATGGCAGGTGGGGTGAAGTGCACGATGAGGCCTATTAAAAACAGGCTCCTAGGGGCAGGGCTGAAGTTGTGAAAAGCTAGAAAAAGCCCTTCATCAATGAGAATTAAAGAAGAGCCAGGCTGAGGTTTGCAAAAGACAATAAGGATTGGCCATAGTGGACCTGGAGTAAGGTCATCTTCTCTGATGAGCCCATTTTTCAGCTTTGCCAAACACCCGGTGTCTAATATTTAGACATAAACCTGAAGAGGCCTACAGGACTGGGCCAGTCATGAGACGGACCTGGTTGCCTTCGCCCCACCCTATCACTAGCATTATAATTTGTGCATGATGCAAGGCTAGCCCTGCCCTATTTCCCATTGCCTTGCTGAGTCTTTGAGCCAGTCACATAGAAGTAACTCCTCTAGATGATGCCTTTTTAATGCCTGTGGGTGCCTGTTTTTGTGAATGTCTGGGGTGCTTTGTCTGTGCATGTGGCTGCTTTTTTAAATTACATTTAACTTGTTTACTATTAATGATAACCATTTTACAACATACAGTGACAAAAGGGTGTTACAAACTTTTAATGTCTTTGTAAATCCAACTAGTACATTATACTTTTCAGTTTCTGGGTATTGTTAAAGGGACAGTCTACTCCAGAATTTTTATAGTTTAAAAAGATAGATAATCCCTTAATTACCCATTTCCCAGTTTTGCATAACAAACATGTTTACATTTTTACATCTATTATTACCTTGTAGCTAAGCTTCTGCAGACTGCCCCTTTTCTCAGTTCTTTTGACAGACATGCATTTAAATTTTAGACAATCATTGCTGACTCATAAGTAACTCAACAGGAGTGAGAACAATGTTATATATATGGCACACATAAACTAGCACAGTCTAGCTGTAAAAAACTGTCAAAGTGCACTGACATAAGAGGCGGCCTTCAAGGGGTTAGAAATTAGCATATGAGCCTACATAGATTTAGCTTTTAAAAAAAATACCAAGAGAACAAAACAAATTTGATGATAAAAGTAAATTGGAAAGTTCTTAAAATTGCATGCCCTATCTGAATCATAAAAGTTTAATTTTGACTAGACTGTCCCTTTAATAACATAAAGGGGAGGGGAGAAGAATGCTCTGCCTTAAAATGCCCAGGCCTATTTTTGGTCCCAGTCCGTTCCTGCTAGTGCGACCCAGCAATATTGATAGTGCACCCTGTCCTATCAATAGTGCTCCACTTGTAATCTAGGCCTTAGGGCTTTATGAGCAAAACTCACCAACATCGAGAGAAATCTCACCAAATCTAACCTTTGGGGGCTATTTTTGTAGGTTTATGTATTGTAGATGTGTCTCCTTCACATTCAGAACTTCACATAGAGAGATAACTCTCAAGAACAAAATTGCCTTAATTTTTGTCTTTGAGGGACCTCATGCAACTGACAAGACGTATTAGATCATCTCCCCAGCAGTGTCCCCTCTAAGGCCAGTTTTATGAGCGGCCCAACAGTGAAACAGATATTAAGGAAACCACACCTTGCAGCCTGCATTGTGTAGTGTTTGCTAATTGCTCTAATTAACTATTTCACTGCTTGGCCCCTCACAAACTGGTCTTAGAGGGAACCGTTCTCCAGAGAAGAGAGGTTTAGATCATTAGGCTCTTAGGGGCCTATTTTTGAAATGTCTGTCCGACATGATCGGATTAGCGGATCATGTCCAAAAAGACATCGCTGAATGCGGAGAGCAATACGCTCTCCACATTCAGCATTGCACCAGCAGCTCTTGTGAACTGCTGGTGCAATGCTACCCCCTGCAGATTTGTGGCCACTAGCAGGGGTGTCAATCAACCCGATCGTATTCGAACGGGTTGATTTCACGCAATCTCTGTCTGCCTCCTTTAGAGCAGGCGGACAGGTTATGGAGCAGCGGTCTTTAGACTGAAGGCTCGCCAGAAACACGGCCCTTCAAGCTCCATATGGAGCTTGATAAATGGGCCCCTTCGTGTTTTATCCCTCATCCAGTTACCTGCTTCTGCCTGTCAAAGCTTACATTACTGACACTCACACCCTCAATTCTCTTATTGCTATCCACAGCTTCCTTCTTCACTCTCACTTCTCATTCCCCTTTTCTCTACTCCTGAGATTATCCTTTCACTCTTCCTACCATTTAACCCCTTATGTTTGGTAAACAAAATAGTGTGTGTGTGTGTGCAAAAAAAAATAATTAAGCAGTATTGTACACATAATTTAATTACGAGTATTAAATTGGAGCCGAAAAACAGCTGAAAACGTGGCTGTAATAGATTACAGTAGAGTACAACACAATAGCAGTTCAATTAATTAAATTTTAGAGGGCAACCATTTATGGTCACTGAGTCAGGGCAGAATTACTTGTCACTGGCGTGATTTAGACAGAGCCAATGGGACTAGGGGTGTGGCTATGCAAGAATGGACAGCCTTTGCACCCCTTACACCCAATACACCCTCATAAAACTGCCCCTCATATAGCATTTTGTCCGTCATATGTCATTAGCAGGTCATAACTTTATTCTGTGAAGAACTGTGAATAATTTGGGAAAATGATGCAAGGGTCAAGGTAGATCCTTTTCTTATACAGTTGATGCACATATTGTTGTGCATTAATATAAACACTTTAAAATGTCAGGCAGTTTTGTATTGTTATTACTTTTATAATAAAAATTATTATCGCTTATTTGCAGAACGCTAAAAACATTAGTATCCAATGAGAAAATACTATTGGTACAGGCAAATAGAGTTTGGGGACTATTCCAATAGGACTGTATGGCTTATGAAGGCAAACATTACACAAGTAAAACAAAACATTTTTTAAAAAACCAACTCGCATTGACTGGAATCGAGGACATTTAATGGAAAAAGGCTCTTAGTTAAAAGGACATGAAACGAACAGTTAACTTTCATGATTTAGACACAGCATACAATTTCTAACAACTTTCCAATTTACTTCTATTATCAAATTTGCTTTATTCTCTTTGTATCCTTTTTTGAAGGAGCAGCAATGCATTACTGTGAGCTAGCTGAGCAGATTGGTAAGCCAATGATAAGACGCCTATATATGTACCATCACAAAGCAGCTAGCTTCCAGTAGTGCATTTCTGCTCCTGAGCCTACCTAGGTATGCTTTTCAACAAACAAGTTATCTAGAGGCAACGCAATATAGATAATAAAAGAAAATTGTTCAACATTTCATAACCTAGCTGAAATATGAAAGTTTAATTTTGACTTTAATCATTAGTCCTAGCTCACAAATTCCTTTGTAAAGACATACAGTCCCATGTAAGAAGGAGCGAGCAAACAAGATTCTTAACTCGAGACGTTATCTGTTCAGCTTTACTACATACGGGGAGTGGACAAACAGGATCTGCTGCCTGTATGTATGCTTACACGCACAAGTGAACGTGTAATCCCCGCCCCTTCTCTCGCGGGACCAATTGCCTGAGAGAATGGATTGTCAATCACAGAGAGCGAGTGAGCTCTTTGTGATTTTCCATTGCCACCTCAGAGGTGGCGTATGGTGTAAGAAGCAGCAGTCTACTGACCCTTGATTCTTACATTGCGGGAAGCAGCCTCGCATATGCAAACCTTCCCTGCAAGGGCTCGGGAGCAGCTCTCGCTGCTTAGTACATGGAGCCCTTTATATACACTAATCATAGGTGAATAAATCTGCCATTTCCTGTTCATGAATAAATGTCGTGAAAGGATCTGCTTTAAAACAAATATAGAGAAACAAGGGTTGAGATTCAATACTGGTTACCTGGATTAGCTGTCGCCCTGCAGCGTGAAGGGAGTTACACACCTGAGGATCCTGGATTGCAGATTGGATTCACAGGGGAAAACATCCGTATACAAAAAAGGAACAAAACAATCTCCTTGCAATCAACAGTGAAGTAAATGGTCCTTATAAGTGAAGGGTAGACACTATGCACAAGACTCATATAAAAAAATAAAACATATATTGTATATACATTAAAAGTTCGGAACTCACATGAAGTAACAAAGGACACAAAGGAGATACATCAGCTGACGCGTTTCAAGCCCCACTGGCGCTTTCTCAAAGATAGTCTGGGAGTGTCTACATACAGGTGTAAATGACTACATAGGAGCCTTACCCCCAGACATCTGACGTATAGGAAAACCTCTGTATGCACTACCATGAAAAAAGGAACGCCCCACATCTAAAAATTTTAGTGTGAGTCAGCAAGAGACATTGATGCTGTAATTTCATTTGGTCTCTGCGGCAAGCCCTAGGGTGATCTCACAGGAGTGCCGACAGATTAGTACATACATATAGTTAACATTCGATACAAAATAAATGACAAACAACATAATAACTTAAATCGATACAAATACATTTAAAACTCAAAGAGGAACAACGGTAGATAGTGATTCTTCTCGATGTTATATATATATATATATATATATATATATATATATGTATATATATATATCACAGATTAGTTTATCTTTGAAAAGAGAGCACTATAAATGGCAATAATTTGTTTAATTATTTAAATTCATGGGCCATCTATGATTTAGGCAAACAATACATGTATAAGTATATTGAACGTTATGTGAACAAATTTACTATTCTTTTTTCTTTCAGTCTTTTATGTTATGTATCATATACGGCTAGATTACGAGTTTTGCAGTATGAGTAAAAAAGCAGCGTTAAGGCTCATAACGCTGCTTTTTCACTTCCGCTGGTATTACGAGCCTTGCAGGTTTAGGGGCAACGCAAACTTTTTTGGCCGTACCGCAAATTAACTTACGCAATTTGCATATAGTCTTTTTTCAATGGGACTTCCATAGCGCTGATATTACCAGCTTTTTCTGGGAGGCCAAAAAGGGAGCGGTACAGCCTATCCCACAAGATTCGTAACGCAATCTGAAGTCAGTAGTTATGAGTTTTACACTACAAAGCTGTAGCATAAAACTCATAACTAAAGTGTTAAAAAGTATACTAACACCCATAAACTACCTATTAACCCCTAAACCGAGGCCCTCCCGCATTGCAAACACTAAAATAAAATTATTAACCCCTAATCTGCCGCTCCGGACATTGCCACCACTATAATAAACATATTAAACCCTAAACCGCCGTATTTTCATCCTTAAGTTGATTTAGTGCTTTCCTATAGCAGTTTTTTTGTATCTTGAACCTCTATGGATCTATCCTTGTCAGCTGGAGTAATTGTTATGTTTTGATTTTCTGTCAAATTTTTCAAAGCTTTCCTCTATTTGTATGTGAGGTTTGATTTAGAATTTGCTTGTTTGTGATGAGTTTGCTTGGTGCATTGATGTAGTGCTAAATTCCATTCTCTATGTGTCTTCTCCTGGAACATATCTATATAATTGTTGCAAGAGTGTAGAGTAGAGGATAAAAGGTACTTTTTGCTTTCAGATGTTTATTTATGGCTTTTTGAGTGCTTATATCGGTTGTTAATTTATCAGACTCATTATCAAGTACCTGTTCAGTTATAGTATCTTCAAAATTCAAATTGGAATCTATGTTGTTAGATTGTGCTAAACCTAATTCTGGAAGTGAACTCTCATTTCTATCTGGAAGTGGGCTCTCATTTCTATCTACCGTATTATGAATAGTGATGTCGCGAATAGTTCACCGGCGAATAGTTCACGGTGAACATAGCATGTTCGCGTTCGCCGCGGCGGGCGAACATATGCGATGTTTGATCCGCCCCCTATTCGTCATCATTGACTAAACTTTGACCCTGTATCTCACAGTCTGCAGACACATTCCAGCCAATCAGCAGCAGACCCTCCCTCCCAGACCCTCCCAGCTCCTGGACAGAAGCCATTTTAGATTCATTCGGAAGCTGCTTTCTTAGTGAGAGGAGGGACAGTGTAGCTGCTGGTGATTTTATAGGGAAATTGATAGCTAGGCTAGTGTATTCAGTGTCCACTACAGTCCTGAAGGACTCATCTGATCTCTGCTGTAAGGACAGCACCCCAAAAAGCCCTTTTTAGGGCTAGAACATCATTTTTTTCCCTGTGTAATCTAATTGCAGTTGCTTGCCTGCCAAGCCACTTGCTCAGTGCCACCACTCATATCTGGTGTAATAGTAGTGTAAATTAAAAAAACCAAAACGTTTTTGACTGTGAAACATCAGTCTGCTAGTGTAATCTAATTGCAGTTGCTTGCCTCCCAGTGTGTGTGCCAGGCCCACTTGCCCAGTGTCACCACTCATATCTGGTGTAACAGTAGTGTAAATTTAAAAAAAAAAACGTTTTTGACTGTGAAACATCAGTCTGCTTGTGTAATCTAATTGCTGTTGCCAGCCTGCCAGCGTGTGTGCCAGGCTCACAGCGTACACTGTGCCCACTTGCCCAGTGCCACCACTCATATCTGATGTAACAGTAGTGTAAATTTAAAAAAAAAAACTTTTTTGACTGTGAAACATCAGTCTGCTAGTGTAATCTAATTGCAGTTGCCTGCCTGCCACCGTGTGTGCCAGGCCCACTTGCCCAGTGCTACCACTCATATCTGTTGTAACAGTAGTGTAAATTTAAAAAAAAAAAACTTTTTTGACTGTGAAACATCAGTCTGCTTGTGTAATCTAATTGCAGTTGCCTGCCTGCCAGTGTGTGTGCCAGGCCCACTTGCCCAGTGCCACCACTCATATCTGGTGTAACAGTAGTGTAAATTTATAAAAAAGAAAACTTTTTTGACTGTGAAACATCAGTCTGCTAGTGTAATCTACTTGCAGTTGCCTGCCTGCCTGCCAGCGTGTGTGCCAGGCCCACTTGCCCAGTTCCACCACTCATATCTGATGTAACAGTAGTGTAAATTAAAAAAAAAAACTTTTTTGACTGTGAAACATCAGTCTGCTTGTGTAATCTAATTGCAGTTGCCTGCCTGCCAGCGTGTGTTCCAGGCTCACAGCGTATACTGTGCCCACTTGCCCAGTGCCACCACTCATATCTGTTGTAACAGTAGTGTAAATTTAAAAAAAAAACTTTTTTGACTGTGAAACATCAGTCTGCTTGTGTAATCTAATTGTAGTTGCCTGCCTGCCAGCGTGTGTGCCAGGCCCACTTGCCCAGTGCCACCACTCATATCTTGTTTAATAGTAGTGTAAGTGTACATTTAAAAACAAAAAAAACTTTTTTGACTGTGAAACATCAGTCTGCTTTTTTGTGTCAGGCTCACAGCTTCTACTGGGCCCACTTGCCCAGTGCCACCACTCATATCTTGTTTAATAGTAGTGTAAGTGTACATTTAAAAAAATAATAACTTTTTGGACTGTGAAACATCAGTCTGCTTTTTTGTGTCAGGCTCACAGCGTATACTGTGCCCACTTGCCCAGTGCCACCACTCATATCTTGTTTAATAGTAGTGTAAGTGTACATTAAAAAACAAAAAAAACTTTTTGGACTGTGAAACATCAGTCTGCTTTTTTGTGTCAGGCTCACAGCTTATACTGTGCCCACTTGCCCAGTGCCACCACTCATATCTTGTTTAATAGTAGTGTAAGTGTACATTTAAAAAAAAAGACAGGCAGAGGCAGGCCAACCCGCAGGTGCCGTCGTGGTCGCGGTGCTGTGATTCCCTTTGACCCTAGAATAATGCCCAGTGTTCAGAGGCCACGTACCATGAACTCGAAAAGTTCTGAGGAGGACATAGTTGACTTTTTAACACAGGACACCCAATCTTCTATAGCTTCCGATCCAAACCTTGACGCACCATCCTCCTCCAGCTTATCTTCGGGCACCTCTCAAGTTACCACTCGCCCGCCTGCCGCCACCACCAACACTAGCACCACAGCCGCTTCACTTGATGTGTCAGAGGAGTTATTTACACATCAGTTAGAAGAAATGAGTGATGCCCAACCATCATTGACAGAGGATGTAGATAACAGTGATATGTCTCAGTCAGGCAGCATTACAGACATGGACGTAAGTTGTGATGATGATGATGTTGTACCCGCTGCTGCTTCCTTTGATGATTTGTCAGATACAAGTGAAGCGGTTGATGATGACGATGTGTCCGTGGATGTCACGTGGGTGCCCGCTAAAAGAGAAGAAGAACAGGGGGAAAGTTCAGATGGGGGAGACAGAGAGGAGGAGACGAGTTGGAAGCAGGGGGAGTTCGTCGCAAGGAGCTAGTGGCACAGTCAGACAGCATGCATCGGCACCCGGGGTCAGCCAGACAGCATGCCAATCAACGCATGCTGTTGCTACCACCTGAATGCCGTCATCGCAGAGCTCAGCAGTGTGGCATTTTTTTTGTGTGTCTGCCTCTGACAACAGCAATGCCATTTGCAACCTGTGCCAAAAGAAACTGAGTCGTGGGAAGTCCAACTCCCACCTAGGTACAATTGCTTTGCGAAGGCACATGATCGCACATCACAAACATCTATGGGATCAACACATGAGTAGAAGCAGCACACAAACTCAAAGCCGCCATCCTCCTCCTGGTCCAGCATCTTCAGCCACGTCAACCACTGCTGTCCTCCTTGCCCCCTCTCAACCATCCGCCACTCCGTCTCTCTTCCGGAGCAGTTCCTGCTCATCTGCCCACAAGCAGGTGTCTGTCAAGGACATGTTTGAGCGTAAGAAGCCAATGTCACAAAGTCACCCCCTTGCCCGGCGTCTGACCACTGGCTTGTCTGAACTCTTAGCCCGTCAGCTTTTACCATACAAGCTGGTGCAGTCTGAGGCATTCAAAAAATTTGTAGCTATTGGGACACCGCAGTGGAAGGTACCCGGACGAAATTTCTTTGCACAAAAGGCAATCCCCAACCTGTACTCGATTGTGTGAAAGGAAGTAATGGCATGTCTGGCACACAGTGTTGGGGCAAGGGTCCATCTGACCACTGATAGCTGGTCTGCAAAGCATGGTCAGGGCAGGTATATCACCTACACTGCGCATTGGGTAAACCTGCTGATGGCTGCCAAGCATGGAATGCGTGGCTCTGCAGAGGAGTTGGTGACACCGCCACGACTTGCAGGCAGGCCTGCTGCCACCTCCTCTACTCCTCCTACTCCATCCTCTTCCATAACCTCCTCGGCTGAGTCCTCTTCTGCTGCTGCATCTTGCTCAACATCAACGGCACCCCCCAGCTCTCCAGGTACTATTCCACATCCTGGATACGGAAGTGTCATGCTGTCTTGGGGTTGACTTGCCTGAAAGCAGAGATTCACACCGGACCAACACTCCTGTCCGCCCTGAACGCACAGGTGGATCAGTGGCTGACTCCGCACCAACTGGAGATCAGCAAAGTGGTTTCTGACAACGGATGTAATTTGGTGGCGGCATTGAAATTGGGCAAGTTGACACATGTGCCGTGCATGGCAAATGTGTGTAATCTGATCGTACAACGCTTTGTGCATAAGTACCCAGACTTACAGGACGTCCTGAAGCAGGCCAGGAAGGTGTGTGGCCATTTGAGGCGTTCCTACACAGCCATGGTGCACTTTTTAGATATCCAGCGGCGAAACAACATGCCAGTGAGGTGCTTGATTTGCGACAGCCCGACACGTTGGAATTCAACACTCCTAATGTTCGGCCACCTGCTCCAACAAGAAAAAGCCGTTAACGAGTAATTGTATGACCGGGGTGCTAGGGCAGCCTCTGTGGAGCTGGGGATTTTTTTGCCACATTACTGGATGCTCATGTGCAATGCCTGTAGGCTCATGCATCCTTTTGAGGAGGTGACAAACCTAGTCAGTCGCACCGAAGGCACCATCAGCGACATCATACCATTTGTTTTCTTCCTGGAGCGTGCCCTGCAAAGAGTGCTGGATCAGGCCGTAGATGAGCGTGAAGAGGAAGAGTTGTGGTCACCATCACCACCAGAAACAGCCTTATCAGCATTGCTTGCTGGACCAGCGGCAGCGCTGGAAGAGGATTGTGAGGAAGAGGAGTCAGAGGAGGAATGTGGCTTTGAGGAGGAGGAGGAAGACCAACCAAAACAGGCATCCCAGGGTGCTCGTTGTCACCTATCTGGTACCCGTGGTGTTGTACGTGGCTGGGGGGAAGAAGATACCTTCAGTGAGAACACTGAGGATGAGGAACGGGACATGAGTAGCTCGGCATCCAACCTTGTGCAAATGGGGTCTTTCATGCTGTCGTGCCTGTTGAGGGACCCTCATATAAAAAAGCTGAAGGAGAACGACCTGTACTGGGTGTCCACGCTACTAGACCCCCGGTATAAGCATAAATTGCCTGAAATGTTACCGAATTACCGCAAAACGGAAAGGATGCAGCAGTTCCAAAATAAATTAAAAAGTATGCTTTACACAGCGTATAAGGGTGGTGTCACAGCACAACGGGAATCTAACAGGGGAAGAGGTGAAAGTAATCCTCCTCCTCCCACCACCACGCCAGCAAGGACAGGACGCTTTACAAACATGTTGTTGATGGAGGACATGCGGAGCTTTTTAAGTCCTATGCATCGCCACAGCCCTTCGGGGTCCACCCTCAGAGAACGACTCGACCGACAGGTAGCAGACTACTTCACCTTAACTGCAGATCTCGACACTCTGAGAAGCGATGAACCCCTTGACTACTGGGTGTGCAGGCTTGACCTGTGGCCTGAGCTATCCCAATTTGCGATAGAACTTCTGGCCTGCCCCGCTTCAAGTGTCCTATCAGAAAGGACCTTCAGTACCGCAGGAGGTATTGTCACTGAGAAGAGAAGTCGCCTAGGTCAAAAAAGTCTAGAATACATCACCTTTATTAAGATGAATGAGGGATGGATCCCGAAGGGACTGACATTGGGCGATACATTTGAGTAAAAAAGGCCTGATGAGATGAGCTGCCTTGGGTTAAAAATTGTCCACACGCTGCTGTATTTTATCTTCGAATGCCGGATGACTTGCGTGACTTATCCGCCAACAACTTGTGTTCAAGCTGCAATGTTTTCGGGCACTTTCTGCCTGGGAAACACACAACAATTTTTCTGGCCGCTGCTACAGCAGTGGCTGCAACAATACCTAATTTTTCAGGCATATGTACATGCCAAATTTTTCTGGACTCTGGTGCTGCACTGTGGCTTCAAAAACCAAACCAAAAAAAAGGCACGTAACAGGGATTAAACTGATAGTAATAGTACTACTTAACACACCACTCCTATCTGGAGGCACATTAGATTGTACGCGCAGTGCCCTAAATTTGAAGTTGGAGGACCGACCAAGCATCTTTTTCCATCTCCCGGTTCCTAAAATCCATGCCATATACACGTCCCCTGGCGCCGCAACTGCCTCTGGGAACTTTACCATGGGTCCCAGACCGCACGTCTTGTAATTGTCTGTCTGGGAAATTATCTATCAAATCTATCTATCAAATCTTTCTATCTATCTATTTATCGTATCTATCAAATGTATATTGCATCTATTGATCTATCTATCTAATCTATGTATCTATCTATCAAATCTATCTATCTCGTGGCCGGACTGTTTTGTGACAGCCACTTGTGTTTCGGCCAAATATCCGTCGGCCAAATGTCCGTCGGCTAAAAGTCTGGCCACGATTGCACGCGCAGTGCCCCAAATTTGAAGTAGGAGGACCGACCAAGCATCTTTTTCCATCTCCCGGTTCCTAAAATCCATGCCATATGCACGTCCCCTGATAGGGGGCGTAACAGGGATTAAACTGATCAGAATAGTACTACTTAACACACCACTCCTATCTGGTGGCACAGTAGATTGCACGCGCAGTGCCCCAAATTTTAAGTAGGAGGACCGACCAAGCATCTTTTTCCATCTCCCGGTTCCTAAAATCCATGCCATATACACGTCCCCTGATAGGGTACGTAACAGGGATTAAACTGATCAGAATAATACTACTTAACACACCACTCCTATCTGGTGGCACAGTAGATTGCACGCGCAGTGCCCCAAATTTGAAGTAGGAGGACCGAACAAGCATCTTTTTCCATCTCCCGGTTCCTAAAATCCATGCCATATACACGTCCTCTGGCGCCGCAACTGCCTCTGGGAACCTTACCATGGGTCCCAGACTGCACGTCTTGTAATTGTCTGTCTGAGAAATTATCTATCTATCAAATCTATCTATCTATCTATCTATCTATCTATTTATCGTATCTATCAAATGTATATTGCATCTATTGATCTATCTATCTAATCTATGTATCTATCTATCAAATCTATCTATCTCATGGCCGGGCGGTTTTGTGACATGGGTCCCAGACTGCACGTCTTGTAATTGTCTGTCTGGGAAATTATCTATCTATCAAATCTATCTATCTATCAAATCTATCTATTTATCTATCGTATCTTTCAAATGTATATTGCATTTATTGATCTATCTATCTGTCAGTATATTTATGAAAATCTAAGTAGTGCTCTCCAAACAATACATCAGCTTATGGCAGGGTTATAACACAATACAAATAATAATTATCCTTAAAAATAGTAACCCTTAACCAACATGCATCTACTAGAAACCGTATAATTAATATAAATACCTGAACTCTTTTATTTAGTTAATATCTATGAACATTTTGAAATATATTTGCAATACCAGAATATGACACAATATTATATGCGCTTGAAAACTATTTAAATATGCTATGCAAAGTTCATACACGTTTACCTTTAAAACCAACCTTATTTACAAATAGCCTTTCATTCAGTTAACACAATGGGACTAAAACCTTTAACTTTTAACATCTAAGCAATACAATCCTAAACAGTGCTCTTAAACAATAGGATAATATATATATTATGCTATTTAACTGCAATTTATCCTAATACAATATTAATTTAAAACGTCAGAGCTTGCACAGATAAATTACTTAGTCTACCAGATACAAATTTAAACAATACATAGGCTTATGAAATACTAGCTTAAAATCCAAACTATTTCTTTAACTCTGCTACATACAGCAATAGTAAATGCGTGTTTTAAATTGTTTTGCATGCAAAAGATACATTTTATCCTACACAGGGCTATGAATATACACAAAAATACATACTATTCTCTTCAAATCTATTTATTATAACTTGATTATGTTCTTACCAATAATCTTGAATACGTTACCAGGGTAAACAGCAATCGATCTCCAATATTCATTAATAGGAATTGTTTCACCTCAGAATATCAAAAAGTATAATTTGCTGTCAATGAGAATAATAGATCAGCTTTGCTTTGAGTAAATGGTATTTTGTGCCCAACAGGAACCAGTTACAAGTTTAGCTCAGCAGAAAATCTCTCCCTATCTATCTTGCAATAACTTTATATGGGTTCTCCTCACTTGTGAATTTGGAAACGCCCAAATGGAAACCTTGTCTCGGATTGGCCCTCGTGCTTGTCCCTGGTCTGCCCTTAGAGTTGAAGCATGTTTACCATGGCAACGTATCTTTTGAACAGTTAAATTCCCTTAACTGTCATACCGGTATTAGCCTTTAGGTAGCAGCAGTCATACAGACAAAACAAATTCACCTTTACATTTCTAAAACATTTTTGACAAGTTAGTTATTCTCATAACATGGTTATTTAATCAGATCACACTCTTTGCATTAATTATATATAACCCCAATTATAGATGGTTAATATTAGGTTATTTTTTCTGATTATTCTGATACCAAATATGTTATATTATTAACATTTTATTACATTAAGGCGATTTAATACTGCTAATTATTAGCTTAAAATGTATTATAATTTTATCAGTATCCTGGCATTTCTATACAAATAACAGCCTATTTTTATATTTCCAATAGTTCTGTCTGCATTGTGTTCTAACATAAATATACCATATTTTATGTTTCTAATAAGCCCTGGATGTATGAACCTTCTTCATGCAGATCTGAAATTATATGTCTGAAAAATACAAACAATACAGAGGTTATTAAACATTTTGACTGACTAAAACAGTTACCTATCACGCTTAGCAAATATACATGTAATAATAGAGAATCAGGCAATTTCCCAAATTTCTATATTTAATACATTCTGAGGCATGCATTAAAAAAAATGATTATTTGCTGTATGTTCAGTAAATCTCAAAGTCACACCTTAACATGTGTCTTTGAGATTCCAGTAAGCTAATTTCCATCTCATCAAGCTTCAAAGAAAATTCCAGAAGCCCCGTCTCCATACACTGTGTGGTGTCACCTATCTGACAATCTATCCTCTTAATTTACCTTTTATGACTCATCCTTTCTCAAACTGTAAGTTGATTAGAGCAAATTTGGTATGGGCTTCATGTTCACACTTTAGCTAGGAATGTCTTTTTTAAAGTAATCTTTAAGAGTTTCCTGTGTAATTGAAAAAGTGGGGGAGAATTAAACATGTTTGAAGTCAGTTTGTCTGACAGAAGTGAATAATTTCTACTGATCAGTCAGATCTGAATAAATATAATTGTATTGCATAGCCTTAAAATATATGATTAAAATATATATATATTTATTAACCTTACA
This sequence comes from Bombina bombina, assembly GCF_027579735.1. Taxonomy (NCBI): domain Eukaryota; kingdom Metazoa; phylum Chordata; class Amphibia; order Anura; family Bombinatoridae; genus Bombina; species Bombina bombina. The sequence goes on from NC_069499.1 coordinate 1,300,880,451, forward strand.
TATACCTTGACATAAATCTCCCTTCCAGTTTTAAATAAATGTAGGACACATGTATTTAAATTGGCCTAAAGTCAATGGTATTTGGTGAGGATGTTGACCGTACACACCATAGACAGTCTTCTATGTAGATAGTCTGTCATTTTTGAGCCTTCATGCTCATCAGCTAAGCATCTTTAAACTACAGTAGGTCTTTAGTGCATTTGGGGATATGACATTTCATTCTCCCTCTATGACTTGTAGTTGGGATCTGGGATGACATGCCCACAATTGATTGATATGGACCCATTTATCTATGAAACTTTCATTTTTGGGGATCCTTATTTTATAGGCCACTGGAGATATTTTGTCAGTAATAACAAAAGGTCATTTCCATGAGGGAAGAAATTTCTTCTCCCTAACCTGATCTCTTCCAAAGTTATAAAGATAAACTTTATCATTTATTTCATATTCCTTTTTGGACATTTTGAGATCATAATAGGTTTTAGTGGCAGTTGCGGCTCTCTCTAAATTCCTTTGAGCAAATGCATATTGCAGGTGCTTTCTTAGGTTCTCCACATATTGATGTGTATTGGCAGCGTTTATAAAGTTTTGGTCTGATATACGGTGCAGCAGATGCTGAGATAGAACCATTCTTCTACCAGTCATCAGTTCAAAAGGTGACATCTTGGTAGCACTACTTGGAGTTGCTCTTAATGCCATTAAGATTAGAGGTAGTTTTACATCCCAGTCTTTACCCGTTTCACTCACAAACATTTTGAGGATTTTAACAATGGACTGGTTGTAACGCTCTACACCACCACTTGAGGCAGCTCTATAAGCAATATGGAGCTTTCTTTTAACCCCTAGTATATTCCACATTTTGGTCATCACTTCCCTAGTGAAGTGGGTCCCCCGATCTGACTCGATTCTTTGGGGTAAACCAAATCTGGAAAATACGTGGTTGATGAGCAATGCTGCGCATGTTTCAACACTATTGTTAGGTTCACTGATGCGCTCTACCCATTTAGTGAACAGGCATGTCACGGTTAACATGTATTTGTTACCTCTTGATGACCTTGTTACCGGACCAATAAAATCAAATTGTATATCTGACCATGGCATTACCATTCCCCTTTTCTGCAATGGCGCTCTATGCGTTGGTGCAGTGGGTTGGAACTGTGGGCAGATTAAACACCCTTGACAGTAGGTTTGAACATCTTTCAACATGTGTGGCCAAAAAGCGTAATCACGTAATATTTCATACGTGAGTTTGGCACCACGATGACCAGATGTGGGAGCATCATGGGCATGTTGAAGCATTAGACCTCTGAACTTGGTGGGTACTACCCACTGCTGGATGCCAGTTTTGGAAGTTCTAATTAACAAACCATCCTGTAACTTGAATTGGGATCTGGATTTCATTAAGATTCTAAGATCATACAATCATCTTTTGAGATGGGGTTGCTTTCAGGATCTTCTATGTGTTTATAGAAGATGCCTACAATGGGGTCTTTTTTGACTAGTAATCAGGTCCTCACTAGGAGAATCCTGACTCCATTGTACCAAGTTAGGCTCACTCTGTTGTTTTGCCTGGTTTCTGGTAATGGCTTCTACCTGAATTGCACCCATTAAGTGGTCAATTTTAAGGAGTTCTCCAGTTATGGCTCCTTGTTAGGCTAATGAATCCGCAAGGTTATTGCCTTCCTTATCCGGACCTAGAACTCTGGAATGACCCTTGGTCTTTTTCCAGTGTATGGTAAAATCATTGGATACCACCAGATTATCAATCTCGCAGAACAACTTGCCATGCTTGACTGGTTTGTTATTGCTTTTCTTTTCCAAGTTGGCAGGTATTCAACAAAACTGTCATGCACATAATTTGAGTCAGTTATGATCACAAATTCATGAATACCATGTTCAATAGCCATTTCAATGGTTTTGAAAACAGCAGTTAGTTCTGCAACTTGACTGGATCTTGGTCCATTGTTGAAACCTATAGATATATTTGGGAATCCATTTGCCCCAGTTATACCAATGCCAGCGACTAATCTGCGCTCATTATCAATAGTGGCATGGTAAGAACAACCATCAACATACACCCAAGGTAATGTTTGACAATGGTCCTCATTGTATATTTTATATGGGGAAAGCAATTGTTCCTCCAGAAAATCCTCTTCTGATAATTCTTCCCCAGGATCTCTAGCAGTACAGTCGTGGAGCTCAGCAAGCCCTTGTGTGACTGGATTCTTTTTATTCTGCTTGTAGCGAATTTCTAAGGGCCAGCCTTGTAAGGAAAGAGTCCACGTTGTTATGCGGCTATTAGACAAATTCCCATCTCTTATTCTCTCACTTTGCAAATATAGCAAAGGCTGGTGGGCCGTTTCTACAACAATTTTCTCGCCCTGTATATAGCTGCGGAAATTTTGTAGAGCCCATACAGTAGACAAGAGGGCTTTTTTTCTACTGGGGATAGATTTTTGCTCGCGTAAGCAATGGCTTTGTTTAAATTATCATGCTTTTGTTATAAAACAGCACTCATGCTTACATCTGTGTAACCTGTTTCTAAGAAGAAAGGTTTACCTCCCTCAGGATATGCTAAGGAAGGTGCTTGAGTGAGTTTCCTCTTTAGCTCTCTGATGGCTGTCTCTTGAGACTCACTCCAGTGCCATTTCACATCTTTCTTTAGAAGAAGTAGTAGTGGTTTAGCTAATTCCGCATAATTATCAATGAATTTGCAAGAATAATTTGTCATACCCAGGAATGATCTCAATTCCTTTAAGTTAGTTGGGTTTTTAGAATTCACTATAGCTTCCACCTTTTTCTTCTGGGGATTTAATCCTTCAGAGGTAACTTCATGTCCCAAGAAGTTTACACGAGTGCGGCACCATTGAGCTTTTTGTAGGGATAATTTGACACCTGCCCTTTTAAGTTGGCTGTGTTTAAGCTCTGCGATGTGTTTTTCAAAGTCTGTGCTTTTGATTAAAACATCATCAACATAAGATAAGGTCCCCCTTTCCAGTGCATCAGGCATAGCCTTATGCATGAATACAGCAAATTCATGTCCAGAATTTATGTATCCAAAAGGAAGTCTTTGAAATGCATATTGGACCTTTTGGAAGGAGAATGCTAGCTTATATTGGTCCTCTTCATGTACCTTTATGGTCCAATATCCCTGTTCACAATCAATGGCAGTGAATATTTTGGATCCCTGCATTTGTGCTAGGCACTGGTCAATGTATGGTACAGGCCAGTCAGACATGTACACTCGTTTGTTTAGCTGTCTTAGGTCAGCACACAAACGCCATTGTCCATTGGGCTTAAGGACACCTAGAATAGGATTATTATAAGAGCTGTGCACCTGTCTGATAATACCTCTTTCTTCCAAATTCCTTATGATCTCTGCAAGAGAATCATACGAGGCTAGGGGAAGTCTGTATTGTTTGACAAATACAGGTGGTGCATCGGGATCTGTTTGTATTCTTGCAATGTGCAAGTCTGTAGTACCACAGTCATAAGAATCCTTAGCAAAAATATCCTTGTACTCCATCAGGAGTTCTCGCAGCTTTTGGCGTTCATCATCGCTGGAATAGCCATTAGCTAAGGATATTTGCTCTTCGACTATTTGCTGAAATCCTGGAAAGATTTCAGGCTGTCCTATTTCATAGGCTTCTTCTAATCTAGAGGTGAGATCCACTTGATTATAGTTTATATTGCCCCCATGACTCTGGGAATTGGGGTAATCTTGCTGTTTGATTGGCTGATCAAACACTAGAGAGGCTTCTTCAATTTTACAGATGCCTTCCTCTGAGCTGAAGGGATAAATAGACTGAATATTAAATAGACCCTCTGGCATATATGCAAAGGATTGTTCTATTAATTGTTATTCAGTTAAGTATCCTTCAGGTATTAGCCCAATTTCATTATTCTGGAATCCAAAAGTGTAATAACTTGATTCCAGTGCATATCCTATGGTAGTTCTCTTGGATAAGGTTATATCCTGTGGGGTCATGTTATGCACAATAATATGTATTGGAACAGTTCCAATATTCACCATAGGAGTGTAGCTTACTGTGACACCCAGATTTTGTATTCTATGGGAGAGGCAAATTAGTGTTTCAGAAGTTTTTAATTTCTGACCTCTCTTTACCTGTAAGGGTAAAAGAAATTTATCAGCCCCAGCAGGAATTATAACATCGCTAGATACCTGCATATTCACAGCATATGGCAATTGCTGGTTTGATTTCAGGGCTGCATTTTCATCCTGAAATACTTCAGAGTCCCCCTTTAACCTGCTCCAGAGGCAAGAATTAATCAAATCTATTTGTATGGCATATCTATGTAATATATCATTGCCAATGTATATTTGATTATGGGGAGTATTTAAAACTAAAAACAGGTGCTTCACTGACTTATTACCAATAGAGATAGATAATAAGCACTTAGCTGTGATGTTATAGCTTTCAGACCTGTTATCCAGGTTGTGGACACAGTGGTCTTGGGGACAAAGATATTTAATCACTTTAGGTTCAGCTATCTGTGCTAATAAACCTTTGCTTATATAGCTAGCTTCCTGTTTTAAGTTTATTTTAGCATACTTGGTTTTACCAAGGTCATGTACTTGTATAGGGATAAATAGATCCTCTTTAACTCTCTCAATCCCTGTGAGGTATTGAGCGTGGCCTCCCCCCTTAGGGATTTTATGATCCACCTTGTGGAGTGATATGGTTAATACATCGCCATCTAGGGAAATATTCGCTTTCTTTCCAGGCGAAATTTTAAAAGTATTACCATCAGAGCCACTAAAAGGAGTCGGATCATCTATTAGTAGAAAAGTGATTTCAGGTACAGAGTTATTCCTGAAATGAATCTCCACAGCATCTGGTTTCTCTTCCACCACGTGACAGCTATGTCGGGTGCGAGATATACCAGATTTTTCATAATTGATGGGCCTTTTAACTTGTGACCAAATTACATTATTTATTCAATCAATTATGGTGCTTAATCGCTTCAGGAGATCCCTACCAATAATTAAACGATCAGTTGGCAGATCCACTATAATGACAGGGTGTCTTATGACCCTGTTCCCCAATTTAAATTTTAACCAGTCAGTACCGTAAACTTTTAGGGAGTCACCCCCAACACCTATTAGGGAACCATCAAATTCTTTTATTTTAGGTTTGTGGGGTGTTAGCTCATTTAGCTGTGTGTAGTACCTGTGGGATAAGATAGTTGCCTGAAAGCCGGTGTCAATTAATCCCATGATAGGGTTGGAGACTGAATCTTGCAGCTCAACTAATACATAATACCTTCCTGCATTTTCTACCATTTCACACATAAAGTTGGCGTTATCATACATCTGTGGGCTTCGCCACGTGTTACCTGAGTTCGCCATGTTTTCCGATGCAGAAGCTTCATACCTACCGGTCTCCTCTATGATAGGGTCGGCTGGATTCTTGTGTACTGCATCTGTGGAAATAAGGTTAAGAGAGTGCTGCAAAGGAAGAGGTTTGTTAATTTTTCCCGGATGAGGTTGCCTGTCATCACAGCTAAATTGTCAGTTTCCGGTCTGTGGGGAGAGAACATGATTAGTATCATTGATATTTATCATTACATTTTGCATATCTCTCCCCTCCCTCTCAGGTGATGCTGCAGTATTTATGACTGTGCCTGTGGTCCACTGCTGACCACTGGCTGTACCCCTAAGAAAGTATTGTTCGGTTGCTGAGCCGTAGAAGGTTGACTCATATTAGCGAATTGTTCGCTCAACCGATTTAACTGGGTAAACAGCATATCTACCTGATTGTACAAGTTACCTCTACCCCTGGGCCTATCTCTTGGTGCCCCATGATAATGATTCCTGGACCATTGGGTTCCCTCAGAATCAGGGCCGCTATTTCTATTCTGGCGTAGTTGCCCCTGGGGTTCAGCTTGTTCAGTATTAGTACTTTGGGGAGCATTATATACCTGGGGTGCCTGGTTACCCTGAGAATATCTTCGCCGTCTATTGTATCTACCCTTGCGTGGATACCAATTATTTGGTGAGTATTCTCTTTGTGAGTAATTATTCACCTGATTATGTCCCCTACTTTGGTTATAGTCTTCCTGCACCTCAACCTGTGTAGGGGAGGGGGCAGAGTTAAACCTCTGTGGAGATGGCCTGTTTTGACTGGCCACCTCCGCATAGGTCTTCTTTTTAGACTCCAAATTGAGGGGGTTAGGTGACACCCTGGTTTCTGCCACAATTTTGGGTTTTGATTCCCTTTTCACTCCCTGTTCACTGGATTGCTGAATAGAGTATAACTTTGTACTCTCTTTGATCAGCCATTCCAATGAGCAGTCCTCATCAAAATCTCTAGCTAAGTTAATTTTGATGGGTGTAGGCAGTGCTTCAAAAAATAAATTTACAAATTCTGAGCCATCAAATCTGGGATTATCTTCAGCCATACTGTACGCATTTTTAAATTCAGAAAGGAATTCGATTGGACTTTCATTCGCACGACACTTTAAACCATATACCGCTATTTTTGCGGCAGTTTTAGTGCAATATTGTCCAAAATCTTTTCTGCATTGTCGTTTTATCCCACTCCAGGAATGAATATTCATATCCTTTAGTGAAGCAAAGAATTTGTGATGTTTACTGTCAAATAACCAAGGCAGAAATTCAATTTTCAATTTCTCACTTGTAACATTCATTATAGCTAACGCATTTTCAAAAGCCTCTAAATGATCCATTACAGATGTTGTTCCCTTATTGGAGAATATAGGTACTGCACATTGTACGAATGTGATTATTTTATGGGAATCATATACTTTATCAGACTTACTTTGGCATTCTCTGTTAGATTTTCCCTCCCCCGCACCAGCTGCATTACAGCAGTCCTCTGGATTTATATCATGAGGTGACTGCCTATTTGGGAAATCTATTTCTGACCCATTAGGGGTCATTTGTCTATACTGTTCCATATATTTCTGTACCTCGTCCCTGACGCGTTCGCTAAAGGAGTTAGCATTATCTGCATTATTCTCACTGTTAATATAAGGGTATTCATTATGGCGATATGACCTTTTTAAATCGCTTAATTCTCTCTGGCTTTGCGCAAGCTGTTTATTTAAATCTTGTATCTGTGCGAGTAAGTCTATGTTATGCTTATCTAAGGCGGTTAGGTTTTGGGCAAATTCATCCATTTTATTTTTGGCTATTTTTAAATCCTCTTCGCGTCTGCGTGAGGAACGAATACTACCTTCTAGCTCCTGTATTTGCAATCGTTTGTCTATGACACAAAACGACATTTCGTCAATAATGCATATTAAAAGGGGCCAAGATTTTAGTATTAGTTTGTCTCGCTTTTTGAGAGTCGTGCATTGATTAATCATTAATAATTCCTGGAAGAATTCATTCTCTTTATTCCACATATTATTGTTAACGGTAATAGCTATAGCCCTAGTTTCAAGCATATCCAAAAAATCATTTAATTCACCCGCAATATTAAACTTCCCTTTAATGTAACTTAAGATATCTTTCTTAAGGACCTGACCTTTAGTAATGGGTATTGTAATGGGACCATTTTCATCGCTATGTATAGAAATAAATGAGTCACTTCTGGCTACAGACATTATTATATTGGTTTTGTATTTAGTTAAATTAAAACGCTAATACAGTTTTTGCCAATAAAAAGAGAGCAAAAAAAATTATATTAAAAAAAAAAATAGTATTAATTTTGAAATATGAAAAATTAATATTTCGAAATATGAAAAATTAATATTTCGAAATATGAAAAATTAATATTTTTTATTAACTTTGAAAATATGAAAAATTTATATTTTTGATTAATTTTTAAATATGAAAAATTAATATTTGTATAAATTTTTCAAAAATCAATCTTTAATAATATTTCAAGATATTAATATCAATCTCGAAATATGAAAATCAATATTGGAGCTTTCTTTTAACCCCTAGTATATTCCACATTTTGGTCATCACTTCGCTAGTGAAGTGGGTCCCCCGATCTGACTCGATTCTTTGGGGTAAACCAAATCTGGAAAATACGTGGTTGATGAGCAATTCTGCGCATGTTTCAACACTATTGTTAGGTGCACTGATGCGCTCTACCCATTTAGTGAACAGGCATGTCACGGTTAACATGTATTTGTTACCTCTTGATGACCTTGTTACCGGACCAATAAAATCAAATTGTATATCTGACCATGGCATCACCATCCCCCTTTTCTGCAATGGCGCTCTATGCGTTGGTGCAGTGGGTTGGAACTGTGGGCAGATTAAACATCCTTGACAGTAGGTTTGAACATCTTTCAACATGTGTGGCCAAAAAGCGTAATCACGTAATATTTCATACGTGAGTTTGGCACCACGATGACCAGATGTGGGAGCATCATGGGCATGTTGAAGCATTAGACCTCTGAACTTGGTGGGTACTACCCACTGCTGGATGCCAGTTTTGGAGGTTCTAATTAACAAACCATCTTGTAACTTGAATTGTGATCTGGATTTCATTAAGATTCTAAGATCATACAATCATCTTTTGAGATGGGGTTGCTTTCAGGATCTTCTATGTGTTTATAGAAGATGCCTACAATGGGGTCTTTTTTTGACTAGTAATCAGGTCCTCACTAGGAGAATCCTGACTCCATTGTACCAAGTTAGGCTCACTCTGTTGTGTTGCCTGGTTTCTGGTAATGGCTTCTACCTGAATTGCACCCATTAAGTGGTCAATATTAAGGAGTTCTCCAGTTATGGCTCCTTGTTTGGCTAATGAATCCGCAAGGTCATTGCCTTCCTTATCCGGACCTAGAACTCTGGAATGACCCTTGGTCTTTTTCCAGTGTATGGTTAAATCATTGGATAGCTCCAGATTATCAATCTTGCAGAACAACTTGCCATGCTTGACTGGTTTGTTATTGCTTTTCTGCATGCCATTTTTTTTCCAAGTTGGCAGGTATTCAACAAAACTGTCACGCACATAATTTGAGTCAGTTATGATCACAAATTCATGAATACCATGTTCAATAGCCATTTCAATGGTTTTGAAAACAGCAGTTAGTTCTGCAACTTGACTGGATTGACTATAGATATATTTGGGAATCCATTTGCCCCAGTTATACCAATGCCAGCGACTAATCTGCGCTCATTATCAATAGTGGCATGGTAAGAACAACCATCAACATACACCCAAGGTAATGTTGACAATGGTCCTCGTATATTTTATATGGGGAAAGCAATTGTTCCTCCAGAAAATCATCTTCTGATAATTCTTCCCCAGGATCTCTAGCAGTACAGTCGTGGAGCTCAGCAAGCCCTTGTGCGACTGGATTCTTTTTATTCTGCTTGTAGCGAATTTATAAGGGCCAGCCTTGTAAGGAAAGAGTCCACGCTGTTATGCGGCTATTAGACAAATTCCCATCTCTTATTCTCTCACTTTGCAAATATAGCAAAGGCTGGTGGGCCGTTTCTACAACAATTTTTTCGCCCTGTATATAGCTGCGGAAATTTTGTAGAGCCCATACAGTAGATAAGAGGGCTTTTTCGCAATCGTTAAACTTTATTTCTACTGGGGATAGATTTTTGCTTGCGTAAGCAATGGCTTTGTTTAAATTATCATGCTTTTGTTATAAAACAGCACTCATGCTTACATCTGTGTAACCTGTTTCTAAAAAGAAAGGTTTAACTCCCTCAGGATATGCTAAGGAAGGTGCTTGAGTGAGTTTCCTCTTTAGCTCTCTGATGGCTGTCTCTTGAGACTCACTCCAGTGCCATTTCACATCTTTCTTTAGAAGAAGTAGTAGTGGTTTAGCTAATTCCGCATAATTATCAATGAATTTCCAAGAATAATTTGTCATACCCAGGAATGATCTCAATTCCTTTAAGTTAGTTGGGTTTTTAGAATTCACTATAGCTTCCACCTTTTTCTTCTGGGGATTTAATCCTTCAGAGATAACTTCATGTCCCAAGAAGTTTACACGAGTGCGGCACCATTGAGCTTTTTGTAGGGATAATTTGACACCTGCCCTTTTAAGTTAGCTGAGGACGTGTTTAAGCTCTGCAATGTGTTTTTCAAAGTCTGTGCTTTTGATTAAAACATCATCAACATAAGATAAGGTCCCCCTTTCCAGTGCATCAGGCATAGCCTTATGCATGAATACAGCAAATTCATGTCCAGAATTTATGTATCCAAAAGGAAGTCTTTGAAATGTATATTGGACCTTTTGGAAGGAGAATGCTAGCTTATATTGGTCCTCTTCATGTACCTTTATGGTCCAATATCCCTGTTCACAATCAATGGCAGTGAATATTTTGGATCCCTGCATTTGTGCTAGGCACTGGTCAATGTATGGTACAGGCCAGCCAGACATGTACACTCGTTTGTTTAGCTGTCTTAGGTCAGCACACAAACGCCATTGTCCATTGGGCTTAAGGACACCTAGAATAGGATTATTATAAGAGCTGTGCACCTGTCTGATAATACCTATTTCTTCCAAATTCCTTATGATCTCTGCAAGAGAATCATACGAGGCTAGGGGAAGTCTGTATTGTTTGACAAATACAGGTGGTGCATCGGGATCTGTTTGTATTCTTGCAATGTGCAAGTCTGTAGTACCACAGTCATAAGAATCCTTAGCAAAAATATCCTTGTACTCCATCAGGAGTTCTCGCAGCTTTTGGCGTTCATCATCGCTGGAACAGCCATTAGCTAAGGATATTTGCTCTTCGACTATTTGCTGAAATCCTGGAAAGATTTCAGGCTGTCCTATTTCATAGGCTTCTTCCAATCTAGAGGTAAGATCCACTTGATTATAGTTTATATTGCCCCCATGACTCTGGGAATTGGGGTAATCTTGCTGTTTGATTGGCTGATCAAACACTAGAGAGTCTTCTTCTATTTTACAGATGCCTTCCTCTGAGCTGAAGGGATAAATAGACTGAATATTAAATAGACCCTCTGGCATATATGCAAAGGATTGTTCTATTAATTGTTCTTCAGTTAAGTATCCTTCAGGTATTAGCCCAATTTCATTATTCTGGAATCCAAAAGTGTAATAACTTGATTCCAGTGCATATCCTATGGTAGTTCCCTTGGATAAGGTTATATCCTGTGGGGTCATGTTATGCACAATAATATGTATTGGAACAGTTCCAATATTCAACATAGGAGTGTAGGTTACTGTGACACCCAGATTTTGTATTCTATGGGAGAGGCAAATTAGTGTTTCAGAAGTTTTTAATTTCTGACCTCTCTTTACCTGTAAGGGTAAAAGAAATTTATCAGCCCCAGCAGGAATTATAACATTGCTAGATAACTGCATATTCACAGCATATGGCAATTGCTGGTTTGATTTCAGGGCTGCATTTTCATCCTGAAATACTTCAGAGTCCCCCTTTAACCTGCTCCAGAGGCAAGAATTAATCAAATCTATTTGTATGGCATATCTATGTAATATATCATTGCCAATGTATATTTGATTATGGGGAGTATTTAAAGCTAAAAACAGGTGCTTCACTGACTTATTACCAATAGAGATAGATAATAAGCACTTAGCTGTGATGTTATAGCTTTCAGACCTGTTATCCAGGTTGTGGACACAGTGGTTTTGGGGAGAAAGATATTTAATCACTTTAGGTTCAGCTATCTGTGCTAATAAACCTTCGCTTATATAGCTAGCTTCCTGTTTTAAGTTTATTTTAGCATACTTGGTTTTACCAAGGTCATGTACTTGTATAGGGATAAATAGATCCTCTTTAACTCTCTCAATCCCTGTGAGGTATTGAGCATGGCCTCCCCCCTTAGGGATTTTATGATCCCCCTTGTGGAGTGATATGGTTAATACATCGCCATCTAGGGAAATATTCGCTTTCTTTCCAGGCGAAATTTTAAAAGTATTATCATCAGAGCCACTAAAAGGAGTCTGATCATCTATTAGTAGAATAGTGATTTCAGGTACAGAGTTATTCCTGAAATGAATCTCCACAGCATCTGGTTTCTCTTCCACCACGTGACAGCTATGTCGGGTGCGAGATATACCAGATTTTTCATAATTGATGGGCCTTTTAACTTGTGACCAAATTACATTATTTATTCAATCAATTATGGTGCTTAATCGCTTCAGGAGATCACTACCAATAATTAAACGATCAGTTGGCAGATCCACTATAATGACAGGGTGTCTTATGACCCTGTTCCCCAATTTAAATTTTAACCAGGCAGTACCGTAAACTTTTAGGGAGTCACCCCCAACACCTATTAGGGAACCATCAAATTCTTTCATTTTAGGTTTGTGGGGTGTTAGCTCATTTAGCTGTGTGTAGTACCTGTGGGATAAGATAGTTGCCTGAGAGCCGGTGTCAATTAATCCCATTATAGGGTTGGAGACTGAATCTTGCAGCTCAACTAATACATAATACCTTCCTGCATTTTCTACCATTTCACACATAAAGTTGGCGTTATCATACATCTGTGGGCTTCGCCACGTGTTACCTGAGTTCGCCATGTTTTCCGATGCAGAAGAAGCTTCATACCTACCGGTCTCCTCTATGATAGGGTCGGCTGGATTCTTGTGTACTGCATCTGTGGAAATAAGGTTAAGAGAGTGCTGCAAAGGAAGAGGTTTGTTAATTTTTCCCGGATGAGGTTGCCTGTCATCACAGCTAAATTGTCAGTTTCCGGTCTGTGGGGAGAGAACATGATTAGTATCATTGATATTTATCATTACATTTTGCATATCTCTCCCCTCCCTCTCAGGTGATGCTGCAGTATTTATGACTGTGCCTGTGGTCCACTGCTGACCACTGGCTGTACCCCTAAAAAAGTATTGTTCGGTTGCTGAGCCGTAGAAGGTTGACTCATATTAGCGAATTGTTCGCTCAACCGATTTAACTGGGTAAAGAGCATATCTACCTGATTGTACAAGTTACCTCTACCCCTGGGCCTATCTCTTGGTGCCCCATGATAATGATTCCTGGACCATTGGGTTCCCTCAGAATCAGGGCCGCAATTTCTATTCTGGCGTGGTTGCCCCTGGGGTTCAGCTTGTTCAGTATTAGTACTTTGGGGAGCATTATATACCTGGGGTGTCTGGTTACCCTGAGAATATCTTCGCCGTCTATTGTATCTACCTTGCGCGGATACCAATTATTTGGTGAGTATTCTCTTTGTGAGTAATTATTCACCTGATTATGTCCCCCACTTTGGTTATAGTCTTCCTGCACCTCAACCTGTGTAGGGGAGGGGGCAGAGTTAAACCTCTGTGGAGATGGCCTGTTTTGACTGGCCACCTCCGCATAGGTCTTCTTTTTAGACTCCAAATTGAGGGGGTTAGGTGACACCCTGGTTTCTGACACAATTTTGGGTTTTGATTCCCTTTTCACCCCCTGTTCACTGGATTGCTGAATAGAGTATAACTTTGTACTCTCTTTGATCAGCCATTCCAATGAGCAGTCCTCATCAAAATCTCTAGCTAAGTTAATTTTGATGGGTGTAGGCAGTGCTTCAAAAAATAAATTTACAAATTCTGAGCCATCAAATCTGGGATTATCTTCAGCCATACTGTACGCATTTTTCAATTCAGAAAGGAATTCGATTGGACTTTGATTCGCACAACACTTTAAACCATATACCGCTATTTTTGCGGCAGTTTTAGTGCGATATTGTCCGAAATCTTTTCTGCATTGTCGTTTTATCCCACTCCAGGAATGAATATTCATATCCTTTAGTGAAGCAAAGAATTTGTGATGTTTACTGTCAAATAACCAAGGCAGAAATTAAATTTTCAATTTCTCACTTGTAACATTCATTATAGCTAACGCATTTTCAAAAGCCTCTAAATGATCCATTACAGATGTTGTTCCCTTATTGGAGAATATAGGTACTGCACATTGTACGAAGGTGATTATTTTATGGGAATCATATACTTTATCAGACTTACTTTGGGATTCTCTGTTAGAGTTTCCCTCCCCCGCAGCAGCTGCGTTACAGCAGTCCTCTGGATTTATATCATGAGGTGACTGCCTATTTGGGAAATCTATTTCTGACCCATTAGGGGTCATTTGTCTATACTGTTCCATATATTTCTGTACCTCGTCCCTGACGCGTTCGCTAAAGGAGTTAGCATTATCTGCATTATTCTCACTGTTAATATAAGGATATTCATTATGGCGATATGACCTTTTTAAATTGCTTAATTCTCTTAGGCTTTGCGCAAGCTGTTTATTTAAATCTTGTATCTGTGCGAGTAAGTCTATGTTATGCTTATCTAAGGCGGTTAGGTTTTGGGCAAATTCATCCATTTTATTTTTGGCTATTTTTAAATCCTCTTCGCGTCTGCGTGAGGAACGAATACTACCTTCTAGCTCCTGTATTTGCAATCGTTTGTCTATGACACAAAACGACATTTCGGCAATAATGCATATTAAAAGGGGCCAAGATTTTAGTATTAGTTTGTCTCGCTTTTTGAGAGTCGTGCATTGATTAATCATTAATAATTCCTGGAAGAATTCATTCTCTTCATTCCACATATTATTGTTAACGGTAATAGCTTTAGCCCTAGTTTCAAGCATATCCAAAAAATCATTTAATTCACCCGCAATATTAAACTTCCCTTTAATGTAACTTAAGATATCTTTCTTAAGGACCTGACCTTTAGTAATGGGTATTGTAATGGGACCATTTTCATCGCTATGTATAGAATTAAATGAGTCACTTCTGGCTACAGACATTATTATATTGATTTTGTATTTAGTTTAATTAAAACGCTAATACAGTTTTTGCCAATAAAAAGAGAGCAAAAAAAATTATATAAAAAAAAAAAAATAGTATTAATTTTGAAATATGAAAAATTAATATTTCGAAATATGAAAAATGTATATTTTTGATTACCTTTGAAAATATGAAAAATTTATATTTTTATAAATTTTTCAAAAATCAATCTTTAATAATATTTCAAGATATTAATATCAATCTCGAAATATGAAAATCAATATTTCAACTTTTCAAAAATTATATCTTCAAAATATTAATATTGAAATATGAAACTTTTTCTCTCTTTTATAATAATTTCTATTTACTACAAATATATGATATCAAAATGATGAATTTTAATAAATCTCACGCAATGCCTGCAATATATTATGTCAGTATATTTATGAAAATCTAAGTAGTGCTCTCCAAACAATACATCAGCTTATGGCAGGGTTATAACACAATACAAATAATAATTATCCTTAAAAATAGTAGCCCTTAACCAACATGCATCTACTAGAAACCATACAATTAATATAAATACCTGAACTCTTTTATTTAGATAATATCCATGAACATTTTGAAATATATTTGCAATTCCAGAATATGACACAATATTATATGCGCTTGAAAACTATTTAAATATGCTATGCAAAGTTCATACACGCTTACCTTTAAAACCAACCTTATGTACAAATAGCCTTTCATTCAGTTAACACAATGGGACTAAAACCTTTAACTTTTAACATCCAAGCAATACAATCCTAAACAGTGCTCTTAAACAATAGGATAATATATATATATATTATGCTATTTAACTGCAATTTATCCTAATACAATATTAATTTAAAACGTCAGAACTTGCACAGAAAAATTACTTACGCCTAGATTTAGAGTTTTGTCGGTAACGACCCGCGTAGCTAACGCTGGCTTTTTTCTGGCCGCACCTTTTAAATACCTCTGGTATTGAGAGTTCACAGAATGGCTGCGTTAGGCTTCAAAAAGGGAGCGTACAGGCATATTTACCGCCACTGCAACTCTCGATACCAGAGTTGCTTACGGACGCGGCCAGCTTAAAAAACGTGCTCATGCACGATTCCCCCATAGAAAACAATGGGGCTGTTTGAGCTGAAAAAAAACCTAACACCTGCAAAAAAGCCGCGTTCAGCTCCTAACGCAGCCCCATTGTTTCCTATGGGGAAACACTTCCTACTTTTGCACCTAACACTCTAACATGTACCCCGAGTCTAAACAACCCTAACCTTACACTTATTAACCAATAATCTGCCGCCCCCGCTATCGCTGACCCCTGCATATTATTTTTAACCCCTAATCTGCCGCTCCGTACACCCCCGCCACCTACATTATCCCTATGTACCCCTAATCTGCTGCCCTAACATCGCTGACCCCTATATTATATTTATTAACCCCTAATCTGCCGCCCCCAACATCGCCTCCACCTAACTACACTTATTAACCCCTAATCTACCGACCGGACCTGAGCGCTACTATAATAAATGTATTAACCCCTAATCCTCCTCACTTCCGCCTCAATAACCCTATAATAAATAGTATTAAACCCTAATCTGCCCTCCCTAACATCGCCGACACCTAACATCAAGTATTAACCCCTAATCTGCCGACAGGAGCTCACCGCTACTCTAATAAATTTATTAACCCCTAAAGCTAAGTCTAACTTTAACCCTAACACCCCCCTAAATTAAATATAATTTAAATCTAACGAAATAAATTAACTCTTATTAAATAAATTATTCCTATTTAAAGCTAAATGCTTACCTGTAAAATAAACCCTAATATAGCTACAATATAAATTATAATTATATTATAGCTATTTTAGGATTTATATTTATTTTACAGGTAATTTTGTATTTATTTTAACCAGGTACAATAGCTATTAAATAGTTAAGAACTATTTAATAGCTAAAATAGTTAAAATAATTACAAAATTACCTGTAAAATAAATCCTAACCTAAGTTACAATTAAACCGAACTCTACACTATCAATAAATTAATTAAATAAAATACCTACAATTATCTACAATTAAACCTAACACTACACTATCAATAAATAAATTAAATACAATTCCTACAAATAAATACAATTAAATAAACTAACTAAGGTACAAAAAATAAAAAAGAACTAAGTTACAAAAAATAAAAAAATATTTACAAACATTAGAAAATGTGTTTTTTTACAGGCAAAAGAGCTGAATTCTTTGTGGCATGCCCCGCAAAGGGCCCTGTTCAGGGCTGGTAAGGTAAAAGAGCTTTGAACTTTTGTAATTTAGAATAGGGTAGGGCATTTTTTTATTTTGGGGGTCTTTGTTATTTTATTAGGGGGCTTAGAGTAGGTGTAATTAGTTTAAAATTGTTGTAATTTTTTTCTAATGTTTGTAAATATTTTTTTATTTTTTGTAACTTAGTTCTTTTTTATTTTTTGTACTTTAGTTAGTTTATTTAATTGTATTTATTTGTAGGAATTGTATTTAATTTATTTATTGATAGTGTAGTGTTAGGTTTAATTGTAGATAATTGTAGGT
Organism: Bombina bombina; assembly: GCF_027579735.1. Taxonomy (NCBI): domain Eukaryota; kingdom Metazoa; phylum Chordata; class Amphibia; order Anura; family Bombinatoridae; genus Bombina; species Bombina bombina. Next base: position 1,300,897,738 of record NC_069499.1, read on the forward strand.
ATTTTATTTAATTAATTTATTGATAGTGTAGTGTTAGGTTTAATTGTAACTTAGGTTAGGATTTATTTTACAGGTAATTTTGTAATTATTTTAACTATTTTAGCTATTAAATAGTTCTTAACTATTTAATAGCTATTGTACCTGGTTAAAATAAATACAAAGTTACCTGTAAAATAAATATAAATCCTAAAATAGCTATAATATAATTATAATTTATATTGTAGCTATTTTAGGATTTATTTTACAGGTAAGTATTTAGCTTTAAATAGGAATAATTTATTTAATAAGAGTTAATTTATTTAGTTAGATTTAAATTATATTTAATTTAAGGGGGTGTTAGTGTTAGGGTTAGACTTAGCTTTAGGGGTTAATACATTTATTAGAATAGCGGTGAGCTCCAGTCGGCAGATTAGGGGTTAATACTTGAAGTTAGGTGTCGGCGGTGTTAGGGAGGGCAGATTAGGGGTTAATACTATTTATTATAGGGTTATTGAGGCGGGAGTGAGGCGGATTAGGGGTTAATAACTTTATTATAGTAGCGGTGCGGTCTGCTTGGCAGATTAGGGGTTAATAAGTGTAGGCAGGTGGAGGCGACGTTGAGGGGGGCAGATTAGGGGTTAATAATATAATATAGGGGTCGGCGGTGTTAGGGGCAGCAGATTAGGGGTACATAAGGATAACGTAGGTGGCGGTCGGCAGATTAGGGGTTAAAAAATTTTAATCGACTGGCGGTGATGTGGGGGGACCTATGTTTAGGGGTACATAGATAGTTTATGGGTGTTAGTGTACTTTAGAGCACAGTAGTTAAGAGCTTTATAAACCGGCGTTAGCCCATAAAGCTCTTAACTACTGACTTTTTTCTGCGGCTGGAGTTTTGTCGTTAGAATTCTAACGTTCACTTCAGACACAACTCAAAATACCGGAGTTAGAAAGATCCCATTGAAAAGATAGGATACGCAATTGACGTAAGGGGATCTGCGGTATGGAAAAGTCGCGGCTGCAAAGTGAGCGTTAGACCCTTTCCTGACTGACTCCAAATACTGGCGGTAGCCTAAAACCAGCGTTAGGAGCCTCTAACGCTGGTTTTCACGGCAACCGCCAAACTCTAAATCTAGGCCTTAGTCTACCAGATACAAATTTAAACAATAAATAGGCTTATGAAATACTAGCTTAAAATCCAAACTATTTCTTTAACTCTGCTACATACAGCAATAATAAATGCTTGTTTTAAATTGTTTTGCATGCAAAAGATACATTTTATCCTACACAGGGCTATGAATATACGCAAAAATACAGACTATTCTCTTCAAATCTATTTATTATAACTTGATGTTCTTACCAATAATTTTGAATACATTACCAGGGTAAACAGCAATCAATCTCCAATATTAATTAAAATGAATTTTTTCACCTCAGAATACCAAAAAGTATAATTTGCAGTCAATGAGAATAATAGATCAGCTTTGCTTTGAGTAAATGGTATTTCGCACCCAACAGGAACCAGTTACAAGTTTAGCTCAGTAGAAAATCTCTCCCTCTATATCTTGCAATAACTCTATATGGGTTCTCCTCACTTGTGAAATTGGAAACGCCCAAATGGAAACCTTGTCTCGGATTGGCCCTCGTGCTTGTCCCTGGTCTGCCCTTAGAGTTGAAGCATGTTTACCATGGCAACGTATCTTTTGAACAGTTAAATTCCCTTAACTGTCATACTGGTATTGGCCCTTAGGTGGCAGCAGTCATACAGACAAAACAAATTCACCTTTACATTTCTAAAACTTTTTTGACAAGTTAGTTATTCTCATAACATGGTTATTTAATCAGATCACACTCTTTGCATTAATTATATATAACCCCAATTATAGATGGTTAATATTAGGTTATTTTTTCTGATTATTCTGACACCAAATATGTTATATTATTAACATTTTATTACATTAAGGCGATTTAATACTGCTAATTATTAGCTTAAAATGTATTATAATTTTATCAGTATCCTGGCATTTCTATACAAATAACAGCCTATTTTTATATTTTCAATAGTTCTGTCTGCATTGTGTTCTAACATGAATATACCATATTTTATGTTTCTAATAAGCCCTGGATGTATGAACCTTCTTCATGCAGATCTGAAATTATATGTCTGAAAAATACAAACAATACAGAGGTTATTAAACATTTTTGACTGACTAAAACAGTTACCTATCACGCTTAGTAAATATCCATGTACAGGGAGTGCAGAATTATTAGGCAAGTTGTATTTTTGAGGATTAATTTTATTATTGAACAACAACCATGTTCTCAATGAACCCAAAAAACTTAATAATATCAAAGCTGAATCATTTTGGAAGTAGTTTTTAGTTTGTTTTTAGTTATAGCTATTTTAGGGGGATATCTGTGTGTGCAGGTGACTATTACTGTGCATAATTATTAGGCAACTTAACAAAAAACAAATATATACCCATTTCAATTATTTATTTTTACCAGTGAAACCAATATAACATCTCAACATTCACAAATATACATTTCTGACATTCAAAAACAAAACAAAAACAAATCAGTGACCAATATAGCCACCTTTCTTTGCAAGGACAGTCAAAAGCCGGCCATCCATGGATTCTGTCAGTGTTTTGATCTGTTCACCATCAACATTGCGTGCAGCAGCAACCACAGCCTCCCAGACACTGTTCAGAGAGGTGTACTGTTTTCCCTCCTTGTAAATCTCACATTTGATGATGGACCACAGGTTCTCAATGGGGTTCAGATCAGGTGAACAAGGAGGCCATGTCATTAGATTTTCTTCTTTTATACCCTTTCTTGCCAGCCACGCTGTGGAGTACTTGGACGCGTGTGATGGAGCATTGTCCTGCATGAAAATCATGTTTTTCTTGAAGGATGCAGACTTCTTCCTGTACCACTTCTTGAAGAAGGTGTCTTCCAGAAACTGGCAGTAGGACTGGGAGTTGAGCTTGACTCCATCCTCAACCCGAAAAGGCCCCACAAGCTCATCTTTGATGATACCAGCCCAAACCAGTACTCCACCTCCACCTTGCTGGTGTCTGAGTCGGACTGGAGCTCTCTGCCCTTTAGCAATCCAGCCACGGGCCCATCCATCTGTCCCATCAAGACTCACTCTCATTTCATCAGTCCATAAAACCTTAGAAAAATCAGTCTTGAGATATTTCTTGGCCCAGTCTTGACGTTTCAGCTTGTGTGTCTTGTTCAGTGGTGGTCGTCTTTCAGCCTTTCTTACCTTGGCCATGTCTCTGAGTATTGCACACCTTGTGCTTTTGGGCACTCCAGTGATGTCGCAGCTCTGAAATATGGCCAAACTGGTGGCAAGTGGCATCTTGGCAGCTGCACGCTTGACTTTTCTCAGTTCATGGGCAGTTATTTTGCGCCTTGGTTTATCCACACGCTTCTTGCGACCCTGTTGACTATTTTGAATGAAACGCTTGATTGTTCTATGATCACGCTTCAGAAGCTTTGCAATTTTAAGAGTGCTGCATCCCTCTGCAAGATATCTCACTATTTTTGACTTTTCTGAGCCTGTCAAGTCCTTCTTTTGACCCATTTTGCCAAAGGAAAGGAAGTTGCCTAATAAGTATGCACACCTGATATAGGGTGTTGATGTCATTAGACCACACCCCTTCTCATTACAGAGATGCACATCACCTAATATGCTTAATTGGTAGTAGGCTTTCGAGCCTATACAGCGTGGAGTAAGACAACATGCATAAAGAGGATGATGTGGTCAAATACTCATTTGCCTAATAATTCTGCACTCCCTGTAATAATAGAGAATCAGACAATTTCCCAAATTTCTATATTTAATACATTCTGAGGCATGCATTAAAAAAAAAATGATTTTGCTGTATGTTCAGTAAATCTCAAAGTCACACCTTAATATGTGTCTTTGAGATTCCAGTAAGCTAATTTCCATCTCATCAAGCTTCAAAGAAAATTCCAGAAGCCCCGTCTCCATACACTGTGTGGTGTCACCTATCTGACAATCTATCCTCTTAATTTACCTTTTATGACTCATCCTGTCTCAAACTGTAAGTTGATTAGAGCAAATTTGGTATGGGCTTCATGTTCACACATTAGCTAGGAATGTCTCTTTTAAAGTAATCTTTAAGAGTTTCCCGTGTAATTGAAAAAGTGGGGGGAGAATTAAACATGTTTGAAGTCAGTTTGTCTGACAGAAGTGAATCATTGCTACTGATCAGTCAGATCTGAATAAATATAATTGTATTGCATAGCCTTAAAATATATGATTAATATATATATATATATATTTATTAACCTTACATATACCTTGAAATATCTAATCTATGTATCTATCTATCAAATCAATCTATCTCGTGGCCGGACTGTTTTCTGACAGCCACTTGTGTTTCGGCCATGCCATATACACATCCATGCCATATACACGTCCCCTGATAGGGGACGTAACAGGGATTAAACTGATCAGAATAGTACTACTTAACACACCACTCATATCTGGTGACACAGTAGATTGCACACGCAGTACCCCAAATTTGAAGTAGGAGGACCGACCAAGCATCTTTTTCCATCTCCCGGTTCCTAAAATCCATGCCATATACACGTCCCCTGATAGGGGACGTAACAGGGATTAAACTGATCAGAATAATACTACTTAACACACCACTCATATCTGGTGGCACAGTAGATTGCATGCGCAGTGCCCCAAATTTGAAATAGGACGACCGACCAAGCATCTTTTTCCATCTCCCAGTTCCGAAAATCCATGCCATATACACGTCCCCTGGAGCCGCAACTGCCTCCGGGAACCTTACCATGGGTCCCAGACTGCACATCTTGTAATTCTCTGTCTGGGAAATTATCTATCTATCTATCAAATCTATCAATTTATCTATCAAATCTATCTATCGTATCTATCAAATGTATATTGCATCTATTGATCTATCTATCTAATCTATGTATCTATCTATCAAATCTATCTATCTCGTGGCCGGACTGTTTTCTGACAGCCACTTGTGTTTCAGCCATGCCATATACATATCATTGACATATACACGTCCCCTGATAGGGGACATAACAGGGATTAAACTGATCAGAATAGTACTACTTAACACACCACTCATATCTGGTGGCACAGTAGATTGCACGCGCAGTGCCCCAAATTTGAAGTAGGAGGACCGACCAAGCATCTTTTTCCATCTCCCGTTCCTAAAATCCATGCCATATAAACTTCCCCTGGTGCCGCAACTGCCTCTGGGAACCTTACCATGGGTCACAGACCGTACGTCTTGTAATTGTCTGTCTGGGAAATAATCTATCTATCAAATCTATCTATTTATCTATCAAATCTATCTATCTATCTATTGTATCTATCAAATGTATATTGCATCTATTGATCTATCTATATAATCTATGTATCTATCTATCAAATCTATCTATCTCGTGGCCGGACTGTTTTCTGACAGCCACTTGTGTTTCGGCCAAATGTCCGTCTGCCAAATGTCCGTCTGCTAAAAGTCCGGCCACGATTGCACGCGCAGTGACCCAAATTTGAAGTAGCAGGACCGACCAAGCATCTTTTTCCATCTCCCGGTTCCTAAAATTCATGCCATATACACGTCCCCTAATAGGGGACGTAACAGGGATTAAACTGATCAGAATAGTACTACTTAACACACCACTCATATCTGGTGGCACAGTAGATTGCACACGCAGTGCCCCAAATTTGAAGTAGGAGGACCGACCAAGCATCTTTTTCCATCTCCCGCTTCCTAAAATCCATGCCATATACACGTCCGCTGGTGCCGCAACTGCCTCTGGGAACCTTACCATGGGTCCCAGTCCGCACGTCTTGTAATTCTCTGTCTGGGAAATTATCTATCTATTAAATCTATCTATTTATCTATCAAATCTATCTATCGTATCTATCAAATGTATATTGCATCTATTTATCTATCTATCTATCTAATCTATGTATCTATCTATCAAATCTATCTATCTCGTGGCCAGACTGTTTTGTGACAGCCACTTGTGTTTCGGCCAAATGTCCGTCGGCTAAAAGTCTTGCCACGATTGCACGCGCAGTGCCCCAAATTTGAAGTAGGAGGACCGACCAAGCATCTTTTTCCATCTCCCAGTTCCTAAAGTCCATGCCATATACACGTCCCCTGATAGGGGACGTAACGGGGATTAAACTGATAAGAATAGTACTACTTAACACACCTTATAATAATGCAGAGAGAGGCAATGCAGAGAGAGGAGTCTGAAGAAGAGGAGTCAGAGGAGGAAGGTGGCTTTGAGTAGGTGGAAGACCAAACACAGCAGGCATCCCAGGGGGCTTGTTGTCACCTTTCAGGGACCCTTGGTGTTGTACGTGGCTGGGTGGAGGAAGAGACCTTCAATGACATCAGTGAGGACAAGGAACGGGACATGGCTAGCTTGGTATCCAACCTTGTACAAATAGGGAGTTTGCGGTTGTGCAAATGGACTGTTTGCGGTTGTTTGCGGTGCGTTAAACGGGGAGTTTGGTCTGTCACTGTGAAGCGGGCGTAACCCTTACACTACCTGATCGATACAACATCATACCAGATGTTTTAAAGCACGTTATTCCAAACAATTTAGGAATGTTAGATGATTTATGCCCTTTATGGATTAAAACCAGACTCTGCATCAACTATGTAATTTTACGTGGGAGATTTGCCATGGATCCCCCTCCGGCATGCCACAGTCCAGGTGTTAGTACCCTTGAAACAACTTTTCCATCACTATTGTGGCCAGAAAGAGTCCCTGTGGGTTTTAAAATTCGCCTGCCTATTGAAGTCAATGGCGGTTCGCCCGGTTCGCGAACTTTTGAGGAAGTTCGCGTTCGCCGTTCGCGAACGGAAAATTTTAAGTTTGTGACATCACTAATTATGTACCGGGGAACTATCAATACATTGTATTTGCATAAAATGTTTATTTAATACCAAATTTCTAACAAAGCAATTGACGTCAGTAATAGTACAATATAACAAACTATCGCCTAGATTACGAGTTTTGCGTTAACAGGGGTGCGGTGATAACAAGCAGTTTATGCTCACCGGTCACTTGCAGACAGCGCTGGTATTACGGGTTTTTGCAAACCCGAAGTTAACCGCAAAAAAGTGAGCGTAGAGCAAAATTTAGCTCCACATCTCACCTCAATACCAGCACTGCTTACGTTAGTGGTGAGCTGGCTAAACGTGCTTGTGCACAATTTCCCCATAGGAATCAATGGGGGAGAGCCGACTGAAAAAAACCCTAACATCTGCAAAAAAGCAGAGTAAAGCTCTTAATGCAGCCCCATTGATTCCTATGAGGAAAATATATTTATGTCTACACATAACACCCTAACATGAACCCAGAGTCTAAACACCCCTAATCTTACACTTATTAACCCCTAGTCTGCCACCCCTGACATCGCCGACACCTGAATTATATTATTAACCCCTAATCTGCCGCCACGGACACCGCCGCCACCTACATTATACTTATGAACCCCTAATCTGCTGCCCCTAACATCACCGACACCTAAATTATACTTATTAACCCCTAGTCTGCTGCCCCCAACATCGCCGCCATCTACATTATAGTTATTAACCCCTAATCTGCCACCCCCAATGTTGCCGCTACTATATTAAAGTTATTAACCCCTAAACCTAAATCTAACCCTAACACCCCCTAACAAATAAAATTTAAATAAATCTAAATAAATATTACTATAATTTAATAAATTATTCCTATTTAAAACTAAATACTTACCTATAAAATAAACCTTAAGCTAGCTACAATATAACTAATAGTTACATTGTAGCTAGCTTAGGGTTTATTTTTATTTTACAGGCAACTTTGTATTTATTTTAAATAGGTAGAATAGTTATTAAATAGTTATTAACTATTTAATAACTACCTAGTTAAAATAAAGACAAATTTACCTGTAAAATAAAACCTAACCTAAGTTACAATTACACCTAACACTACACTACAATTAAATCAATTACCTAAATTAAATACAATTAATTACAATTAAATAAAATTATCTAAAGTACAAAAAAAGACAAACACTAAATAACAGAAAATAATAAACACATTACAAGATTTTTAAACTAATTACACCTAATCTAATCCCCCTAACAAAATAAAAAAGCCCCCCCTAAATAAAAAAAGCCCTACTCTACACTAAATTACAAATAGCCCTTAAAAGGATAACACTAACCCCCTGAAGATCACCGTACCGGGAGAAGTCTTCATCCAACCGGGCCGAAGTCCTCAACGAATCCGGGAGAAGTCTTAATCCAAGCCAGGCGAAGTGGTCCACCAGACGGGCAGAAGTCTTCATCCAGACGGCATCTTCTATCTTCATCCATCTGGTGCAGAGCGGGTCCATCTTCAAGACAACCAACGCAGAGCATCCTCTTCCTCCGACGGCTAAACACAGAATGAAGGTTCCTTTAAATGACGTCATCCAAGATGACGTCCCTTCAATTCCGATTGGCTGATAGAATTCTATCAGCCAATCAGAATTAAGGTAGAAAAAAATCCTATTGGTTGATGCAAATAAGCCAATAGGATTGAACTGGCATTCTATTGGCTGATTGGATCAGCCAATAGGATTGAACTTCAATCCTATTGGCTGATTGCATCAGCCAATAGGATTTTTTCTACCTTAATTCCGATTGGCTGCTAGAATTCTATCAGCCAATCGGAATCGAAGGGACGCCATCTTGGATGACATCATTTAAAGGAACCTTCATTCTGTGTTTAGCCATTGGAAGAAGAGGATGCTCTGCGTCGGATATCTTGAAGATGGACCCGCTCCGCGCCGGATGGATGAAGATAGAAGATGCCGTCTGGATGAAGACTTCTGCCCGTCTTGAGGACCACTTCGCCCAGCTTGGTTGAAGACTTCTCCCAGATTTGTTGAGGACTTCGGCCCGGTTGGGTGAAGAGGTCTCCTGGTAAGGTGATCTTCAGGGGGTTAGTGTTAGTTTTTTTAAGGGGGATTGGGTGGGTTTTAGAGTAGGGTTGGTTGTGTGGGTGGTGGGTTTTAATGTTGGGGGGGAATTGTAAAAAAATTTTCAGGTAAAAGAGCTGATTACTTTGGAGCTATGCCCCGCAAAAGACCCTTTTAAAGGGACACTGAACCCAATTTTTTTCTTTTGTGATTCAGATAGAGCATGCCATTTTAAGCAACTATCTAATTTACTCCTATTATCAATTTTTCTTTGTTCTCTTGCTATTTGAAATAAAAGCCATCTAAGTTTTTTTGGGTTAAGAACTCTGGACAGCACTTTTTGATTGGTGGATGGATTTTTCCACCAATCAGCAAGGACAACCAAGGTTTTTCACCAAAATGGGCCGACATCTAAACTTAGATTCTTGCATTTCAAATAAAGATACCAAGAGAATAAAGAAAATTTGATAATAGGAGTAAATAAGAAAGTTGCTTAAAAATTCATGCTCTATCTGAATCACAAAAGAAAAATTTTGGGTTCAGTGTCCCTTTAAGGGCTATTTGTAATTTAGTGTAAGGTATGGCTTTTTTATTTTGGGGGGGCTTTTTTAATTTTGTTAGGGGGATTAGATTGGGTGTAATTAGTTTAAAAATATTGTAATTTGTTTATTATTTTCTGTAGTGTTTGTTTGTTTTTGTACTTTAGATAATTGCATTTAATTGTAATTAATTGTATTTAATTTAGGTAATTAATTTAATTGTAGTGTAGTTTTAGGTGTAATTGTAACTTAGGTTAGGTTTTATTTTACAGGTAAATGTGTCTTTATTTTAACTAGGTAGTTATTAAATAGTTAATAACTATTTAATAACTATTCTACCTTGTTAAAATAAATACAAACTTGCCTGTAAAATAAAAATAAATCATAAGCTAGCTACAATATAACTATTAATTATATTGTAGCTAGCTTAGGGTTTATTTTATAAGTATTTAGTTTTAAATAGGTATGATTTAGTTAATTGTAGTAATTTTATTTAGATTTATTTAAATTATATTTAAGTTAGGTGGGGTTAGGGTTAGACTTAGGTTTAGGGGTTAAAAACTTTATTATAGTGGCGGCGACGTTAGGGGCGGCAGATTAGGGGTTAATAAATGTAGGTAGGTGGCGGCGATGTTAGGGCCGGCAGATTAGGGGTTAATAATATTTAAATAGTGTTTGCAATGCGTGAGTGCAGCGGTTTAGGGGTTAATATATTTATTATAGTGGCGGCGATGTCTGGTTCGGCAGATTAGGGGTTAAAAAATGTATTTTAGTGTTTGCGTTGTGGGAGGGCCTCGGTTTAGGGGTTAATAGGTAGTTTATGGGTGTGAGTGTACTTTTTAGCTCTTTAGTTAAGAGTTTTATGCTACGGCGTTGTAGTGTAAAACTCTTAACTACTGACTTTAAAATGCGGTACCAGGCTTGACAGGAGAGGGTGTACCGATCACTTTTTGGAAGACTCATAATACCGGCGCTATGCAAGTCCCATTGAAAATATAGGATACGCAATTGATGTAAGTAGATTTGCGGTATTTCCGAGTCTGGCCAAAAAAATGAGTGGTAGACCTGTACCTGCAAGACTCGTAATACCAGCGGGCGTTAAAAAGCAGTGTTGGGACCGGCCAACTCTGCTTTTTAAGCCTAACGCAAGACTCGTAATCTAGCCATATATATGATAAATAACATAAAAAACTGAAAGACAAAAGAATAGTAAATTTGTTCACATAACGTTCAATATACTCATACATGTATTGTTTGCCTAAATCATAGATGGCCCATGAATTTAAATAATCATCAAATCATTAAATAAATTCTTGCCATTTAAAGTGCTCTCTTTTCAAAGATAAACTAATCTGTGATATATATATATATATATATATATATATATATATAAAACACTGAGAACGATCACTATCTATTGTTGTTCCTCTTTGAGTTTTAAATAACATGATTTTATAATGTTATTGTTTAACTAGTAGTGGGCTACTATGTATTTGTATTGATTTAAGATATTGTTATGTTGTTTTTAATTTTTTTTGTATCAAATGTTAACTATATGTATCTTCCAAATTGTCAGCACTCCCGTGAGATCACCCTAGGGCTTGCTGCAGAGACCTAATGAAATTACAGCATCAACGTCTCTTGCTGACTCACACTAAAATTTTTAGATGTGGGGCGTTCCTTTTTTCATGGTAGTGCATACAGAGGTTTTTCTATATGTCAGATGTCTGGGGGTAAGGCTCCTACGTAGTCATTTACACGTGTATGTAGACACTCCCAGACTATCTTTGAGAAAACATCAGTGGGGCGTGAAACGCGTCAGTTGATGTATGTCCTTTGTGTCCTTTGTGAGTTCATGTGAGTTCCGAACTTTTAATGTATATCCAATAAATGTTTCATCTTTTTATATGAGGCTTGTGCTTAGTGTCTACCCTTCACTTATAAGGACCATTTACTTCACTGTTGCTTGCAAGGAGATTGTTTTGTTCTTTTTTAAAAACAAATATATACATAAGAATACACATTTGTGTGTATCTAGAGAAAAAATATCTAAAATGTATATGTTTGCAAGCTAACAACAAATGCTTTTGTGAATAATTTTAGAGAATACAGCAAAGCATACTTAATAATTCTGTTAAAAACATGACAAGATAACACTTGGGGTGTTTTTAAATTTAGAAACAGTAAATCTAACATATTTTGAGCATTAGGAGCAGATTAGTCATAGATCTATGAGTAAGTGCTCCACACAACGTGAATCACATTTGATATATTGTTCCTATACCCAATATTTTTTGCAATGCTTTCACATAACATTTCATTAGCATTAGTTGTTTTTTTTTATTGGATAAGCAATGTACTACTATTCGGCAGAGATTTTTTTTTTATCTGGTAAGCCTTTTTTATGTATAGTTATTATAATGCAATAGAAGCCTTTATTCTTGGAACATTAAAGGTGACAATGTTTTAATAAAAAGGATTTTTAAAATGTAAAAAAATAATGGCAACATGTACTTTGGAAATTAATAAAATTACCTGAAAATTTGTATCTAGTAATAATGTTTTTGCTAATTTCTTTTTGATGAATAAAAAGTGTAAAAAAAGTATAAAATATTTTCACTATTTATATTAATAGCTCAAATGAATGACTTGGGGGGGTATTTAAAAAAATAAATCAAGATTAGCTTTGTTTTATAATATAATGGAAACACATCTGTTTCTGTTTCAGATTTGCATGGTATTCTCATTAATGGCACATTATATTATTATGGCTTATTACAGTTTAGCACTGGCATATCCGTCATTTATTGTATATATGCAACATCTTAATTAATCTTAGTGACTCCTTTAAACTAAAATATTTCCAACCAGAAAAAAAAAACATATTTGTAATAAAGATGGTTATCAATCTCCTACTTTATTCATGGACCGTAAGATTTTTATTTATTTATTTTGTAATATATTAGTACCTTAACCCTTTCCGGTCCTTTAAATGTTTAATTTGTGTGGCCGGCGGGTCTGATTTAATTTTCGCTGGAATTTTTTTGAATTACACAGCTAAATAGCAAGTCACCACTAGATGTCGCTATTTAGCTGTGAAATTCAAAAGCAACAAAGTCGGAATATATCTGACATTTGAGCGCATGCGCTAAAACCCTTTGTCGGATATATTCCGACAAAGGACCGCAAAGGGACAGAAACCCAAATTGTTTTATTTTATGATTTAGAAAGAGCATGCAATTTTAAACAACTTTCTAGTTTACTTCTATTATTTAATTTGATTCATTCTCTTGATATTATTTGCTTAAAAGCATATCTAGATAGGCTTAGTAGCTGCTGATTGGTGTCTGCACATAGATGCTTCATGTGATTGGCGCATCCATGTGCATTGCTATTTCTTTAACAAAGGATATCTAAAGAAATGGAACAACGTAGATAATAGAAGTAAATTGGAATGTTTAAAATTGTATTCTCTACCTGAAACATGAAAGAAATACTTTGAGTTTAGTGTCCCTTTAATCCTGGAGCCTATGATCATATTATCCAAGCAATACTGAATATATTTTCCCCTTAAAAATGGTGATGAAAGCCGTATTCCATCTACCTAGATATTCAGTTTAAATAGAGTAGTAATGTTACTTAACCCTTTCATAACAGGGTCATTTTGTCTACATCAGAACAGCGTTCCGATGTAGACAAATTGAAATGAAATGATGGGATCGGGTCAGGGGGACATCCCTATGAAGCTAGGCACACCCTCCAGACTGCTATCCCATCCAGGAAGTGCCGTTGGCTTCAGGGCAGCCAAATGGCTTGGACATTCTATTCCGTCCTAACGGTGCTAAACCCTCCACGGCTAGGATGGAATAGAACGCCGCAACAGTGTTAAAAGGTTAAAGGGATATGAAACCCAAAAACTGTCTTTAATGACAGAGCATACTATTTTAAAAAAACTTTCCAATTTACTTCTATTATCTGTTTTTTTGTTCTCCTGATATCCTTTGTTGCAAAGCATACCTAGGATGGCTCATGAGCTGGAATCTAGCATTAGATTAGTGGCTGCAAATATATACTTCTTGTCATTGACTTACCAATGTGTTCAGCTAGTTCCCAGTAGTACATTGCTGCGCCTTCATTAAATGATACCTAGAGAAAGAAGCAACATTGATAATAGAAGTAAATTGGAAAGTTGTTAACCCCTTCACCTATTTGGATGTATAAATACATTGTGCGGTACTTTGCCTACCTTACCGCATGACATATAGATATGTCGGAGCTTCAGGAAGCTCTAGAAGTCTCAGCTGTTAAGTTACAGCCTAGAGCTTGAGTTCCTGAGATTATGGCATCTGTCCGAATATGGAACCAGAGCCCCAGATCATTACACTCAATGACACTGTCAATGACACTGTCTGTGTCACTGTGTACAACGATCTTCTGTTGGTGCCGGCGGGAGGTGTGGGGGTTCCTATCTGGTGATCGAGGGGGGAGGAGGTGGGGGACCACTACACTACAGAAAAAAAATATTTTATTAAAAAAAAGGAGGTTTATAGGTACTAGCAGCTGTCTGTTAGAGGCAGCACTTGTTAGTGGGCAAAGGGTTAGAGAGTGGTTTGGGAGGGATCAGGGAGGTTGAAGGGTTAGAAGGTATCCTACAATGAAGAAAATGTTAATATATATATATATAAAAATGTAATTAAAAAAAATGCATACAATTTTCACATTGGCAGACTGTCTGCCAGTACTTAAGATGGGTTAACCAGTGGTGGGTGAGGGAAGGAAGAGAGTAGGGATGGGCGAATGTGTTTATATTCTAATTCAAATGTTAGAACAAATGTTATTGTTGAAATTCGATTTACTTAATCAAATGTTAATAAGAATGAATATTCTTAAAAATTCTATAATCAAATGCTATTTACAGTTTTTGAATTCGAATGTTTATAATTAGATTGAATGTTCACATTCAAAATTTCAAATGTAACATTCTATTTAACAAATACTATTCAGAGGTTCAATAGTTCATATGGTAGGGAATTTAGTAAATTGATACATAATAGATACAAATATATCAATTCAAATGTTTGTATTTCGAATTTTGCAGAATTTGAATATTACATTTAAAGAAAGCATTATAAATACTATTACAAACTAAGGCCTAGATTTGGAGTTTGGCGTTAGCCGTGAAAACCAGCGTTAGAGGCTCCTAACGCTGGTTTTAGGCTAACTCCGGTATTTGGAGTCACTCAAAAAAGGGTCTAACGCTCACTTTTCAGCCACGACTTTTCCATACCGCAGATCCCCTTACGTCAATTGCGTATCCTATCTTTTCAATGGGATCTTTATAACTCCGGTATTTAGAGTCGTGTCTGAAGTGAGCGTTAGAAATCTAACGACAAAACTCCAGCCGCAGGAAAAAAGTCAGTAGTTAAGAGCTTTCTGGGCTAACGCCGGTTTATAAAGCTCTTAACTACTGTACTCTAAAGTACACTAACACCCATAAACTACCTATGTACCCCTAAACCGAGGTCCCCCCACATCGCCGCAACTCGATTAAATTTTTTAACCCCTAATCTGCCGACCGCCAACTACGTTATCCTTATGTACCCCTAATCTGCTGCCCCTAACACCACCGACCCCTATATTATATTTATTAACCCCTAATCTGCCCCCCACAACGTCGCCGCCAGCTGCCTACACTTATTAACCCCTAATCTGCTGACCGCAAAGCGCCGCCACCTACGTTATCCTTATGTACCCCTAATCTGCTGCCCCTAACACCGCCGGCCCCTATATTATATTTACTAACCCCTAATCTACCCCCCTCAACATCGCCTCCACCTGCCTACACTTATTAACCCCTAATCTGCCGAGCGGACCGCACCGCTACTATAATAAAGTTATTAACCCCTAATCCGCCTCACTAACCCTATAATAAATAGTATTAACCCCTAATCTGCCCTCCCTAACATCGCCGACACCTAACTTCAATTATTAACCCCTAATCTGCCGACCGGAGCTCACCGCTATTCTAATAAATGTATTAACCCCTAAAGCTAAGTCTAACCCTAACACTAACACCCCCCTAAGTTAAATATAATTTTAATCTAACGAAATTAATTAACTCTTATTAAATAAATTATTCCTATTTAAAGCTAAATACTTACCTGTAAAATAAATCCTAATATAGCTACAATATAAATTATAATTACATTGTAGCTATTTTAGGATTAATATTTATTTTACAGGCAACTTTGTAGTTATTTTAACCAGGTACAATAGCTATTAAATAGTTAAGAACTATTTAATAGTTACCTAGTTAAAATAATTACAAAATTACCTGTAAAATAAATCCTAACCTAAGTTACAATTAAACCTAACACTATACTATCATTAAATTAAATAAATAAAATACCTACAATTACCTACAATTAAACCTAACACTACACTATCAATACATTAATTAAATACAATATCTACAAATAACTACAATTAAATAAACTAACTAAAGTACAAAAAATAAAAAAGAACTAAGTTACAAAAAATAAAAAAATATTTACAAACATAAGAAAAATATTACAACAATTTTAAACTAATTACACCTACTCTAAGCCCCCTAATAAAATAACAAAGCCCCCCAAAATAAAAAATGCCCTACCCTATTCTAAATTACTAAAGTTCAAAGCTCTTTTACCTTACCAGCCCTGAACAGGGCCCTTTGCGGGGCATGCCCCAAGAAGTTCAGCTCTTTTGCCTGTAAAAAAAACATACAATACCCCCCAAACATTACAACCCACCACCCACATACCCCTAATCTAACCCAAACCCCCCTTAAATAAACCTAACACTAAGCCCCTGAAGATCATCATACCTTGTCTTCACCATACCAGGTTCACCAATCCGTCCTGAAGAGCTCCTCTGATGTCCTAATCCAAGCCCAAGCGGGGGACTGAAGATGTCCATGATCCGGTAGAAGTCTTCATCCAAGCGGGGCAGAAGAGGTCTTCCATCCGATTGAAGTCTTCATCCAAGCGGGGCAGAAGAGGTCTTCCATCCGATTGAAGTCTTCATCCAGGCGGCATCTTCTATCGACATCCATCTGGAGCGGAGCGGCAGCATCCTGAAGACCTCCGACGCGGAACATCCATCCTGGCCGACGACTGAATGACGAATGACGGTTCCTTTAAATGACGTCATCCAAGATGGCGTCCCTCGAATTCCGATTGGCTGATAGGATTCTATCAGCCAATCGGAATTAAGGTAGGAATATTCTGATTGGCTGATGGAATCAGCCAATCAGAATCAAGTTCAATCCGATTGGCTGATTGGATCAGCCAATCGGATTGAACTTGATTCTGATTGGCTGATTCCATCAGCCAATCAGAATATTCCTACCTTAATTCCGATTGGCTGATAGAATCCTATCAGCCAATCGGAATTCGAGGGACGCCATCTTGGATGACGTCATTTAAAGGAACCGCCATTCGTCGTTCAGTCGTCGGCCAGGATGGATGTTCCGTGTCGGAGGTCTTCAGGATGCTGCCGCTCCACTCCAGATGGATGTCGATAGAAGATGCCGCCTGGATGAAGACTTCAATCGGATGGAAGACCTCTTCTGCCCCGCTTGGATGAAGACTTCAATCGGATGGAAGACCTCTTCTGCCCCGCTTGGATGAAGACTTCTACCGGATCATGGACATCTTCAGCCCCCCGCTTGGGCTTGGATCAGGACATCAAAGGAGCTCTTCAGGACGGATCGGTGAACCTGGTATGGTGAAGACAAGGTAGGATGATCTTCAGGGTCTTAGTGTTAGGTTTATTTAAGGGGGGTTTGGGTTAGATTAGGGGTATGTGGGTGGTGGGTTGTAATGTTGGGGGGGGTAATGTATGTTTTTTTTACAGGCAAAAGAGCTGAACTTCTTGGGGCATGCCCCGCAAAGGGCCCTGTTCAGGGCTGGTAAGGTAAAAGAGCTTTTAACTTTAGTAATTTAGAATAGGGTAGGGCATTTTTTATTTTGGGGGGCTTTGTTATTTTATTAGGGGGCTTAGAGTAGGTGTAATTAGTTTAAAATTGTTGTAAATATTTTTTTATTTTTTGTAACTTAGTTCTTTTTTATTTTTTGTACTTTAGTTAGTTTATTTCATTGTAGTTATTTGTAGATATTGTATTTAATTAATGTATTGATAGTGTAGTGTTAGGTTTAATTGTAGGTAATTGTAGGTATTTTATTTAATTAATTTAATGATAGTATAGTGTTAGGTTTAATTGTAACTTAGTTTAGGATTTATTTTACAGGTAATTTTGTAATTATTTTAACTAGGTAACTATTAAATAGTTCTTAACTATTTAATAGCTATTGTACCTGGTTAAAATAATTACAAAGTTGCCTGTAAAATAAATATTAATCCTAAAATAGCTACAATGTAATTATAATTTATATTGTAGCTATATTAGGATTTATTTTACAGGTAAGTATTTAGCTTTAAATAGGAATAATTTATTTAATAAGAGTTAATTAATTTCGTTAGATTAAAATTATATTTAATTTAGGGGGGTGTTAGTGTTAGGGTTAGACTTAGCTTTAGGGGTTAATACATTTATTAGAATAGCGGTGAGCTCCAGTCGGCAGATTAGGGGTTAATACTTGAAGTTAGGTGTCGGCGATGTTAGGGAGGGCAGATTAGGGGTTAATACTATTTATTATAGGGTTAGTGAGGCGGATTAGGGGTTAATAACTTTATTATAGTAGCGCTCAGGTCCGCTCGGCAGATTAGGGGTTAATAAGTGTAGGCAGGTGGAGGCGACGTTGTGGGGGGCAGATTAGGGGTTAATAAATATAACATAGGGGTCGGCGGTGTTAGGGCAGCAGATTAGGGGTACATAGGGATAATGTAAGTTGCGGCGGTTTACGGAGCGGCAGATTAGGGGTTAATAATAATATGCAGGGGTCAGCGATAGCAGGGGCGGCAGATTAGGGGTTAATAAGTGTAAGGTTAGGGGTGTTTAGACTCGGGGTACATGTTAGAGTGTTAGGTGCAGACGTAGGAAGTGTTTCCGCATAGCAAACAATGGGGCTGCGTTAGGAGCTGAACGCGGCTTTTTTGCAGGTGTTAGGTTTTTTTTCAGCTCAAACAGCCCCATTGTTTTCTATGGGGGAATCGTGCACGAGCAAGTTTTGAGGCTGGCCGCTTGCGTAAGCAACTCTGGTATCGAGAGTTGAAGCTGTGTTAAAAATGCTCTACGCTCCTTTTTTGGAGCCTAACACAGCCTTTATGTGGACTCTCAATACCAGAGTTATTTTTATGGTGCGGCCAGAAAAAAGCCGGCGTTAGCTACGCAGGTCCTTACCGACAAAACTCTAAATCTAGCCGTAATAAATTTAAATTTTTCAAATTCTAATTTTGCATAATTTGAATCGAATTATTAGAAAGTTTGAATCGAATATTTTATTTAAAGAAAGCATTAGAAATACTACTACAGTAAACGAATTTTAGAATGCTGTACAAACATTCAAAATTCCAAATGAAGGAATGTGTTAAAATTTGTTTCATTTTTCGAATGTTGGAAAACATTCGCCCATCCCCAGAAGAGAGCTGTTTGAGAGGGATTAGGTAGGGATCAAGTGTTGGGAAGTGTAATGTGGGAGGGTAATCTCTACACTAAAGCTAAAATTAACCTTACAAGCTACCTAATTAACCTATTCTCTGCCAGGAGTAATTTAAGTGTGGCACAGCTGCAATTAGCGACCTTCTAATTACCAAAAAGCAATGGCAAAGCCATATATGTCTGTTATTTCTGAACAAAGTGAATGCCAGAGAAGCTTTTACAACCATTTGTGCAATGATTGCACAAGTAGTATCTGAATAATTTCAGTGAGAAACCCAAAGTTTGTGAAAAAAGTAACAATTTATTTTATTTGATCGCATTTGGCGGTGAAATGGTGGCTTGAAATTTAACAAAATGGGCCTAGATCAATACCTTGGGTTGTCTACTTAATAATATACAGCCATGGCCAAAAATATATATGCACGCTTGCATTTCTGTCAGATAATGCACCACTTTACCCAGAAAATTGTTGCAATTACAATTGTTTAGGCATTTTCATGTTTATTTCTTTTGTTTGTATTGGTATGATACAAAAAAGTTGAGAAAAAAAAGCCAAATTCCACGCAAAACTCCAAAAATGGACTGGACAAGGTTTTTGGCACTTACTCAAAATTGTAAGAAATAATTGCATTCCAAGTTTGTGATGCTCCTCTAATTTGTAATTAAACTCACCTGTATCAATTAACAGCGGCTGACATACATAGTAACAGAGTAACATAGTAGATAAGGTTGAAAAAATACCATTGAGTTCAACCTATACAAATCTAAAATACTTACAAAAAAGCTCCAGTTAAGCTTAAATAACCCCACTAAACGGTGACCCATTTAATACTAGCAATCATATCCATGAATTTTGTTTATATACAGAAATGTATCCAGGCTATTTTTAAATGTATCTATGGTATTGGCATCCACTACCTCCTTTGGTAATGAGTTCCACAATTTTCTCCTTTCCTCCAACCTTAAATTATGACCTCTTGTCATAAACAATTTTCTTGGAATAAACAGAGCTTCTGCCATCTCTGTATATGGGCCTTGAATATATTTATATAAAGTAATCATGTCACCTCTCAAGTGCCTTTTTTCTAAAGAAAACAGACCCAGTTTGGCTAGCCTCTCCACATAGGTTAATTTCTCCAATCCCCTTATTAGCTTTGTGGCCCTTCTCTGAACTTTTTTCTAGTTCTGCAATATCTTTTTTAGCGATCGGTTCCCAGAACTGCACTCCAAACTCAAGGTGAGGTCTTACCAGAGCTTTATATGGTGACAGAATTATGCTTTCCTCCCTTGAATCAATGCCTCTTTTAATACATGCTAGTATCTTATTACCCTTTGAAGCCGCTGCCCTGCATTGTGCACCCATCTTTAGCTTGACAATATAGAAATCACACCGACAACCAGTTGAAATGGTGAAAAATGTACTCAACCTTTCTGTTGTGTGTCTCTGTGTTCCACACTGAGCATGGAGAAGAGAAAGAGCAGCAAAAAATTGTCTGAGAATTTGAGAACAAAAATTATGGAAAAACATGGACAATCTCAAGTTTACAAGTCCATCTCCAGTGATCTTAATGCTTTTGTGTCCACTGTGCGTAACATTGTCAAGAAGTGAGGCAATGGTAAGAGACCCAGGAGGACCCCACTGCTGACACAGAAACATAAAAAAGTCAGATTGGAGTTTGCCAAAACTAGACATGTGCAATTTGTTTCGTCTGAATTTAGTTTTCTGACGAATTTTGGCTGATTCGTAGGTTCTAATGAATCTGAATTTCAGAATCGGCACCATAACTAAAATCCTGAAAAACAATAAATCTGTTTCCAAATTTTCGGATCCATTCTTTATTCATCTTCATCTAATCTAATTCTAAAAACCGCCGCCCCCCACATTGCCAACACTAAATAAACCTTTTAACTCCTAAACCTCCATCCCCCCACATCGCCAACACTAAATAAAACAATTAACTCATAAACTGTCACCCCCCCCCCATCGCCAACACTAAATAAACCTACTGACTCCTTAACCTCTGTCCCCCCTCATCGCCAACATTAAATAAACCTATTAACTCCTAAACCGCCGTCCCCCCACATCGCCAACACTAAATAAACCTATTAATCCCTAAACCGCAATCCCCAACATCAAAAACAATTAATAAACCTATTAACCCCTAAACCGCCATCCCCTCACATCGACAACACTAAATAAACCTATTAACCCCTAAACCGCCGCCCCCCCACATCGACAACACTAAAAAAACTATTAACTCTTAAACCGCCGTCCCCCCACATCGCCAACACTAAATAAACCTAATAATCCCTAAACCGCAATCCCCAACATCAACAACAATTAATAAACCTATTAACCCCTAAACCGCCATCCCCCCACATCGACAACACTAAATAAGCCTATTAACCCCTAAACCGCCGCCCCCCCACATCGCCAACACTAAAAAAACTATTCATTCTTAAACCACCGCCCCCACATCGCAAACACTAAATAAAACTATTTTACCTCTAAACCTTCATCCCCCACATCGCAAGCACTAAATAAAACTATTAACCTCTAAACCGCTGTCCCCCCACATCGCAACTCCCTAAATAAAACTATTAACCCCATAACTGCCGTTCCCCCACATTGCCAACACTAAATAAAACTATTAACCCCTAAACTGCTGTCCCCCCACATCACCAATCCTAAGAAACGTATTAACCCCTAAACCACCGCCCCCCACATCGCAAACACTAAATAAAACTATTTTACCTCTAAACCTTCGTCCCCCCACATCGCAAGCATTAAATTAAACTATTAACCTCTAAACCGCTGTCCCTCCACATCGCAACTCCCTAAATAAAACTATTAACCCCATAACTGCCATCCCCCCACATTGCCAACACTAAATAAAACTATTAACCCCTAAACTGCTGTCCCACCACATCGCCAATCCTAAAAAACCTATTAACTCCTAAACCACCGCCCCCCACATCGCAAACACTAAATAAAACTATTTTACCTCTAAACCTTTGTCCCCCCACATTGCAAGCACTAAATATATCTATTAACCTCTAAACCACCGCCCCCCCACATCGCCAACACTAAATAAACCTATTAATCCCTAAACTGCAATCCCCAACATCAACAACAATAAATAAAACTATTAACCCCTAAACCGCCATGCCCCCACATCGACAACACTAAATAAACCTATTAATCCCTAAACTGCAATCCCCAACATCAACAACAATAAATAAACCAATTAAACCCTAAACCACCATCCCCCCACATCGACAACACTAAATAAACCTATTAACCCCTAAACCACCACCCCCCACATCGCCAACACTAAAAAAACTATTAACCCTTAAACCACCGCCCCCCACATCGCAAACACTAAATAAAACTATTTTACCTCTAAACCTTCATCCCCCCACATCGCAAGCACTAAATAAATCTATTAACCTCTAAACCGCTGTCCCCCACATCGCAACTCCCTAAATAAAACTATTAACCCCATAACTGCCGTCCCCCCATATTGCCAACACTAAATAAAACTATTAACCCCTAAACTCCTGTTCCCTCACATCGCCAATCCTAAAAAACCTATTAACCCCTAAACCACCGCCCCCCACATCGCAAACACTAAATAAAACTATTTTACCTCTAAACCTTTGTCCCCCCACATTGCAAGCACTAAATAAAACTATTAACCTCTAAACCGCTTTCCCCCCACATCAAAACTATTAACCCCTAAACCACCGCCCCCCAAATCGCAAACACTAAATAAAACTATTTTACCTCTAAACCTTCATCCCCCCACATCGCAAGCACTAAATAAATCTATTAACCTCTAAACCGCTGTCCCCCCACATTGCAACTCCCTAAATAAAACTATTAACCCCATAACTGCCGTCCCCCCATATTGCCAACACTAAATAAAACTATTAACCCCTAAACTCCTGTTCCCCCACATCGCCAATCCTAAAAAAACTATTAACCCCTAAACCACCGCCCCCCACATCGCAAACACTAAATAAAACTATTTTACCTCTAAACCTTTGTCCCCCCACATCGCAAGCACTAAATAAAACTATTTGACCTCTAAACCGCCGTCCCCCCACATCGCCAACACTAAATAAACCTATTAATCCCTAAACCGCAATCCCCAACATCAACAACAATAAATAAACCTATTAAACCCTAAACCACCATCCCCCCACATCGACAACACTAAATAAACCTATTAACCCCTAAACCGCCACCCCCCATATCGCCAACACTAAAAACACTATTAACCCTTAAACCACCGCCCCCCACATCGCAAACACTAAATAAAACTATTTTGCCTCTAAACCTTCATCCCCCACATCGCAAGCACTAAATAAAACTATTAACCTCTAAACCTCTGTCCCCCCACATCGCAACTCCCTAAATAAAACTATTAACCCCATAACTGCCGTCTCCCCACATTGCCAACATTAAATAAAACTATTAACCCCTAATCTGCTGTCCCCCCACATCGCCAATCCTAAAAAACCTATTAACCCCTAAACCACCGCCCCCCATATTGCCAATACTAAATAAACCTATTAATCCCTAAACTGCAATCCCCAACATCAACAACAATAAATAAACCTATTAACCCTAAACCGCCATCCCCCCACATCGACAACACTAAATAAACCTATTAACCCCTAAACCGCCCCCCCCCCACATCGCCAACACTGAAAAAACTATTAACCCTTAAACCACCGCCCCCCACATCGCAAACACTAAATAAAACTATTTTACCTCTAAACCTTCATCCCCCCACATCGCAAGCACTAAATAAATCTATTAACCTCTAAACCGCTGTCCCCCCACATCGCAACTCCCTAAATAAAACTATTAACCCCATAACTGCCGTCCCCCCATATTGCCAACACTAAATAAAACTATTAACCCCTAAACTCCTGTTCCCACACATCGCCAATCCTAAAAAACCTATTAACCCCTAAACCACCGCCCCCACATCGCAAACACTAAATAAAACTATTTTACCTCTAAACCTTTGTCCCCCAACATTGCAAGCACTAAATAAAACTATTAACCTCTAAACCGCTGTCCCCCCACATCACAACTCCCTAAATAAAACTATTAACCCCTAAACTGCTGTCCCCCCACATTGCCAATCCTAAAAAACCTATTAACCCCTAAACCACCGCCCCCCACATCGCAAACACTAAATAAAACTATTTTACCTCTAAACCTTCGTCCCCCCACATCGCAAGCACTAAATAACACTATTTAACTCTAAACCTCCGTCCCCCCACATCGCCAACACTAAATAAACCTATTAATCCCTAAACCGCAATCCCCAACATCAACAACAATAAATAAACCTATTAACCCCTAAACCGCCATCCCCCCACATCGACAACACTAAATAAACCTATTAACCCCTAAACCGCCACCCCCCCACATCGCCAACACTAAAAAAACTATTAACCCATAAACCACCGCCCCCCACATCGCAAACACTAAATAAAACTATTTTGCCTCTAAACCTTCATCCCCCACATCGCAAGCACTAAATAAAACTATTAACCTCTAAACCGCTGTCCCCCCACATCGCAACTTCCTAAATAAAACTATTAACCCCATAACTGCTGTCCCCCCACATTGCCAACATTAAATAAAACTATTAACCCCTAAACTGCTGTCCCCCCACATCGCCAATCCTAAAAAACCTATTAACCCCTAAACCACCACCCCCCACATTGCAAACACTAAATAAAACTATTTTACCTCTAAACCTTCGTCCCCCCACATCGCAAGCACTAAATAAACTATTAACCTCTAAACTGCTGTCCACCCACATTACAACTACCTAAATTAAACTATTAACCCCTAAACCTAACACCCCCTAAAGTTAACATAATTAAAATACACCTAAATTAAAGTTACAATATTACTAACTACCTAGTTAAAATAAATCTCCAGAGATCTTAACATTTCTGTGTCCACTGTGCACAACATTGTCAAGAAGTTTACAGCCCATGGCACTGTTGCTAATATCCCTGGATGTGGACGAAAGAGAAAAATGTATCAAAGATTACAACAAAGGA
The DNA here is from genome assembly GCF_027579735.1 of Bombina bombina. NCBI lineage: Eukaryota > Metazoa > Chordata > Amphibia > Anura > Bombinatoridae > Bombina > Bombina bombina. The sequence continues at coordinate 1,300,922,951 of NC_069499.1, forward strand.
TTGTTCGAATTGTGGATAAAGAACCTCAATCATCTTCCAGACAAATTCAAGCTGACCTTCAGGCAAAGGGTACAAATGTGTCAGCTCGCACTATACGTTGCCATCTGAATGGCTATGGTAGGAGACCCAGGAGGACCCCACTGCTGACACAGAAACATAAAAAAGCCAGATTGGAGTTTGCCAAAACTAGACCTGTTCAATTCATTTCGGACGAATTTAGTTTTCAGATGAATTTTGGCTGATTCAGAGATTCTGATGAATCTGAATTTCCGAATCGGCACCATAACTAAAATCCTGAAAAATCCTGAAAAAGAATAAATATGTTTATTTAGTGTTGGTGATGTGGGGGATGGCAGTTTAGAGGTTTATAGGTTTATAAATAGTATTGGCGATGTGGGAGGAAGGCGGTTTAGATAATTTCGTTTTAGCATATTCATTATGTTAAGTTAAATCATTTTTTGGATTCTTTAATTATTTTGGATCCATTCTTTATTCATATTCATTATTTTATTCTAAAGTTTAGAATAGAATAATGAATATGAATAAAGAATGGATCCGAAATAACGAATGAATCCGAAATAACGAATGGATCTGAAAAACAATTTAACTTAACATAACTAATATGCCGAAACAAAATTATTTATTTAACTTAACATAATAAATATGCCGAAACAAATTTATTTATTTAACTAATGAAAATGAACCAAAACTATTTTTTTATTTTTTTTTAAAAAAAAGCACCCAGAAATGGTTTAAGACAAAGTGCTGGAGAGTACTGAACTGGCCAGCAATGAGTCCAAAACTCAATCCCATAGAGCACCTGTGGAGAGATCTCAAAATAGCAGTTGGGAAAAGGGACCCTTACAATCGCAGAGACCTGGAGCAGTTGGCGAAGGAAGAGTGGTTCAAAATTCAAAAGGAGGTGTAATAAACATATTGATGGTTACAGGAAGCACTTGATTTCAGTTATTTTTTTCTAACGGGTGTGCTGTCAAATATTAAATTGAGGGTGCCAATAATTTTGTCCAGTCCATTTTTTGAGTTTTGCGTGGAATGTGTCAGATTTGGCTTTTTTTTCTCCACTTTTTTGTGTCATACCAATACAAACAAAAGAAATAAACCTGAGAAAGCCTAATCACTTGTAATTGCAGCAATATTCAGGTGCCAATATTTTTGGCTATGATTGTATATATAGTTTTGACAGGTAAATAAAAAAAACATGGCTCTATTCCTGTTTAACTGGAGTGATAGCAAAAATACTGAAAATTCTCCTGTATTTTGTGCAAGTTTTTCTCTAAAAGTCCGGGTAGTGAAGGGGTTAAAAATGTATGCTCTATCTGAATCAGGAAAGAAAAAATGATGGGTTTCATGTCCCTTTAAAGAATGTATGTTTTTTTTCTTATCCACTACAAGTTTCCTAGCTAATAAAATACACCATACAAAAGAAGTGTGATCCGATATTCATATTCCATATTTATTTGAGGGATATAAATCAAGAATTGAAGGGTCTACTAATCACACAGAAGTCTTTGATGCAGGCTAATGGATCTGATCAGTTTTTTTTTGTTTTTTTTTATTTCTAATTTGTTTGTACTCTTCAACCAAGTAAAAAATATAAATGTGGGTAAAGGTGGAAGATTTTACATTCAACACTAATGTAATATGCTTCATAACTAAAAGGTTATTACAGAAGTGTAGGTAAGAATAGCAGAGCTAGCTCCTCTTCCAACAAACTGTCTTGTAAGATATGTTAGGCTAATCAAAAGTGACACCACAAAAGAACCAGAGGTGACATCAAATAGCACAGCAATGGATGGAAATATCTGTGTATTTTAAATTCAAACATGTTTATGCTTTTTAAATAAAGAAATTATTTTGGATGTGTTCCCTAAAAAAATATTTCACAACAGTAACAACCAGTAAGGTTACCTACAGTAAGTAGTGGTGTAGGCAGACATTTTGCATTACAATTAACATTTTATAACCCTACTATTTCAATAAACTTTATTGGGAATTAAAAGCTTATTGTGCCCTTTAAAATGATTCTCTTACTGGGAAATGCACCAACACGCCAGACGCCACAAGAATCTTTGATATTGTTGATTCAAATATTACTGCTATGTTCCTTCCAACAAGTCTTTCATTCCGTATTGAGCTAATGGACATTGCAATGTTCTAAAATTATTATCTTCAGAGGATATTCACTCAGATGACTGAGGATAAGGATGGCTAAGATAAACTTTTTGAAAGAATTATGACATCAAGGAAATGACAATATTTCAGGCAAATGAATAGTTTCACAGTCTAGCATGCATGAGTTTGGAAAGAGATTTTGCTTAGTGTCACAGAGTTTGGAGAATTTGAGCTTGAAGTCGCACATAACAGCTCAAAAAAGTGAAATCATTGACAATACAAGGAGAGCTTGATTTGAAGATGAGAGCAAAGCAGCCCATTTGCATGGCTTCAATTGGTCAGTGCTGAAAATCTTGAAACTGGAATCTCCGCTCCTAAATTTTTGAGTGTTTTATTAAAAGAACCAACATGGTTACTTCATATACTAAACTAATTTTTCTTTTCTTTCAGTGAATGCCATTTAAAATATGTTTACACTAATAATTAGGTATGTACTTTTAACTTCTTTTATATAAAAAAATAAAAATAAAAAAAATAAACAGGGCAAAAATGTTGGTGTCCTCAAGAAAAAATGTACCTGTATATTACCCCTTTGCTATCTGCCTTGACTGAGACCTTTCCAGCATATGCAGAAACCTTATAATATAGTATCAGTTATTTTGTTTTAAATGTTTTATTTTGCTCATAGATTTAGAGGTATTTGATAAGCTTTTCATGAAATAAGTCATTACTATTTAATTTCCCAAATATACATATTGTACAATATAGAAAACCTATATTTGTTCCAAAGCAAAAAATAAATTGTGTGACATAGAATCTAGACAAATGTAATCAATACATAATTCTAAGCATTAATAAAAGTTTCTCTTTAAATGAGAAAATCTTAATCATCACATGCTGTCAATCTTATGCTTAATGAAATAACTACTGAAGTAGAATTAACATTGTATTAATTGCACTGCCTTGGTGTTAATATTATATATTTTTCTTTTTCTGTGCAATTCAAAAGACTAATGCGTGTTTATGTCACAGACTAAGCTGTTCTCCTACTAGAATATTTATATTTGTGTTTGCTTTTTAAACAGAATAAACATTTACATTGTCATCATTAGAAGCTCATGGGCCGCAAATTTCTACAGCTCTGATTCTTTTTTTTTGTAACTAGTATCTACCAAGTGTACATTTCTCTCATTATCCCGTGTACTCATATAAATGTCACAAAAGCAGGGCCTAAGTTTTGTAATCTTGTGGAAGGTGACATGTGTTGAGATTTTGGGATACATTTTAAAGGTTTCTGTGACGACAACAAGCCAGCTTTCTTTGTCAATGCATATTCTGTCATTGTCAGTGTATCTGCTTATGACACGCTCTGTCATATCTGCCAAAAACAGGATCCATTTTTTATTTTTACTGACAGATTTGTCAAAGACTTTACATGTTGCACTGTATTTGGCCAGAAGATAAAATGTCTTTTTTTTAAGGTTAGTTTGTAAACAGTGGGAAGGAATTTGCTTATTTTAAATATTTAGCATGGCTGATACCTCATTACAGCATTTCTAGCCTTGCTGAAAGTGTGTTAGACTGTTCTTGTCTGACAAAACAATTCCTTTAGCTTCACAGTAGCTCAGTTGAGGGACTTACACTTGTATAGTTTTGTATTTTTATTTTTTTGCATTCTTTTTATTACCTATATGTGCTGCTAGCTTCTCTTAGCAAAAGTCATAGTAATTAAATAGATAAAATATTTAAATGTAAATAATTTAGGGACCCTTCTATATCCAAAATGGATGTTAGTTTAATGCAGCACAGCACTAAATAATTTTTAGAGGATAAAATAATATATTATCCCTATACTGTCATTTGTAAATACACAACACAAAAACATCTTAGACTTTCATGTGGTGGTTAGCTAGTACATCACCTTCGTGTAAATTGTTTTTATATCTTTTTAAAGTTTTGTTGTTTTCTAAAGATTTCTGGATACATATCTATGTTGTATATAATTTTTTTATAGTATAGCCTTATGTACTTTTTGGAGTAATTCTCTCAGATTTCTTTGATTCTGTTTATGTTTAACTGCCATATTTAAATAAATCATTTGCATTTTTTCTGCCCCTCTTATTTCTGTCAGGGTTTGTCTTTTATTTATAACACTGTCCTTTGCCTGTCTTCGTTTTTATACCTGTTTCATTTTCCCTAATCATCTTTTTTTCAGAACCCACTTATTTACTCCGCTCCATCCTTTCTTTGTGGCACCTTTATGTTTATTAGTTGAAATCCTATCCTTTTTGTCATTTATTTTCTGTTTCCTACACATGCCTCTATTCTTTTATTTTATTTTTCTAGTAAAGATATTTAGCAACTGGGGAATTATGTAATCACTGTTGCAATGCAGTCACCTAATAGAAATAGAATAAGATGAATACTTGATTTAAACAGTTTGGAGTTTAAAATTTAAGCACTGATATATGTTAATAAATATTTGTAGAAGGAAGAATAACCTTGTTAGAAGTTAAGAAAAAATGTTTATTTTAATATTTTTTCACAGAGTAGGTCTCTTCTCCTTTTAAATCAGTGGGTGTAAAATGTGATAACATTTTGTTTGCATGTGACCTATCACAAAACTGCCAGCAACTACCACCATATTGCCTGTTGCCAATAACCCAGTTTTATTAGACTTCTTTTGTGGCAGGTGACCTGCTGCATCCATGTGTGAGAAATTTGAACTAACAACATGGTGTGATCTAAAGAAAGGATCAATATGTATGCACATACAGTGAATCTTAAATGGGCAGTGTCAGTAGCAGATCAGATGGCAGATCAGACTGTATGGACTATATATTTCAAGGTAAGTGACTACATACTCCTATCAATTTCTCAATTAGCATAGCAGCCTTTATTTTGTGACATAGGGCTTAAAGGGATAGTACAATTTTTTATTTATTAGAAACTTTGAAATATACTTTCATTATTTATTTTGTCCCCTTTTCATGTAATTTATCTAATTTTTGAAAAAAATTACGATTTTTCAATTCTCAGAACTTAAACACCACCCAAGACTAAACTGACCACATAACTTTCCCTAGTTGCCTTTAACTAATACAAATTTCAATACAATGCATTTTATACAGACATTATAAAAACAAAAACAAAAGAAGGGGGTACCTAAATGGTGTAGATTCTTTAATAAAGTTGATAATATTCAAGTAAACAGGATACGCAAAATTTGATAGTGCACAACCGAGTGTGATCATGTGCTTCCTGAACCTTTAGAAACTGTTCATTAAGCTCAGCCCATTGTTATTACTTCCAGTCACAGCTTCGATTCGATACTTGTGAATCTGTATTGCATAAATAAACGCCAAGCTTTCCAAGCGTTCCATTGCAAATATAGGAAGAGAAGAAACATAAGACGGACTTATGATAAAATTACATTTAATAAAAATAAAAAACTTCACAATGCGTTTGTCGGTGACAATACCACCGTTTCATCAGTTGTATAAAAACAATTATTGCAGTAAATGCATTTATAAATTACCGGCATCTGTAGAACCCCATGGTGCATGTGTTAAACACGCGTCACTATGACATAGTCAATCTTACTTGGGAAGAGTAAACCCCAGATTGGCTCCTCCAAATACGGTGTACAAGAGATGTGAAAGTTTCCAAATAAGGTAAATAGAGGGTAGAGTTTGGCCATTGAAAAACAATTACAGTAAAAATATATGCTGCTGTGTCATTCTGCAGCAACACAACATAAATATCTTGTAATTGCAAGGTGTTTACTGTCCTATATATATATATTTATATATTCATACAGTGCCCTTGTCTTTATTGTTTAACCTTTTGATCTTTTGTTCAAAAAGTGCACAACAATACTCTGCTCTCATGGATATCAAACACAGGTTTATTCAATAATAAAAAAACATCTTTGTTAAATATATGTGTGCCATTATTATTGTCATCCCTATGAATTTATATGGGAAAAATATATTTGAGGTATATTCCCTCTTTAATATTTTGGGGCTGTTTTTCTGCCAGAGGACCTGGACATTTTGTTAGGATACATGGCATCATGGACTCTATCAAATATCAACAGATATTAAATAAACACCTGACTGCCTCTTAAAGGGCCACTAAACCCAAAATATTTCTTTCATGATTCAGATAGAAAATAGAAATTTAAACAACATTTCAAGTTACTTCTATTATTTATTTTGCTTCATTTTTTAGATATCCTTAGTTGAAGAAAAAGCAATGCACATGGTGAGCCAATCACACAAGGCTTCTATGTGCAGCAACCAATCAGCAGCTACTGAGCATATCTAGATATGCTTTTCATCAAAGACTATCAAGAGAATAAAACAAATTAGCTAATAGAAGTACATTAGAAAGATGTTTAAAATTGCATTCTCTTTCTAAATCATGAAAGAAAAAATGTGGGTCTCATGTCCCTTTAAAATGTGGTTGGTTCTTCCAACAAGACTGTGATCCAAAACACACATCAAAATCAACACAAAATTGGTTTACTGACCACAGAATTAAGGCCGTGCCATGGCCATCCCAGTCCCCTGACTTGAACCCCATAGGAAACCTGTGGAGTGAACTGAAGTGGACAGTCTATCAGCGTTGACCTCGCAATTTGAAGGAGAGATTCTGTATGGAAGAATGGTCTCAGATCCCTTGCCATGTATTCTCCAACCTTATTGGGCGTTATAGGAGAAGACTCAGAGCTGTTATCTTGGCAAAGGAAGGTAGCACAACGTATTGACTAAAAGGGTGCCAATAATTGAACCACACATATATTTAACAAATTTTTTTTATTTTTTTTATAAACCTGTTTTGTGTTTGCAATCATTTGAAATCCCTGAGAGCAGGGTATTTTTGGGTGTTTCTTGAACAAAACATCAAAAGGTTCAACAATAAAGACAATTTTTCACAGCCTTCTTTGCTCAAATTTACCAAGTGTGCCAATATTAGTGGAGGGCTCTGTATATATACTGTATATACAGCCTTTATAGAGGGTCAGTGATGTTGAAGGTTTAAGGCAGTCAGATAAAGTTGTTAAATGATATGGGGAAGATATTGAATAAGTATCTTGTAGTATACTATCAAATAGGAATATATACATTTTAGGATATTCTTTTGAAATATAATGTTCATACTATTAATTTATAAGGGAATGTATATGTGTATAATATGCATTTAAACAGGCACAACACCTTTTATATATATATATATATATATATATATATATATATATATATATATATATATGTTTTATTTACTTATTTAATATAATTTTCATGTTTTTTAAGTTATAGACACAGTTGATATATTTCAACAAATCTCTTTATTAGGTTACCTTTGCATATATCACATGTATGGCAATACAAGGTTAGAGCTTATCTAGATGTAAGGAACATACAAATACACATCATCAAGTATAACATATGTCAAGATAGTTGATCGCTCTCTGAGTTTTACTGAGTTCAGGAATATGGTGATTTGCAATAGCTTTTGGAGTGTAGTCCAATCAGGAGCTTTAATCATCTGTCTATCGGTTACTGGAGGTAGTTTTATTATCTGTGCATATGAAAGGCAATATTTTCTCCCTTTTTTAACATATAAGGAATGACTTATTAATCTAAAATAAAATATGAAACAAACTAGTTATACATACCAATATACATAAAATAAAGTAAAATATTATAAAATAAAGTAAAATATTCCAAGGCATCTTGATATACCGGTAGTTGAATTAAATTCTTTGCATGCCCATACCTCATTGCCCCGGGAAGCCCCCTGGAACCTCAAGGGCGTCACTATCTAGTCTGGGGTTCAAATTTCCACTCTCCTTATAGCTGAGCCGCTAAAATGTATTCTGAATCTTTGAGGGAAAAACAATCTGTTTTTGAGATGATATAGGTAATGTCAGTATAAATGTTTCCCATTTTTTAATAAATTTGGATGTTCATATTTTCTTATCTCCTAGCACATCTATCTGTTCAAAAAATAGTTGGCGAGTCATTAGATGTTTTAGTGCCATCAGCGATGGAAGTTTTTTCTCTATCCATTGTTTGAGTATTACATTTCTAGCTAAGAGAATGACATTACCCATAAAGAGATTTTGATTAGCTGATACACTGCATGATTCAAGTAAGATTATTCCCTCTAACGTGAGGTCAACCTGTAGTTTACATGTAGTGCGTAGCCAATACGATATAATTCCCCAAACATTTTTTAATGTTGGGAAACTCCACATCATATGAATGAAGTCAGCATTTGAGTATTTACATTTCGGGCAGACATGGGTCTCTGCGGTGTCCCACTTTCTGTATATTTTAGGGGTAATATATGTGTTATGTAACAGTCTAATATGTGACTCTCTTAGATCCATAGAAAGTGTTATCCTTTTAACATCCCTAAGTCTTTCTTTAGTCTAGTTTCAGGTATGATAGCATTTAATAGGAATGACCAGGTGTTCGTCAGTCCTTTCAGTCTATTTTTATTAATCTCTTCTTGTAATATTATATATATCGGAGATATGGATGTTATGCCTGCTGTGACCCAAGAGGGCATTCTATCAATTTGAGTAGGTTCCGAGTCTAACTCTTTTGAGGTCAATAGGGCCAACACATAATGTTTTGCCTGTAAGTATGCAAAATGATGACTGGGAGGCAAACCATATGTTCTTTGCAATTCAATGAAGGGTATAACTGTTTTTTCATCTTGAGCCAAAAGATGGCGCAAACTTTTTAGACCTCTTTTCTTCCATATCCTAAAGGGTAGCATGGTTAGACCAGCTAGAAAGTTGGGGTTTCCCTGTAAGGGTAGAAATATAGTGGCTGTGTAATTAATTTGTAAGTTTTTACAGAGTGCTTCCCAGGCTCTAATTATACATGTGAATAGGGTTAGTTATTGCAGTTTTAAGTCTGTTTTATAATTCATGAGGTGTGGCAATAACTCTAAAGACCAGGGTTTAACTAGTTCCCTTTCAAGTTCTAGCTCAGTAAAGTGTTCCGAGTCTACCCACCAGTGTATTATATATTTGCTTTGTGCTGCCCAATTGTAATGTTGAAGGTTGGGTAAACCAAATCCCCCACATGTGGAAGTGGCTGTTAGTTTGTGCCATCCTATTTTATGTTCCCGCCCCCAAACAAAGCTGAGGAAAACTGAATTCAGATTTTTGAAATCCTGTTGTTATAGGGGTTCTGGTAACATTTGGAATAAGTATAACATATTTAGGAATAGTATCATTTTTATAAGGTTAATTCTAGCTGCAATTGTCAATGGCAGGGAAGCCCATGAGGTGAGAGACAATTTAACTTGTTTTATTATGGGTGTATAAGTCAGGTCATACCACTGGTATGGGTTTGTAGATAGATGAATTCCCAGGTAGGTTAATTTATTTTCTATTATTTTAAAATTATGATTTCCAATTGGGTCTGCATTTGGGGGTGTTACCATGGAAGTTCCGATTTGGTTTTATTAATTTGATATCCTGAGAGGCTTATAATTTTAGTGATGTTGGTATGTGCGTTGGGTATATACAAGATTATATAGTCTGCAAACAATGATAGGTGCAACTGGACCCTACCAATGTTTAAACTGTCTATCAGTAACATTATTTTTATGGCTAGAGGTTCAATTGCCAGGTCAAAGAGGAGGGGGGAAAGTGGACAGCCCTGACGAGGGCCTCTTAAACGTTAATAAGTATAGAGGCCAATGGGGAACTGTAAATGGCTTTAATTGCTGTGATGAACTTGCCCGAAAACCCAAATTTGTCTAACATTGTGTACAGGTTGTCCCAAAGGACCTTATCAAAGGCCTTCTCTGCGTCTAATAAAAGTAAGCATGGTTCTGGCAATTCCCCTATCCTTTCCTCTTTAAAAAGTTTCCAATAGTAGGATAAGACTAGTTGTACTCTCCGAATATTATGAACTGAGGATCTGTTGACAAATCCCATTTGATCTGGCTGTATGAGTAGTGGCAGTATGGAGGCTAAATGGTTTGATAGTACTTTTTGTAAATAGTTTGTAAACCGTGTTAAGGAGTGAAATTGGGTGGTAGGAGCCTGGGAGTGTGGGGTCTCGACCTGGTTTAGGGATAATTGTGATGGTAGCTTCTGAGAATCTCTTGTGTTGCCCTCCATTATAGTGTTGTATAATTTCATAAGGGTTTCACTTATTTCAATTTGTAACATTTATATAGTTCTCCTGGAATTCCATCAGGACCTGGGGGGGTTCTGTTGGGAGATTTTTGATTACCTCTTGTACCTATTCTACTTTATAGGAGCATTTAGTGTGGACCTGTAATCTTCCATCAAATTGGGCAGAGTTAGGTATTCCCACAATTTAGTTTTTGAATTTGGGTCTATATGTTGTTCTTTATAAAGCTCTTTATAGTATTTACAGAATGCTTGTTGAATGCCTTCCTCTGTTTTAAGGAGCTGCCCCCCATTTTGTATGGCTAAAAAAGAAGTGTGTTTGTGTGAAAGTTTAGTTACATTTGCTAGATATTTTCCTGTTCGGTTGCCATGCCTGTAAAATTTCCCCTGTGCGTGAGTCATAGCATTGGTGGATTTTTGTAGTAGGAAAGAGTGCCTATTTGTTTTGGCTTCTCTGTATCTAAGTATATTTATGTTGGTGGGGCATCTCAAGTATCTGTTGTATGCATTAATTGTTTGTCTAAGGAGGGGTTTCTCTCATTGTATAGCTCTTTTTCTTATTCCTGAAGCATAAGTTTTTATAACCCCCTTAATGACAGCCTAGGCTGTCTCCCAGTATAGTAATGGTGTCTCAAGGTGTTAGGCATTAGCAATTTGATATGTAAGCCAATGGCCAAGTAAGTAATTATGTAGGTTAGTATCTCTATATAGGTAATTTGGAAATCTCCATCTGGAATTGGGGGGAATGAGTTTTGTTTTAGAGATCGATAGTGATATTGGGCATGGTTTGAAAGGGTAATGGGGCCTATGGTTGTCTCTCTTAGTCGGGGTCCTAGATTGGAAGAGATCACAAACATGTCTATTCTGGAGAGTAGAAAGTGTAGGGTAGAGTGTAACTGTAGGTCAGACCTTATAATGTCCGTCTAAAGAACAAGAAATATAAACTAATGTACTGTCCGTTAAGCCACCAAGACCAAATAACTCCGTAAGGCAAACCTTGTAATATAAATTCCAACTGTCAGTTCTGCTGAATAAAGTCACCCCAGTGCTATAAGCAAGCCTCAATAGGAACAAAGCAATAATGCTGAAAAAGGTTACCGTGCTTAGGTGAGACTCAACTGGCCGGTACGATACTCCGCCACACACTGTGCACATGATTGTTAGGCTTCTCACCCCTGTGCGAACGGACCTTGGTGGTAAAACACCAATCCTAGGGCTGCAGCAACTGGGATGATCCAGTGACATGTCCTGTGTGAAAGTGGAGCCTCGGAGCTGGTTAGGCTTAAAAAACAGGCTTTGCTGAAGTGCCAATATACGAACTGTCACTATGGTGATGTAGAAGATTCATAGAAAGAAGGATAAACAGTTTGTATTAAAATCCAAAAAGCTTTATTTGTTTCTTAAAAACATGGAAGGAAAACAAGTGCAATAGGGTAAGCGTAGCACCACCTGGCTTTCGCGTTTTGGCTTACCCGTAATCATAGCCAATAGTGCTAGGATAAACCTGTCTTATTTTAAAATACTAAGAAGCAACCGTATATGGTTACGTGTAACAACAACAGAAGCGGACTAGATAATAAACAGACAACTAGTAAAACACATGAAATACATTTGAACAGTGATAGATATATCCAAAGTTCATGACCCAAATCATACATAGGATATTGAACAATATATATATATTTTTTAAACTGGACATTAGATTGTAAAGTGATTCAAACGTTGATTTGTATTTATATATTCTGTATGTTCACAAGTTAAAAGATAAGATAGTTATCTAGCGAAAAACAGATGCATATAATAATCCAGAAAGCACAAAACGATTATACCAGACAGTTATTATGAGAATATATACAATCTTAAACATTGTCATGAGATGCAGGACATATGCAGGACACAGCAATGATGGTACAACTCTATTTTATTACAGAGCACAGAAACATACATCTAGTCAGGTTGATTTCACTAACTAACTGCGACACAGAATACCGGACCTAAGCCCCGTCCCATACTAGTGACCTCACATCCTGCTCTCATCACATCTTCCCCTTTTTCAAAGGCGAAGCATACATTTGAATATAACAAATAACAAGGTATACGAACAGAGTATACAACAACATTTTTTTCGAACAATATAAACAAATAGGTTCAGAAAATATAAACACATAAATTACATCCTGACTTGGACAGTCCTTACCGTCCCTCCCTCAGTAAGGACTGTATAAGACCTTGGTTCTGGAGAGAGGCCAACTACCGTAGCAGGCGTCTTCCATTTCGTCTCATCATCCAGTTTAATTCTGACAGTTTGCCCCGCATTCAGTTCCTGTAAGGGCCTGACAGAATGTCTCCTGTCGTAGAAGAAACGATAACCCTTTTTGGCCTCTTCATCCCTCCTAAGGACTTCGTCCTGAGGAACAGGGCCAGGCGGCTTGAAGACACCCACTGAGGGTAAAGTGGTGCGAATCTGGCGTCCTAGCATCAGCTGTGCCGGGCTAAACCCGGTAGCTTGCCCTGTATGACAAGAGGGCCAGGTACGGCTCAGATTGCTTTAGAATGAATTTTGTTGTTTGAACTGTCCTTTCAGCCATTCCGTTGGCTTGCGGATAATGTGGACTTGACGTGGAATGTACAAAGTCATATTCCCTGCTGAAAGCACTGAACTCTGTAGAAGCAAACTGCATACCATTATCACTCACCAGCTCCATTGGAATGCCCCACCGGGCAAACAAGCTCTTCAGGCGAATGATAACAGCTTGACTTGTGATATCATTCAGGGGTGCAATTTCCAAATACCTGGAATAGTAGTCGATCACAACAAGGAACTTTTTTCCGTGCAGTTCACACAAATCAGCAGCTATTTTCTGCCACGGCCCCGCAGGCAGCGGAGTAGAAATCAAGGGCTCGCTTCTCTGAGTAGGCCAGCTCTCCCGGCAAAAGGCACATTTAGACACGTGATTTGCAATGTCGGAGCTGATCCCAGGCCACCACACAGCCGTAGCTGCCCTTTCTCTGCACTTTGTAATGCCTAAGTGGCCATCGTGAATCCTGTTTAACATCTCCTTCCTCATGCTGACAGGAATTACAATGTGGTCTTGGAACAGCACCAACCCCTCCAGCTCCGTGAGCTGCGACCTCTCTGGCTGGTAAGCACTTAAAGACATCCAGGCTGCCCGTCTCTCGGGCCAGCCTTCTTTTATGTACTTTATAACCTCTTGCAGATCTGTGTCCAAATATGTCTCTTTCTTTATTTCCTCCAGTTTCCTTGAAGAAATGGACTTAGAGGCCAGAACTGAATCAACATACACTTTCACATCAGATTCTGTGGAGGATTCTTCAGCCGCAGCCAGTGGGAGCCTGGATAGTGTATCCGCCACAACCAGTTGTTTCCCCGGCACATGCACTGCCTGAACATTGAACCTGAGCAGTCTCATTAAAAGTCTCTGGCATCTCAAGGGTGTTTTGTCAATGTCATAAGAGTTGATTAGAGGGACTAGCGGTTTGTGGTCAGTTTCCAGACTAAATTTCTCCAAACCCACTAGATAACGCTGAAAGCGCTCACAGGCCCAAACTGCAGCCAGGCACTCTTTCTCAATTTGAGCGTATTTTGACTCCACAGCCGTCAGTGTGCGGGAACAGTAGGCGATGGGCTGTAGTTTATTTTCATTTAGCTGCAGGAGTGCAGCCCCCAACCCATAACTGCTTGCATCGGCACTAACCACAATCTTTTTTGAAGGGTAGTAGATCCCCAGCACTGGGGCAGACCCCAGCAGGGACTTGGCCTGCAGAAAAGCTTTTTCTTGTGAAGGTCCCCAGACATAGGCAACGTCTTTCTTAAGCAACTCTGTGATGGGGTGTAAAACTGTTCATAAATCTGGAAGAAACTTGCCCACGTAATTTACAAGGCCCAATATCTGTCTCAGCTCATGTACATCAGAAGAACTTTTCATCTGTTCAATAGCACAAATTTTCTCGGGGTCTGGCTTGATGACATGCCCGTTGATGATATGCCCAAAGTAACATAATTCAGTTTTCCTAAAATGACATTTTTCTTTATTCAGCTTCAGCCCAGACTTTTTGATAGCCTGTAGCACACAACTTAAACGCTGATCATGCTCCTCCACTGTAGACCCATACACTAGAATGTCGTCCATGACGACCGCTGTGCCCATGTGGTCACTTAGGAGAGAACTCATTTCCCTTTGAAAGATTTCAGGAGCGGAGGATATCCCAAAGGGGAGTCTGCAGAAGCAGAACTGACCTACCGGTGTGATAAAGGTAGTCAGTTTGCGGCACTTTGGATCCAGGGGGATCTGCCAAAAGTCGCTAGAAGCGTCTAATGTGGAAAAGAACTTCGCCCCAGCCAACTTTGGAGCTATATCTTCTAATGTCGGCAGCACAAATCTCTCTCTCTTCACTGCCTCATTCAACCTCTTCAATAACCCCCATAGACTTCATGCGCATAAGCTCTTTCTCCACTTGAGGCATGAGCGGGAACGGAATTCTACGGGGAGTAGAAATACTGTATGGGACTGCGTCACTTTTAAGTGCTATACGGACTGGTTTGCAATTCAGTAGGCCCAACTTGCCAAACATATCTTCGGAAATCTCATTCACTCTGGCCACGAGGCCCAAGTCACAGGCTGCTTTTCTCCTTAATAAATTGTTAACACACTGACCTCGGATCACATGCACCCACATGGTGAACTTTCTTTGCTTGCACTCACAGCTGCAAGAAATTTCCCCACACAATCAATGCGGCCACCAGGACTATGGACATTTGTAGTAACCCTCGCCAGCTGGGGCTGTCGAGGCAGTTTCATAAATTCAGAAAAAGACATTACAGGGATATCTGCTTCTGTGTCAATCTTAAAATCAACTTTGTCTCCCATTACAGTAAAAGTAACTTTCCAATCTTCCTCTGAGCTTGGCCGTTCCACAACAGACCCCACAAAAGACACTTCCTGACCCTCCTGGTCACTGTCCACCTGCATCTCCTTAATGTATTCAGTTTTACACACCACTTCAAAATGGACCACTTCTAGGCCTTTCCATTACTTTAGATCTACCGCTCACACTGTGCCTTTCGCTAGCAGTTTTCCTGGACTGTTGCACTTCATCCACAATACTCTCAGACTTCAGATCAGCACTCTGCTTTTTCACCAGTTCACTCTGGCGGGCCATCCTAATAGCCCCATCTAATGTTAAATCAGGCTCTAACTGCAGCTTCAGTGAGACTTCAGCATCTGCAATTCCAATAACTATTCTGACTGATTTGCTCTTCTTTAGCAACACCAAACTCATAGAATTCAGCTAGTTCATACAGGCTGCGCACAAATGACTCCACAGATTCTCCCACACGCTGATTACGTTTGTGAAAACAAGCTCTCTCATGAATCACATTTCTTTTGGGCACAAAGTGGGCACTGAGTTTATCCATAACTATATCAAAGTTAAATTCTTCCCCTTCTTGGAAAGTGTGACGAAACCAATCTCGCCACTGTACATTGGAGGGCCTGTTATGGAACATTCTTTGGGCTGGAGGTACATGGGCTTAAGGATACCCAGAGACTGCATGGAAATATGGAATTTTATATGCTGGACACCCCATGTACTTTCATAACTCTGTCTTATGTCTATGTCACCCTGTATCCATAAATACAGGATGGGTACAGGGTGTGAGTGCACCTTTTGGGAGCAATTGTGACTCTATAAGCAAAGTGGGCATAAAAGACTTTATAGCTAATAAGAACTGTTCCTATATTCTGTAATAAGATGTATTCTATGCATGTTTAAGATCTGATTGTGTCTCAGGAGTCTGTCTGGGTAAACTGATTGTGTCCTTGTGTGATTATGTTAACTAGACTGCCCAACATCAGATTGTCTGAGTAAACGTTCTTCCCTAGTTAATTAACTTAATATGTTAATCTGTTTTACCTGTGAATAGACAATTGTTTGATGCATTGTTCATATGTTTGCTTTACTGTTAAACCAATGCCCTTTGTAACCTGAAGCCAGGGTGTATAAATCTGTGTGCTGCCTTCAAATAAAGGAGATATTCTGTTTAAACCTGAAAACTGGCTGGTTTGTGAATTGCTGATTCCCTATGCAGGACGTTGTTCCCTGGTATTAACCCTTGGTACACTGTTGGTACCGTAACATTGGTGGCAGCGACGGAATGAACCTTATCGCCCAGAAGAGCAACTACACAAGCCAGTAACCTCAGGAAGAGGGGGATTATTACAATACTGACTAAGATGGAAAAGAGAAAAGTAAATTTTGCAGCTTTTAAAAACTTCCTGGAAACAGAAGGAGAGATTGATGGGTACCTTGCGGATTTTGAGAGGCAATGTGCACTACACAAGGTACCCGCAGAGGACTGGGTCACGATATTATCTGGAAAATTATCCGGCCGGGCCAGAGAGGCTTTTCGGGCCATTCCAGATGAGGAAGTCAGGGATTATAATACTGTAAAAGAGGCTCTGCTCTCCAGGTATGCGGTTACACCGGAGGCATACCGGAGACGGTTCAGAGACACTGTTAAATTAGCTGGAGATTCCTACCTTGAGTGGGCATGTAAGGTGCACCGCACAGCAGCTCACTGGATAGCGGGGTGCCAAGCCATATCTGGGGAAGAGGTGCTGCAGCTATTCCTGTTGGAACATTGCTTCGACAAATTACCCGCAGGAGTTCGAGAGTGGGTTCGGGACCGTAAACCCTCCACCCTGCAGGAAGCGGCTCGTTTGGCAGATGAGTATACGGATGCCCGCAAACTGGACATTGCTACCACTAAGCCCCCTGCTAGAGTGGAGTACAGACCCCCAGTCACCCCAGCAGCTGCCAGTTACCAAACCCCGGCGCACCGCTATACCACACGGCCTCCGGCCACGAACTACCCTCAGAGAGCCCTGTTCAATTCGCGGGGCTACTCACAACCTATTCGGTGCTTTAGATGTAAGCAACTAGGGCACAAAAGACCAGAGTGTCCCCTAAACGCAGCGAACCAAGCGCAGTCCTGGAGAAGACCCGCCGGCGGAATCCCACGTAATCCTCAGCCTGCGGCCCGCTACGTAGAGGCGCAAGAATGCTGGAGCATCCTACATGAGGCAGACCTTGTGCAAGCTGCCCACCGGAATAACCGGCAACTGGTTAAAGTGAATGGGAAGAAGGTCAGTGGTCTACGGGATACTGGTGCTACCATGACCTTGCTTCAAAAGAACTTGGTGTCTGAGAAACAGTACACTGGAGACACTGTGGCTGTGAGGGTAGCAGGGGGCGATGTGTTCAGCCTACCTGTTGCCAGGGTACATTTGGATTGGGGAGTGGGCGCTAGACCTGTGAATGTGGGGGTCAAGAAGGACTTACCTGCTGATGTTCTTCTTGGAAATGACTTGGCCCCCCTTGTTTCTGCCTACGCTCCTATGGGTCCTGCTGATGTTAACTCTGTGACTACCCGTGCCCAGATCCGTGCAGCAGAGACTGACCCACCTGCTGCTAAGCCCCAGGACGCTGAGCTCAGTAAATCTCTATCCGCTATTGATATGTGGAGGTCCCGTTACAATGCGCTGATGAAGGAGAAGAGGAGCGCAGAGGAAAAAGCACGTTTAGAACAGGAATCTCTGCTAGACAAGCTGCACCGACAGACTGCAGAAAACACCAGCTTGAGAGTGGAACATGAAACATTAAAGACAAACTTAGTGACACTGGAGGAGAAGCTGACGCTGGCTCATAGTGAGGTGCAGCAACTCAAGGGCACCCTATGTCAGTATGAAGGGATTGTGGATACCTATAAAGAGCAGGTACAGAAAACTCGTAAAGAAGCTGATGGGATTTTGAAGGACTGTTTGGCCCTGGTCTGGGCACTGAGGAATTTGAACCCTTGTTTGTATGGACAGGAATTCTCTCTCATAACGGGAATACAGATGGATTGTCCCAGCAAACTGACATGCCTACCAGGCGCTCTGGTGGTATATGGCACAGTATATACCCTGGACAGCCGAGCATGACAAACCAGAGGGAGAGGAGTTTGATGGTCCTGTCGCCCAGCAACACGGCTGTTTAGCCAAAGGGGAGACGATTGGTCTCCCCCTCCAGCAGCACAGCTATGTATCCGAAGGGGAGACAGTCGGTCTTCCCCTCCAGCAACCAGGCTCCCACCAGGCTACTTCCATGGTAGTGCTGGCACCCGGGCAGAGTACAGCTGGTCTCTGCCCACCTCGCAACCCACCAATTCAGCGTACCAGTCCCCCACACAGCTGTGGTGAGGCACCTGGACATGGACAAGTTTTCCCCGTACTCAGGTGTAGTAACCATTTATTGTGGGTGGGCTGTACTACTAATTGTGTTTTATGGGTGGGTTGCTGGACTAACTAGGGCACTGACCGGCAGGAGGTCAGATACCCTGTTAGTCTGTTTGGAAAAGGGGAGAGATGTGACGAAACCAATCTCGCCACTGTACATTGGAGGGCCTGTTATGGAACATTCTTTGGGCTGGAGGTACATGGGCTTAAGGATACCCAGAGACTGCATGGAAATATGGAATTTTATATGCTGGACACCCCATGTACTTTCATAACTCTGTCTTATGTCTATGTCACCCTGTATCCATAAATACAGGATGGGTACAGGGTGTGAGTGCACCTTTTGGGAGCAATTGTGACTCTATAAGCAAAGTGGGCATAAAAGACTTTATAGCTAATAAGAACTGTTCCTATATTCTGTAATAAGATGTATTCTATGTATGTTTAAGATCTGATTGTGTCTCAGGAGTCTGTCTGGGTAAACTGATTGTGTCCTTGTGTGATTATGTTAACTAGACTGCCCAACATCAGATTGTCTGAGTAAACGTTCTTCCCTAGTTAATTAACTTAATATGTTAATCTGTTTTACCTGTGAATAGACAATTGTTTGATGCATTGTTCATATGTTTGCTTTACTGTTAAACCAATGCCCTTTGTAACCTGAAGCCAGGGTGTATAAATCTGTGTGCTGCCTTCAAATAAAGGAGATATTCTGTTTAAACCTGAAAACTGGCTGGTTTGTGAATTGCTGATTCCCTATGCAGGACGTTGTTCCCTGGTATTAACCCTTGGTACACTGTTGGTACCGTAACAGAAAGTAAAAGCATTGAACACTGGCTCCACATCTTTCCCCATAGAGTATAAAAGAGAATTAACTTGTACATCACCACTCTCCTTGTTCAGTTTGGAAGTAATCCTGAAGCGCTGAAACCGCTGACGCCATGTGGGCCAAGCTGCAGGCTGAGAGAAGTCAAAAGGTTCAGGTGGGGTAAACTTTGACATTGCAATCGATCAGGAACAGAAGCGCAGGCCAGAACTTCTGACACCATGTCATGAGATGCAGGACACAACAATGATGGTACAACTCTATTTTATTACAGAGCACAGAAACATACATCTAGTCCGGTTGATTTCACTAACTAACTGCGACACAGACTACCGGGCCTAAGCCCCGCCCCCAACTAGTGACCTCACATCCTGCTCTCATCACAAACATCTTATGCTAATTCCTAGAATCAAGTACATCTGGAAAGTACAAATGCAAGGCAGTGTATAATACAAATAAATACATATACCCAATCCTTATATATATATATATATATATATATATATATATATATATATATATATATTACCATTTTTTAATTTCTGAATTAGGGCACCGCATAAATAAAGGACATATATCTACTCCTAATAATTTATAAGGTCGTATTTTGAATTAAGACCTTGGGGTATGCGAGTTCCAGTTTGAAGATCCAATACATCTCTCTTTTAGCCATGATCTGATCCAAATTACTTCCTCTTTTCAGAGCTTTTATTTTTTCTATTGCACACCACCTGAATTAATGCATATTGCCATCATGTTGAGTAGCAAAATGTTGCACAAGTAGAGTGTAGGAATTGCCCCTAAAAATAGTAGACAAATGTTCCTGTATACGGGAATTGACGTCCCTACGCGTGAGTCCCACAACGTGCAATTAAGACATGATTGTATTGCAAATCTTTCTCCAGTAGTGGAGGATCTAAAGGTGTTAGTAATATAGACAAAGTCACAGGGTCTGCAACGATTGTGACCACATTTATACATCCCCACATGTGTAAGCCAAGAACCTACAGTAGGTGATATGGACTTGAGTTGTGTGGGAGATAGAACGGAACCAAGAGTGCAAACACTTCTTGTAAGAGCATCTAATTCCTTTTCCCACAACATCAACTAAACCGTCATCTGCTGCAAGAAGAGCAAAATGTTTCTTGATGATAGCACAAATCTGTGGATACTGGGTGCTATATCCTGTTACTTTAGAAGAATGATTACATGACAGAAAATATCCTAAAAGAGAAGTAAACAGAGCAAGAAAAGAAGTCGACAAAATTGAGACACACTTTTGTCTGATATCTCTTGCAGGAAGAAACAATCTAAATGTGATAGTTTGCATTTTGTAACAGGATATAGCACACAGTATCCACAGATTTGTGCTATCATCAAGAAACATTTTGTGCTTCTTGCAGCAGATGAAGGTTTAGTTGATGTTGTGAGAAAAGGAATTAGATGCTCTTACAAGAAGTGTCGCACTCTTGGTTCCATTATTTCTCCCACACACCTCAAGTCCATATCACCTACTGTAGGTTCTTGGCTTACACATGTGGGGATGTATAAATGTGGTCACAATCGTTGCAGACCCTGTGACTTTGTCTATATTACTAACACCTTTAGATCCTCCACTACTGGAGAAAGATTTGCAATACAATCATGTCTTAATTGCACATTTTCCTACGTGATTTACCTCATTGAATGAACTATTTGTGATTTACAATATGTGAGACTCACGAGTAGGGACGTCAATTCCTGTATACGGGAACATTTGTCTACTATTTCTAGGGGCAAATCCTACACTCCACTTGTGCAACAGTTTGCTACTCAACATGATAGCAATATGCATTCATTCAGGTGGTGTGCAATAGAAAAAATAAAAGCTCAGAAAGGAGGAGGTAGTTTGGATCAGATCATGACTAAAAGAGAGATATATTAGATCTTCAAACTGGACACTCGCATACCCCAAGGTCTTAATTTAAAATATGACCGTATAAAGTATTGGGGGTAGATTGTGAATCTAATTCAGAAATTCAAAAATGGTAATATATATACCGTATATATATATATATATATATATATATATATATATATATATATATATATATAAAGGATTGGATATATATATTTATTTGTATTATACACTGCCTTGCATTTGTACTTTTCAGATGTACTTGATTCCAGGAATTAGCATAAGATGTCTAAGGTTGCATATAATATCATATTAACTATCTGGTTTAATCGTTTTGTGCTTTCTGGATTATTATATGTACCTGTTTTTCGCTAGATAACTATCTTATCTTTTAACTTGTAAACATACAGTATATATACCAATGATATTCTGAATCAAGGTTTGAATCACTATACAATCTAATGTCCAGTTTTGAAGAAATATATGTTGTTCAATATCCTATGCATGTATTGAGCCATGAACTTTGGGTATATCTAACACTGTTTAAATGTATTTCATGCCATTTACTAGTTGTCTGTTTATTATCTAGTCTGCTTCTGTTGCTGTTACACGTAACCATGGTACCTTCATGAAGTAAATGAGAACAGCATATCAAATTAGCAGCAGCCTATTCGGTTGCCTCTTAGTATGTTAAAATGAGACAGGTTGATCCTAGCACTATTGGCTATGATTACGGCATAAGCCGAAACGCGTAAGCCAGGTGGTGCTACGGTTACCCTATTGCACTTGTTTTCCTTCCACGTTTTTAGGAAACAAATAAAGCTTTTGGATTTTAATCCATCCTTCTTTATATGAATATTCTGAAGAGTGTCTTTGGATGTTGAGAGGCAGGTGTAATCCTTTGTCACTGGATTTTTTCTCTCTCCAGATATCCTTTAAATCTAGAGCATTGAGGAATTTTCTAAGTATTCTAGTGTCCCTTTTAAGGTACGGGTGGGGTTGAGGTTCACCTTATTATTGGATTATGGGTTTCAGAATCTATCCACCGATGTCTGTGGGGCTATATTAAAGTCCCCTACTTAAATTAAGGGATCACTATAGAGTCTCAATAATTTTATTTGCATGTCTTGCCAGAATCTCTGAGGAAGCACATGTACACATGCATGAAATGCGTCAGATAGTAGGAGCTTTAACTACCTGTTGTCTTCTAGCTGAGTAAATCTACGTCTGCACTGGCAACCTGGCTCCGGTATTTCTTTCTTCTTTGTCGTTTGTCTTGCCAGAATGCTTGTTTTCTGTCGTTGGGGCCATATATCCCCACTAACACCACTGGGAGGTAATTTATTACAATGTGTAAGATTACATAGCGGCCGTCTGTGTCTGTGTATTGGTGCAATATAGAGTAATTTAGGTTTCTATGTATTAGAATAGCCACTCCGCTTGCTCTACGGGATTCATAAGTCATGTAAATTACTTCTCCAACCCACATCTGTTTTGATTTTTTATGTTCTTTTTCGTTTATGTGGGTTTCTTCCAATATAGCTCTCTGGGCTTTTAAGTAATTTAGAATGGCTTTTCGTTTAATCTGGGAGGTTATCCCTCCCACATTCAATGCTTTAATTTTCTTCTTCTAAGTGTAATGTGTCTATATGAAATGTCTGCCTACCCTTGGAGTTAATTGATTGTGTAATACTAAACTGTTAGTGTAAAAGTTTAGTACCTTGGTATCCTTATTGCATTAAGCTGAACTTGGGGGCCCCAAGGGGCGTGACCACATATCAAACAGGTCTTTATGAGGTAAGAAGTATGGTTAATACGTTATATCTGCCATAAAGGAAAAACAAAAACAATAAGCTATAAACAATAAACAAATAGTACAATATTTACTAGAGCTAAGAACATATCTGTAGGGAGTGACCTATTGTCTACCCTTCCCAACTTTCCTAATTTAGGTATCTCATGATGAAGGGTTACTTTTGGATCAACTGGAGTTCCATTTTCAGCCTACAGAGAGTTAAGTAGCTCAGCTCAGTCTCCCTTTCACAAATAATGGTAAAAAACATACTCATCTTGTATTGTCCTACACAGTCAAGAAGGTGGGTTCTCCTTTTGCTCTTTGGCTAAGAAAGCCTGTAGCTTTTTAGGAGAGTAAAAAAACTTGGTCCCCTTCAGTGTTCGGAGTCGTAGTCTGGCCGGAAGCAAGAGGACCACAGCATGGCCTTGCATCTCCTGGAGATATCTGCAGAGTAGTCTTGGAATATGTATATGCTTTTTCCCTTATATTCCAGCACCGGGATTTGTCTGTATGCCCTTAGACTGGACTGTAGGCCATGTCCACACATGTTTACTGTGATGCTAGTTTGTCTGTAGTAGAGGTTTTCCCTAGCATGTTATACAGGAATGCTTCTCTTGAGACAAACCCTCTTTGAGAGATTTGGACTGGTTTGAATACCCATCATGGTGTATTACTAATCCTCTTGAAATTACAGTTTAGAGGAAAGAAGTTAAGTACACAAAGTGCAAAGATTGGGGATTTTGAGGAAATGAAGGATCCAGAGGGTGGTCATCTGTAACATTTTAACATACCTCATATTGTTTAAGGTTTTGTTTGTGAGTGAATTCTATTTGTATTTAATAAATGTTTTTGCACTGAAGATATTACACTTAGATCGCTGTCACTGTTTTGCACTCAATGTTTTTTGTAGATTAGGGGTTTTACCCATATAAGCACATAAATACATATGTACACACATAAGACATATGCAGGTCAGTAGATTAAACCATGTGAAAACATATTTATGAAATAATCATATTTAATAGTGTTATACTGTGTATTTACTGTAAATATTTCCCATTCCAATGTTCTGCACAAAGCAGAATATGTTTTATGTATGTATATAGGTATACTGGTATACATATATGTTTGTGCAACAAAAAACATCATATATATATATATATATATATATATATATATATATATATATTTATGAATAAATAGAACATATTTTTCTATGTAAAGAAAATTGGAATAAGAAATATTCATATTTTCATGTCTGGTTAGCAGTTGAGAATGAATGAGGTTTGCTCGCTGGTAGGATGTTAGGATTTAACCACAATTTTTTCTCCATTGACTTTTATGGGGGGACATGTTATTGCACATGCAATATTTTAAGTTTGGCTTTTTACACGGCGCAACACATGCAGAAAGATTACTTCTAGTGGAGCTATCGTTTGAGCGGAAGCGTTAAATACCTCTCCACTTGTAATCTGGCCCAAATTTGGCATCAATGATTTTTATTAGTTTAAAATGTAAATTTGTGAAATATTCTTGGCCATTTTATGTGCTATAAGAATCAACATCCAAATGCAGCATTTTGGTATTCTAAACAAACTAAATTTCAGTGTACGTCTACAAGAATAAATGTTTGAACATAACATTTCATTCTTTGAAATGCTGATGCATATTCTGCATTACCGATGTATGAGACAAAACATTCAAATAAATCCTGTCATTATTTAGTATGTTATGTCTTGTAGAATTATACTGAAAGCAAAGAAAGTGTTTGAGAATCAATATTCAAGTTACTTTTTCTATTTTTATATATAGTGAATTAATGTAAACCTCTGACAATCAACATTTCAAGAGTGAAATGTACTATTCAAATCAATGTTTCAAGAGAGAAATTTACTTTTCAGATGGTAATCATCAAATTCTTATATTTATTTAAATACATCAAGAAAATTAGGCCTTGATAACAACTTATTGGAAGCAACGATTTTGACTTTTTTTTTAGGCCAAAAAGGCTACTTTTCGGTTCAGCACAATCACAATAGCTTGTTTCATCTGATTCTCACATTCTCAAATGGGTTTTCAGATCCCTATGGAGCCAAAAAGAGCTTAGCGATCACAATACGTTTATGGCTCACTTTTCAATCACTTTTTTTAAGACCATTTTTGACTTATCAAACTTGAAGAGTCCACAGAAGGGCTTTTTTTTAGACAGACTATTTCATGCAGGATTGGTTCCAAGGCGGGGCATTGGGGGGCAAAGACCACCCAACTGGAATTTTGTGCCCCCTCAAAAAATATTGATATGATCATATGCTTTAAATATAATAAATAAAATAATGAATTGTTATATAATGCTGCATGCTGGTGGCAGAGTTAGCTGCTGAACTGTGAGTACGCATCACGCATCTGCAAGGAGCTCTGTGTCCTAACCTCTTATTTAGAATTGGAAGTTAATTAGAGACTTTTTGGACTTGTCTTTAACCCTATTCATTTTACCTAACTATTGTGAGTTACTAATTTTCTTAAACAATAGACCATGATAAGAATGTGATTGTATCATATAAATATGGCTATAAATGGCTAACGGCTTCTATCGACGTCTCAAAAGTGCACTGTGATCTTAGGCCGGGCTTAAGATCACAGTGCACTTTTCAGGTGTTGATAGAAGCCGGTAGGGATTTATAGACTTATATTTATATGATACAATCATATTCTTATAGGTTCACAGTACATAGGTTGTATTATGTAGCCTGATATCTGTTATAGCTAAATCTAATCTACAAAATTACCAGTACCCGAAAACCTAGTATCCTCACTGCTATTGCAAACAAAGGGGTTAATTGCATTGGGGGGTTTGGGGTGCATGGCTGTTTAGGGGATATGATTGAGATTTGAGAATGAGTTTAAGGGTTTTGGATCATGGTGATTAAGGGGTGAATTGTTTTTAAGGAGCTATTGCACTGGGGGTCCCACGTTTAATGGCTCTGTTTTAGTGCACTGCATAGGATTTAGACTTCATTCTTTCACCAAGTGATTTAGCACATATTCTCCAAATGTTAATAGTGGGGGATAAGCCATTCAGAAGCTACACTTTCCTGCAGAATATGTAGGTATGCTCTGATTTTGACTCTCATACATGCTTTGTAAATGCGTACCCCACGTGAAAAAAAATGCGCCCCCCCATTTCATTCATTCTGGAGCCGACCCTGATTTAACGGCTATTTCTAAGCAGTCTATGCGATTGCACATATGTTAAATACTCTGAAATGGCCACTGGAGACATTCTAGAGGTTTTTAATATACAGTTCATGGTACAGTTTAATTAAAGCTTTATTCGTCCCTATTGAAACAGCTGCATACACTCAACAGGGTACAAATTTATATATATATATATGGACATATACAATTGTAGAAGTGATGACTTCCTGATGTCATGTACAGCTAAAGAGATCTGGAGTAAAACTCACTCCAGGACAACAATATCTACAAATGTTGTGTTTTAGTATTGTATTTTTAATATTTGATTGTAAACCAACACTCACATGATTTTCACTAAAAGTACTAACATTATTAAACTTGTGTATTTTAAGGAGATCGCTTAGTCGCAACTATTACAATCCATTTCCATCTGCACCACTGCTAAACCATCTAAATGCATCTTTCATTTTGGAGTAAAGTGTAAAAAAGATGGCAACTTCAAGTTTCTATGCAAAACAATTTTAATATTTTTTTTCTTTGTAACAGGATTTCTGCTTTGTATGATTATAAGAGACCCTTAAATAAGATTGTACCTTTATAAAAGACTTTTAATAGGGGACGAGCCTACTTACATGCTAATTTGTTCATGACACTGCATACATTATTAACCTGATTGATGTCAGATGCCAATTTAATAATGTCATGTTCCACCCTCTTTTGAAATGCATATACATATGGCCCTCTAACTTGTATGGGATAAAAATCCCTATTTATTAATAGGGGTGATCTTTTCTGGAATATGACCATTATTTTGATCTCCACTATTATATAGATCACTCATGACCTACAATGCGCAACAGTCCTTGAAGTAATTGAAACCTGCAAAAAAGCACTGCACACTATCTTCTCTAAGTTCTGGAGGTATAGCAGCTGGACTATTGTCCTGGAAAAATTTCAACAAGATGAGCTTGCTTAAAAATTTATTAACATCCATGAGAGTCTCAAAAACAGAAATCTTGATACTTGAAGCAAAACCAAGACCTTTAGACAAGAGGGAAATTTCTTCAGATTAACTATACTCAAAGTGTCTCTTATTTCTTCACTTTCCTTGTATCTCTTTTTTCTTTTTTTGTGACCTCCTGGTTCTGGCCTAAAGAGACCATATTACGTTTGCACTCAGGCAATATTGGGTTTTCCTGATCGTTGGCACGCAGGTTAAATTGCGCTGGTATTACAAGTTGAAAGTAAATACGATCACTTGAGCGCAATCGTGATTTATGCTAGAATGATTACAGTGTCCTCAAAGATGTGGTTATCTGTTTCGCAAAGAACAAAATACATTACAAAATACACTTACACTCATAATAACACCATCTAATAAACATTATTTAAAAAAATATTGCACAAAAAAGTTCTCCAAGGTATAAGATCTCAGGTGTTAGAAGAAAAAAAAATGCAGGCAAAGGGTTTTAACATAGACATACATACACATACATATAAATGTATACTGAAGCAAAATGCCATCAGATATATGTAGACATAGGTATTTATGAATAAATAGAATATATTCTGCAATGTGCAGAACATTGGAATGTGAAATATTCATATTTTCATGTCGGGTTAGCTCACATGAGAATATGCTATTGGGTTTGCGTGTGAGTGGCATGTTTTTTCCCACTTTTTATTCTCCATTGACTTCTATGGAGGAATAGGTAATTGCACTCGATATTCTAAGTTCGACTTTTTGTGTGCGTCAGCTTAGCGCAAGCTCGATAACTTTTTACTTTCGACTCGTAATACCTGCGTACCCGACGCGTGCAAAAATAGCGCTCGATTTATAATCTAGCACTTAATTGGTTTGTATTCTCTTTATATTCCCTAGGGAATTTACCCTGCATGTTTCATTGATTTATCTTGTCAACTGTTTGCAGATGAAGTTTGCTTAGAACTCACAATACACATATATATTGGAACTGAAAGTAATTTGTAATAAAATCGAAATAAATCATAAATGCAAGTAAGACTGTAGTGAGATTTTGTATCCCAGAGAGATTCATTACTTTATTTTTCTTGACCAATTCAGTGAGTTCAGCCCCTGTGAAATCTGCATCATAATATTTTTCTAAGATGGAGATTGTTTTATAATCTGGCCCTTTGTTTTTATCTTTATAGTTACGGAAATGACCTTTGTCTAAAAATAAAATATGTCACCCTGTTTATAAGGAGAGGCCACATAATGCATTACATGGCTTTCTCTATAGCCCATGACCTTTCCCAACCAATTACATTTTCTGGTGTAATGATTGATCACAGTTGGCAAAAACACTGAATTAGAGTAATTGGTTGTAAATTTTATTAAAAACAAGTGTTTTTACATACTAATTTAAATATAAAAATGCAATTTTCATTTTGTTCTATATAATAGATGGGAGGTATGAGTTTCTATAATTGAGTTAAAATTTGTCTACTTTTCTTTACTTGCAATAATCAGCATCCATGAGCTGTTTGTCATCTGCAGATTCATATCAATGCTGTGTCCACAGACTTATTAAGGAAATAACAGGAAACTCAATTCAAAAGTATCAAACTATGCCTTATAATGACGAAGTAGCATACTGGGAACAGTTGGAATACCATATATTAAATGAAGGAAGGCTTATCTGATATCCAAGGCTTGATTATTCTGATTGACAGAATTATTCACACAAAAGAAAACTTGCACCTGTATTATTAAGATATTTTGCCTTTTTATAAAACATGTTTCAAATTAATGGGATCATACCTCGTCTGGATTTGTGATATGTAGATTAAAGTATTATATATTTTAAATTACTTTACAATGGGTGGGATATTGTTACTTACTTCTGATCTAACTATAATCACTTTCAGCATTTTAAACCTTTGAAAATTAAAAGGCACAATCTTTTAAGTAATGCACCTAACTAATTCTTTGTACTGAATATCCTTTTTACTTTTGAAAAGATAATGAAAGTATTGCTGTTTAAATACTTCAAGAATTTTATACAGCATATGTTCTACTTTATTTTATTAATTTTTTTTATCTTTTAAAGCATGCAGCATTCAGATGCACAGTCTTAAAGGGATATAAAAGTTATATTAAAGTTTCATGATTCAGGTAGCTATACAGTTTTAAAAGCATTCCATTGTACTTATATTATCACATTTCTCTCAGTATCATTTTTTTAAACTTTGCTCCTTTCCATGAGGGCATATTGAGGTATGCTAAGAATTGTCATAAGTACTATAGTCCCCTTTACTAACCTATCAATTTGTTTGCTTCCCTGTAGGAGAATGTTCTTGCCATTGCTCAGGCAATCAAGGTTTAAAAAAACAAAAACACTCAAATCTCATTGCACTGAATTTATAGCAAAGGAATGCCTGATCACTTTTCAATGTCTGATTGGTGTGAATATGTTAAGTTCCACCTTCATTCCGTCGATATTCATAAGACATTAAAAACATCATTATTGTGGTAAACCTAAGGACGTGTAAAGTATTTAATAGGAAACTTTATGATGTTTTTTAGAATATTTTTGTAGAGATCCATAATTGTTGTGATGATTGCTGTGCCACTATTATAATTATTTTCACTTAATTGTAGAACGCCAACAGATTCTGCAGCACTATAAACATAGGTATGATATGCAATTATAAGAAAAAAATGGATAGAGGGCCCTTCCAAGAGCAGAATTGTTATAAATCACCATATATGAATGCTATCTATGGGGCAGTTGGACTTGTAAGCTTACATGCTATGGGAGTTCAAGTGGATGAGAAAAGAGTCAAAGAACTGAGGTAAGAAAGGTTAGCATACATTTTATGGATCCCTGAAGAGTAGAGTCTTTAAGGAGTACTTGAAACTTTGAAAACTTGGGAGAGTATTGTGAAATGAGGCAGACAGTATCACAAGATATAGGTCTTTCTGGTGAAGTCCTGTAGATGTAATGTGAAGAGTTAACAATAGCAGAGAAAAGAAGGCAGTCTTAAGCAGAGAGAAGGCACAAGAGAGAGAGTATCTGGAGACAAGGTGAGAGATATAGGGGGGAAACAGTGTTATTGAGGGCCTTCAATGTTAGGGTCAGGATTTTTTTATCTTATTTTGGAGGCTAGAGGAAACCAGTGAATAGATTGGCAGGGAAGTGCAGCCGATAAGGAGTGATGTGTAAGGAAGATCAGCCTGGCAGAGACATTCATTATGGATTGAAACGCAGACAGAGAGTTGCTAGGGAGACCAGAGAGGATGGAGTTGCAATAGTCAAGGTGGGAAATGTTGAGAGAGTGGATTGAAATATTAGATGTGTCCTGTGAGGAATTGGCAAATTTTTAAGTTAATTTTAAGGTTAAACTGCAGGAATTGGCCAAAGTATGGATATGAGGACTGAATGAAAGATCTAAGTCAAGTGTAACCCCATGGCATTGTTCATGCAGGGTTGGTGTAATGATGTTATTGTCAACAGTTAGAAAGTTGGGGGTCTGAGATTTCTGAAGAAGGGATTAAGGTAGTGAGAGGACATTGAGGATGAAATACTGTATTAGAAAGACAACTAAAGACACATGGTAGCAAGTACAGGGATAGGTCTGGTGCAGCAAGGTAGATTTTGGTATCATCAGCATACAAATGATACTGACACATGTGGGACTTTATTAGGGAACCTAATGATGAACAATAATTGAGAAAAGAATGGGATCAAGGAACCCCAACAGAAAGTCGTAAAGAGGCAGAGGATGCACCAGAGAAGGCAACACTAAAAGTACAGTTTGACAGGTAGTGGCAGAACCATGAGTTGCCTGTGTTGCAAATACAAAATATTGGAGGCTTTGGAGCAAAGGATGTGGTCAATAGTATCAAAAACTGCAGACAGATTTATAAGGATTAACAAAGAGGTGTCCTTTAGATTTTGCTGTAAGTAGGTCATTAGTAACCTTAATGATACTAGTCTCTGTTTAGTGTTGGGGGGGAAATCCAGAGAGCAATGGATTAAGGAGAGAGTTTACTGTACGGAAATGTTATAGATATAAGAGGACAAGTCTGTGCTCTGCAACCTAGGGTAGGAGGAGCCTAACTCTCAAGGACCCATGTAAGAGTGGAGTTGTAATGACAGATAAATTGGCCAGGCTGGGAAAAAGGAGGAGATTGAAGAGAGCAGAGACTTTAGAAAGTTTCTATGGAATTTGTAGTGAGGTTTAGAGTGTTGGAGAGTAGCAGGGAGTGCAGTGGTGCTGCAAGTGAGGAGATGGTGGTCAGAGAAAATGGGGAATTTGTGACGTGTGAGACAGTACATTGATATCTAAAAAACAGATCAAGGGAGCGTTCATCTTTGTGAGTTGGAGAGTCGGTTCATTGCGACAGATTATAAAAAGAAGTGTGCTTGATTTTTTTATTTTTTTTACTTCAGGGGCAGTGGGATTGTCAACTGGGAGGTCGACATCCCAGAGAATGAGGACTGGGGTGTCTGAGAAGAATACATAATGTAGACAGGCAGCAAAATGATCAGGACATTAAGTTGGGGAGCTAGGGGGATATATATATAACTGCAAAACATTGAGAGAGGGGACAAAAAATTATGTAAGAGATGGGGTGTATTTGTTGAAAGGTACAGTGAAAGAAAGTAAAATACATACATAACCTTCTTACTTTTTTTTCCAGACCTAGGAGTGTAGCTGAAGTAGAGACGCCCATGTGACAAAGCAGCAGGGGAGGCTGTGTCTGAGGGAGAGAAAAAGGTTTCTGTGAGGGGTAGAAGGTTGAGGGAATGGGTGATAAAGAGGTCATGGATAGAAGTGAGCTTGTTAAAATCAGAGTGAGAGTTCCAGAATGCACAAGAGAAGGGGGTGTTAACTGTAGATACAAGAGGAATTGGTGTTCTGTTTTCTAGGTCTATGAAAGGGTATACAGGGGTGGATAGAATTAAAACATTGTGGAGGACCAGGATTGAGGGAAATATCACCAGCAGCTAATATAAGCAAGAGGGAGAGTAACATAAGATGAGATACATATTTACATATGTGGAACTATTGTCTAGCTCATGTTAAAGGGTAAATTATAATTATCTAATTTAAGCACAGATATCCTACTATGACGCAGTATTTTAAAGTTTGTGTGCAAAAACTTCCAACTCACCTTGGCTATTTTGGCTCCCTTTTCTGTAATTTAATTTCATTATAATCATGGCTTTCTATTACTGGCCAAATTATGCATGTGATGAATCTATTACATCTACATTTACAAATTTTCAGTCCAGGATAACAGATAAAAACCTATAAAAGTAATTTTTTAGGGATTTCTCATAATATTTACAAGATCTACACGAGACCTACACGAAGCTAATAAGAAAGAAAAATATTCTGGATGTGCAATTTCGTTAGCTTATGAATGCGGAAGAAGGCGCCGCTTGCAGCTTTCATCTCTTTCGGTGCCAGATTTCTTCATGTGAAAGTGCAACTAAGATCTGGAACGTAAACTGTGAACAAAAAACGCAGCGCAAGCCACGATTCAAATGTAAAATTTTAATATGTGATCACACGCATATAAAAAAACATACTTACAAGAAGTATGTACTTAAAAAGCACATAAGTAATTTTCCACAATGGAGTTCACTCAAAAGTAGCGTCCGACAGTGTCTCTGTGTATCGCGGTTCTTAGGATTAAACAACACGCCTCCTGTCAGCGTATACTTTGCAAGGAATTCAAACGTCCCGCTTTCTCACAGGGTTCTCACTATGGATGCTCATTTCGACCAAATAGGGCTTTTTGGTCGAAGTGAGCATCCGTAGTGAGAACCCTGTGAGAAAGTGGGACGTTTGAATTCCTTGCAAAGTATACGCTGACAGGAGGCGTGTTGTTTAATCCTAAGAACCGCGATACACAGAGATACACAGAGAATTATGAATATTTCAAATTCCAATGTTCTTCACATACATAACAATGTACATTTTATTGTAAATACATATTTATATATACATATCTATATATACCTATACCTGTATATTTATTCCTTTAGATATACAGTTATAGATATGTATAAGTCATATATAGAAATATATATTTAGTAATAAAAGTACATTATTTTCTATGTGAAAAACATTAAAATGTGAAATATTCATAAAATCTAAAATGTGTGTAACACGCAGTGGGATTCGCAATTTAAGACTTACGTGGCTGGATTAGTACACATGAAAAATTGCTATTTTCAATGCTCGTTATTGAAACATTAAATATAAACTATTAAACCACATACATACTGTAAATTATTTTAAATAATCCATGATATCTATATTTTTTAAACCATGTATAATATTTTTAAATAATTTTAATTAATATTATTTTATAGTTTATAATATGTAGTTTTGTACATGCTCAATAGGAGCTGGTGACAAATGAAAATAAGCACTTACATTTTGATAATAGAAGTAAATTGCAAAGTTGTTTAACCCCTTAATGACCACAGCACTTTTCCATTTTCTGTCCGTTTGGGACCAAGGCTATTTTTACATTTCTGCGGTGTTTGTGTTTAGCTGTAATTTTCCTTATACTCATTTACTGTACCCACACATATTATATAGCGTTTTTCTCGCCATTAAATGGGCTTTCTAAAGATACCATTATTTTCATCATATCTTACAATTTACTATAAAAAAAATTATAAAATATGAGGAAAAAAACGCAGTTTTTCTAACTTTGACCCCCAAAATCTGTTACACATCTACAACCACTAAAAAACACCCATGCTAAATAGTTTCTATATTTTGTCCTGAGTTTAGAAATACCCAATGTTTACATGTTCTTTGCTTTTTTTGCAAGTTATAGGGCAATAAATACAAGTAGCACTTTGCTATTTCCAAACCACTTTTTTAAAAAAATTAGCGCTAGTTACATTGGGACACTGATATCTGTCTGGAATCCCTGAATATCCCTTGACATGTATATATTTTTTTTTAGAAGACATCCCAAAGTATTGATCTAGGCCCATTTTGGTATATTTCATGCCACCATTTCACTACAAATTGCGATCAAATAAAAAAAAAGTTCACTTTTTCACAAATGTTTTCACAAACTTTAGGTTTCTCATTGAAATTATTTACAAACAACTTGTGCAATTATGGCACAAATGGTTGTAAATCTTTCTCTGGGATCCCCTTTGTTCAAAAATAGCAGACATATATGGCTTTGGCATCGCTTTTTGGTATTTAGAAGGCCGCTAAATGCCGCTGCGCACCACACGTGTATTATGCCCAGCAGTGAAGGGGTTAATTAGGGAGCATGTAGGGAGCTTGTAGTTTTAATTTTAGCTTTAGTGTAGTAGACAACCCAAAGTATTGATCTAGGCCCATTTTGGTATAATTCATGCTACCATTTCACCGCCAAATGCGAACAAATAAAAATAAAACGTAAAATTTTCCCAATTTTAGGTTTCTCACTAAAATTATTTACAAACAGCTTGTGCAATTATGGCATAAATGGTTGTAAAAGCTTCTCTGGGATCCCCTTTGTTCAGAAATAGCAGACATATATGGCTTTGGCTTTGCTTTTTGGTAATTAGAAGGCAGCTAAATGCCGCTGCGCACCATACGTGTATAATGCCCAGCAGTGAAGGGGTTAATTAGGAAGCTTTTAGGGAGCTTGCAGGGTTAATTTTAGCTTTAGTGTAGGTATCAACCTCCCACATGACACATCACACCCCCAGATCCCTCCCAAACAGCTCTTTTCCCTCCCCCACCCCACAATTGTCCCCGCCATCTTAAGTACTGGCAGTAAGTCTGCCAGTACTAAAATAAGAGTTTTTTGGGTTTTTTTTTTTTTTTTTTAAATAATAATTCTGTTCTGTAGTATCCTCCCTTAGCCCCCAACCTCCCTGATCCCCCCCAAACAGCTCTCTAACCCCCCTCTCTCTGCCTTATTGTGCCATATTGGGTACTGGCAGCTGTCTGCCAGTGCCCAGTTTGAAATCAAATATGTTTTTATTTTTTTTTATTTTTAAAAATACTATTTTCTGTAGTGTAGCTGCCCTCCCCCAACCCCTGCCAGATCGCTAAACATTGTTTTGAGATGCCCACCCTCACTCCCACCGAGTACCATCATTGTTCCATAGTGTAGGGTTCCCACCCGCCCGCGTGCGCCCGCTCCCGTGCACCCGCTCCAGTTCACGTGCGCGCTCGCGCACCCAATCCGCCCCCCTTCCCACCGATGGCCGCCCACCTGCCTCCCTTGGTAAGCTCCCACCCACCAACGAACATGGCCATCAATGGCCGATGCAGAGAGGGCCACAGGGTGGCTCTCTCTGCATCGGACGGCTAAAAAATGTTATAGCAGGATGCCTCAATATCGAGGCATCACTGCTATAACATGAAAGCAGTTGGAAGTGATCAGGATCGCTTCCACTGCTTTCAAAGACCAACGACGTACAGGGTACGTCCTTGGTCGTTAACTGCATTTTTTTGCAGGATGTACCCCATACGTCGTTGGTCGTTAAGGGGTTAATATTTTCTTTCTGAATCATGAAATTTAAATTTTTACTTTTAAGTGTCCCTTTCACACCAACAATTTAAAAGTTGCCTTCGTTTTCTACTGCAGTGATTTTTAACCAACACATAAATACATATGTATACATATATAGGCATATATGTAAATGCTATGGAGCCCTTTGCAGTCAAGTAGCTAAAAGCATGAACAATCATATTATGCAATATTCATATTTAATCAAGTGTTTCACTATGTATTTACTGTATATTTCACATTCCAACGTTCTCCACATAGTGGAATATATTCTAAGTATTTTTAAATAGATATTCCTATACACACATATATATATATATATATATATATATATATGTACACACTAAAAGAAGTTGCACCCAGGTGGTAAATCGCCAAAGAACAGGCTAACAATGGTATTGAGCTGGTTGTTCGTTCCTGTGAGTGCATTTCTCTCTGTGTGTATTTAGTCTCCCTATGGGAAAAAAGGGGAAACCAGACGTGGACTCCTTGCTCAGTGTGCTTAGAGGAATACTGCTACACCTCACTGACTAGGCCCAATGAAGGCCGAAACGATCATCTGGGGTTGCTTTGTTCCTTGTTCAGAGAGGAATTGCCTGGTATTTCGGTGCTGGACTGACCGTGATAGGCGGGATCAGACTTATACAGGAAAGTTCTACTCTGTGAAAAACATTGCTGGGCTAAAAGAAGTTGCACCCAGGTGGTAAATCGCCATAGAACAGGCTAACAATGGTATTGAGCTGGTTGTTCGTTCCTGTGAGTGCATTTCTCTCTGTGTGTATATATATATATATATATATATATATATATATCTGTACATATATATATATATGTATAACCAAAAAAATCATATATATATATATATATATATATATATATATATATATATATATATATATATATATATATGTATTTAAGAATAAATAGAATAGAACTAAATATAACATGTTCTACTATGTGAAAAACATTGGAATGTAAAATATTAATAATTCATGTTGGGTTAGCGCACTTGGGGATAAACAGTATTGGGTTTGCGCACGAGTAAGGGTGTTATTTTTTTCCCTTCTACTTTACATGCTCCATTGAAGTCTATGAGGCATATTTATCAAGCCGTCAACTGGTAATACGCTGGAATTCCGCAGCGTAATTGTGGCGAGTTTGATTCGACCTAGTTATCAAAGCCTACAGACCAGCAAAAGTTGAAATTTGTGACATAACATACGATCTGCCGGTCTCAATCCAACACAGATCAATGCTTAAGTCATTACAGATGTTCCAAATACAAATTCAGCACTATCTGACAACTTTTGCAAGTTATCAAATTTCTAACAGGTACGCTTACCACTATTCCGGTCTGCCGCCCCGACATCGCCGCAACCTACATAAAATATATTAACCACTATCCCGCTGCACACTGAGCCACCGCAACTAAATAAAAGTTTTAACTCCTATCCCGCTGCTCCCGGAGCCCACCGCAACTAAATAAAAGTATTAACCCCTATCCCGCCGCTCCCGGAGCCCACTGCAGCTAAATAAAAGTATTAACCCCTATCCCGCCGCTCCCGGAGCCCACCATAACTAAATAAATGTATTAAACCCTATCCCGCCCCTCCCGGAGCCCACCGCAACTGTAATAAAATTATTAATCCCTAAACCCCTCTCCTCCCACATCTCTACCACTAACTAAACCTATTAACCCATAAACCGCCAGCCCCCCACATCACCATAAACTAAATTAAGCTATTAACCCCTAAACCTAACAACCTGCTAACTTTACATTAAATATTAACTCATCCCTATCTTATAATAAATTAAATAGACATGTGCATGGCGAAAAAATTCGGTTCCGTTCGGATCGATTCGGATTTTTTCGAATTTCGGTTTGGATCGATTCGAATTCGGAAAAATTTGAATCGATTTGGTTCGGAATCATTCGGATTCATTCGGATTCGATTTTGGAGATTCGAGTTTGGAGATTCGGTTCGATTCGGTTCGGAAATTTGGAATTTCGGTAAGTGTTAGGTGGGATGTGCTGTGTATTAGACTAGTATTATGTACTGTATACACTATACACAATACTAGTGTAATCCATGGCCATCCGAATCTACCGAATAAATCGAAATAAATTCGAACTAATTTGGATTTATTAGGTAGATTCGGCACTATTTTAATTCGAAATTCGAATCAATACGAAATCCGAATTTGGACGAATTTCAGAATCGATCCATAACGAATCGCACATGTCTAAAATGAAAATTTACCTTTAGAATTAAA
Source organism: Bombina bombina (assembly GCF_027579735.1). NCBI lineage: Eukaryota > Metazoa > Chordata > Amphibia > Anura > Bombinatoridae > Bombina > Bombina bombina. The sequence goes on from NC_069499.1 coordinate 1,300,961,052, forward strand.
ATAAACTATATTAAACTATTAATTAACCTACCCTAACTATTATACTAAAATTACATTAAACTATATCAAACTATTAATTAACCTACCCTAACTATTATACTAAAATTACATTAAACTAACAATTAAATTAACTATATTACATATTTAAAAACCTAACCCAATCAGCCAATCGGATTGAACTTGATTCTGATTGGCTGATTCCATCAGCCAATCAGAATATTCCTACCTTAATTCCGATTGGCTGATAGAATCCTATCAGCCAATCAGAATTCGAGGGATGCCATCTTGGATGACGTCATTTAAAGGAACCGTCATTCGTCGTTCAGTCGTCGGCCAGGATGGATGTTCCGCGTCGGAGGTCTTCAGGATGCTGCCGCTCCGCTCCAGATGGATGTCGATAGAAGATGCCGCCTGGATGAAGACTTCAATCGGATGGAAGACCTCTTCTGCCCCGCTTGGATGAAGACTTCTACCGGATCATGGACATCTTCAGCCCTCCGCTTGGGCTTGGATCAGGACATCGGAGGAGCTCTTCAGGACGGATCGGTGAACCTGGTATGGCGAAGACAAGGTAGGATGATCTTCAAGGGCTTAGTGTTAGGTTTATTTAAGGGGGGGTTTGGGTTAGATAAGGGGTATGTGGGTGGTGGGTTGTAATGTTGGGGGGGGTATTGTATGTTTTTTTTACAGGCAAAAGAGCTGAACTTCTTGGGGCATGCCCCGCAAAGGGCCCTGTTCAGGGCTGGTAAGGTAAAAGAGCTTTTAACTTTAGTAATTTAGAATAGGGTAGGGCATTTTTTATTTTGGGGGGCTTTGTTATTTTATTAGGTGGCTTAGAGTAGGTGTAATTAGTTTAAAATTTTTGTAATATTTTTCTTATGTTTGTAAATATTTTTTTATTTTTTGTAACTTAGTTCTTTTTTATTTTTTGTACTTTAGTTAGTTTATTCCATTGTAGTTATTTGTAGATATTGTAGTTAATTAATGTATTGATAGTGTAGTGTTAGGTTTAATTGTAGGTAATTGTAGGTATTTTATTTAATTAATTTAATGATAGTATAGTGTTAGGTTTAATTGTAACTTAGGTTAGGATTTATTTTACAGGTAATTTTGTAATTATTTTAACTAGGTAACTATTAAATAGTTCTTAACTATTTAATAGCTATTGTACCTGGTTAAAATAATTACAAAGTTGCCTGTAAAATAAATATTAATCCTAAAATAGCTACAATGTAATTATAATTTATATTGTAGCTATATTAGGATTTATTTTACAGGTAAGTATTTAGCTTTAAATAGGAATAATTTATTTAATAAGAGTTAATTAATTTTGTTAGATTAAAATTATATTTAATTTAGGGGGGTGTTAGTGTTAGGGTTAGACTTAGCTTTAGGGGTTAATACATTTATTAGAATAGCGGTGAGCTCCAGTCGGCAGATTAGGGGTTAATACTTGAAGTTAGGTGTCGGCGATATTAGGGAGGGCAGATTAGGGGTTAATACTATTTATTATAGGGTTAGTGAGGCGGATTAGGGGTTAATAACTTTATTATAGTAGCGGTGCGGTCCGCTCGGCAGATTAGGGGTTAATAAGTGTAGGCAGGTGGAGGCGACGTTGTGGGGGGCAGATTAGGGGTTAATAAATATAATATAGGGGTCGGCGATGTTAGGGCAGCAGATTAGGGGTACATAGGGATAATGTAAGTAGCGGCGGTTTACGGAGCGGCAGATTAGGGGTTAATAATAATATGCAGGGGTCAGCGATAGCGGGGGCGGCAGATTAGGGGTTAATAAGTGTAAGGTTAGGGGTGTATAGACTCGGGGTACATGTTAGATTGTTAGGTGCAGACATAGGAAGTGTTTCCCCATAGCAAACAATGGGGCTGCGTTAGGAGCTGAACGCGGCTTTTTTGCAGGTGTTAGGGTTTTTTTCAGCTCAAACAGCCCCATTGTTTTGAGGCTGGCCGCTTGCGTACGCAACTCTGGTATCGAGAGTTGAAGCTGCGTTAAAAATGCTCTACGCTCCTTTTTTGGAGCCTAATGCAGCCTTTATGTGGACTCTCAATACCAGAGTTATTTTTATGGTGCGGCCAGAAAAAAGCCGGCGTTAGCTACGCGGGTCCTTACCGACAAAACTCTAAATCTAGCCGTAAGTTACAAAAAATGAAAAACCACAGTATCAAAAATAAAAAACAATAACACCTAATCTAATTGCGCTATCAAAATAAAAAAGACCCCCAAAATAAAAAAAACATAGCCTACACTAAACTACCAATGTCCCTTAAAAGGGCCTTCTGCGGGGCATTGCCCCAAAGAAATCAGCTCTTTTACCTGTAAAAAAAAAAATACAAACACCCTCCCAACAGTAAAACCAACCCCCCCCCCCCCAAATAAAACCCTATCTAAAAACCTAAGCTCCCCATTGCCCTGAAAAGGGCATTTGTATGGGCATTGTCCTTAAAAGGGCATTTAGCTCTTTAACTGCCCAAAGTCCCTAACCTAAAAATAAAACCCACCCAATAAACCCTTAAAAAAACTTAACACTAACCACTGACGATCCACTTACAGTTTTCGAAGACAGGACATCCATCCTCATCCAAATGGCAGAAGTCCTCAGGGAAGCCAGCAGAAGTCTTTATCCAAAGTCTTCATCCAAGCGGGCAGAAGTCTTCATCCATACGGCTTCTTCTATCTTCATTCATCTTCAAGACATCCGGCGCGGAGCATCCTTTTCTTCCGATGGTCAATGACGAATGAAGTTTCCCTTTCAGGTACGTCATCCAAGATGGCTCCTCTTACATTCCGATTGGCTGATAGAATTCTATCAGTCAATAGGAATTAAAGGGGAACATATATAATATAGGCATATATGTAAATGCTATGGAGCCCTATTTTAAACTATTAATTAAACTATTAATTAACCTACCCTAACTATTATACTAAAATTACATTAAACTATATTAAACTATTAATTAACCTACCCTAACTATTATACTAAAATTACATTATTAATTAACCTACCCTAACTATTATACTAAAATTACATTAAACTATATTAAACTATTAATTAACCTACCCTAACTATTATACTAAAATTACATTAAACTAACAATTAAATTAACTATATTACATATTTAAAAACCTAACCCTACTCAAGTTATTTAAATCTAATAATAAAAATGACTAAATTACAAAACAATAAGAAATAAGTTACAAAAATAAAAAACACTAACGGCTAGATTTAGAGTTTTGTCGGTAAGGACCTGCGTAGCTAACGCCGGCTTTTTTCTGGCCGCACCATAAAAATAACTCTGGTATTGAGAGTCCACATAAAGGCTGCGTTAGGCTCCAAAAAAGGAGCGTAGAGCATATTTAACGCAGCTTCAACTCTCGATGCCAGAGTTGCTTACGGATGCGGCCAGCCTCAAAAACGTGCTCGCGCACGATTCCCCCATAGGAAACAATGGGGCTGTTTGAGCTGAAAAAAAACCTAACACCTGCAAAAAAGCTGCGTTCAGCTCCTAACGCAGCCCCATTGTTTGCAATGCGTAAACACTTCCTACGTCTGCACCTAACACCCTAACATGTACCCCGAGTCTAAACACCCCTAACCTTACACTTATTAACCCCTAATCTGCCGCCCCCGCTATCGCTGACCCCTGCATATTTTTTTTAACCCCTAATCTGCCGCTCCGTAAACCGCCGCTACTTACATTATCCTTATGTACCCCTAATCTGCTGCCCCTAACACCGCCGACCCCTATATTATATTTATTAACCCCTAATCTGCCTCCCACAACGTCGCCTCCACCTGCCTACACTTATTAACCCCTAATCTGCCGAGCGGACCGAACCGCTATTATAATAAAGTTATTAACCCCTAATCCGCCTCACTAACCCTATAATAAATAGTATTAACCCCTAATCTGCCCTCCCTAACATCGCCGACACCTAACTTCAATTATTAACCCCTAATCTGCCGACCGGAGCTCACTGCTATTCTAATAAATGGATTAACCCCTAAAGCTAAGTCTAACCCTAACACTAACACCCCCCTAACTTAATATAATTTAAATCTAACGAAATTAATTAACTCTTATTAAATAAATTATTCCTATTTAAAGATAAATACTTACCTGTAAAATAAATCCTAATATAGCTACAATATAAATTATAATTACATTGTAGCTATTTTAGGATTAATATTTATTTTACAGGCAACTATGTAATTATTTTAACCAGGTACAATAGCTATTAAATAGTTAAGAACTATTTAATAGTTACCTAGTTAAAATAATTACAAAATTACCTGTAAAATAAATCCTAACCTAAGTTACAATTAAACCTAACACTATACTATCATTAAATTAATTTATTGATAGTGTAGTGTTAGGTTTAATTGTAGGTAATTGTAGTTATTTTATTTAATTAATTTAAATAATAGGCCTTAGTTACAAAAAATGAAAAAACACAGTATCAAAAATAAAAAACAATAACACCTAATCTAATAGCTCTATCAAAATAAAAAAGACCCCCAAAATAAAAAAAAACATAGCCTACACTAAACTACCAATGTCCCTTAAAAGGGCCTTTTGCGGGGCATTGCTCCAAAGAAATCAGCTCTTTTACCTGTAAAAAAAAAAAATACAAACACCCTATCTAAAAAACCTAAGCTCCCCATTGCCCTGAAAAGGGCATTTATATGGGCATTGCCCTTAAAAGTGCATTTAGCTCTTTAACTGCCCAAAGTCCCTAACCTAAAAATAAAACCCACCCAATAAACCCTTAAAAAAACCTAACACTAACCACTGACGATCCACTTACAGTTTTCGAAGACCGGACATCCATCCTCATCCAAACGGCAGAAGTCCTCAGGGAAGCCAGCAGAAGTTTTTATCCAAGCGGGCCAAAGTCTTCATCCAAGCGGGCAGAAGTCTTCATCCATACCGCATCTTCTATCTTCATCCATCCGGCGCGTAGCAGCTCCATCTTCAAGACATTCGGCGCGGAGCATCCTCTTCTTCCGATTTTCAATGACGAATGAAGTTTCCCTTTCAGGTACGTCATCCAAGATGGCGTCTCTTACATTCCGATTGGCTGATAGAATTCTATCAGTCAATAGGAATTAAAGGAGAAAAAATCCTATTGGCTGTTGCAATCAGCCAATAGGATTGAGCTTGCATTCTATTGGCTATTCCAATTTTTCATAGTAGATTTAAATAACTTGAGTAGGGTTAGGTTTTTATATAAGTAATATAGTTAATTTAATTGTTAGTTTAATGTAATTTTAGTATACTAGTTGGGGTAGGTTAATTAATAGTTTAATATAGTTTAATGTAATTTTAGTATAATAGGGTAGGCTAATTAATAGTTTAATATAGTTTAATGTAATTCTAAAGGTAAGTTTAAATTTATTATAAGATAGGGATGAGGTAATTAAAAAGTAAAGTTAGCGGCTTGTTAGGTTTAGGGGTTAATAGCTTAATTTAGTTTATGGCGATGTGGGGGGCTGGTGGTTTAGAGGTTAATAGGTTTAATAAGTGGTAGTAATGTGGGAGGCCAGGGGTTTAGGGGTTAATACATTTATTTAGTGGTGGTGGGGTACGGGAGCGGCAGTTTAGGAGTTATTACATTTATTTAGTTGTGGAGGGGTCTGGGAGCAGCGGTTTAGGGGTTAATACATTTATTTAGTTGTGGAGGGGTCTTGGAGCGGCGGTTTAGGGGTTAATACATTTATTTCGTTGCGGCGGGGTCTGGGAGCGGCAGGATAGGGGTTAAACATTTTAGTAGAGTGGCGGCGTTTAGTGACAGGGTATAAATAAAGTTGGGAAAAAGCCGAATAGTAGCGAGATTGATGACTGTTAGTTAACAACAGTCCGCTGCTCATTGCCCTGTACTTGGTGCGTGGCTTTTTGATGGCTTTTTTTTATAAATATGGAGATCGTATTCAGGTCCACGGCCGCGATGTTAGGCGATGTTAGGCAAGCGTATTGGTCCCGGCGAATGCAGCACAGTTGACGGCTTGATATTTTGGCCTCTATGTGGGAATACATTAACGTGGTTGTGATATTCAAAGTTCGGCCTGAGAAAGGTAAGTGTAAGGCGATCCACTCCTCAGATGGTAAAGATAAAACATCCAAACTTTATTGTAGAATTTAAAAGAACAGCGGTACTGGGAAGCACCTTACAGAGCAGTGTCAGAGCCGACGCAGCACTAGGCTTACACGTTTCGGCTTAGAGAGCCGTAATCATAGCCTGGTGTGCTAAGCCTTCCCTTACAATTTAAAAAATAGAAGGTAATTTACTATTGGCTAAGTGTGTTACTGGTTAAAACAATTGAGCGGCTGCTGTTAACATTTTAACCCTCTCAATGCAATATAGACAAACCAAGCAATATGTGCAAAATTGTGACATTGTGTTTTTGAGATACCATGAACTCTATGTGCCTTAATATTATGAAAAGGAGACTATCTACACCTCAATTTTATATGGTTTAAGGAATAATTACTCATCCTATTGCAAATAAATATTGTAATAAAAATAAAAATAAATAAATGGAGCAAAGATGAAAATATGAATTATCCCTCAGACGCAAGCATAAATATACATATATTGCACTATATAACACAATGCTTTTTATACCTAATCATTATGCTTTCGATTATGACATAGTTTTAGAACCCTTAAGTAACGTGTATATTAATGGGACTAAGACATCAAAGTTCTACACTTCATTAGATAGTAAATGAAAAAACTTGCATAATGGAATGACTACTCACTGAAGTGGTGCAGAAAAAGGGACCCTCCATTAATATATACATATGTTTGCTGGTAATTATTAAATGGGGCTCCTCTCAACTCTCCTAAATGATATTATTTACTCACAATAATTGATTATGTCATATCTGGAGTTTAAACCTTTTGGTAACCTGGTCTCCAATTGGAAAATCCAGAAGATCTCTCTTTTTGCCAAAATGTGATCCAAGTTTCCGCCCCTTGGTGGCAGCACTACTTTTTCAATGACACACCATTGAAAGGTGTTTAGATTACCTCCATGCTGAGTAGTAAAATGTTGCACCAAAGGGGTAGATGTTCCCTGATCCTTGATCTCATGTCTCTGAATGTGAGACCAACATATTGTAATCAACACTGGGTACAAGTGATTAGATAAATCACATAGCTTGATTTACAATTCACACATGATTATATCTCATATTCTCTTCCAATGGCGGAGGAACTACAATTCTTGGTAACTTGTGCATACTCGCATGGTTTACACCGGCTACTACCACATTTATACATCCTTAGATGTCTTAACCATGAACTGGTAATTTTGGGGACCTTTCATAATTGTGTGGGTGCCAGGATGTTGCCAAGAGTGGTACTTTTCTTATTTGAGCACCTGATGCCTTTTTCCACTACAGTTACCAATTTGTCATCTGCTTTTAGAATTGGAAAATGTCTTTTTAATGATATTACAAACTGATTGGTACTGGGCACTGTACTGTGTTACAAAATATGTACCCTCAAACTCTTTATTGGTAGATTTCTGCTTTCTTAACAGAAGTGACTCTCTTGATATAGACTCAACTATATTTCTAGCCATTTTTTATGTCATGATCTGGGTATTTTCTCTCTTTGAGCCTTTTGCTCAGGTTTATTAGCCTCAAGCTCAAATTCTTTGTTATTTGAACAATTTCTTATCATCCTTGATAATTGTCTTTTAGCAATAGCAAACCTTATTTGTTTAGGATGACTGCTTCTCCCATGTAACAGAATGTTACCAGAGATGGGCTTGCGGTACACACCCGTCAAAACCAACTCACCATTTTTTCCTCTTAATGTGAGATCTAAGAAATTGATCTCAAAAGGATCAGTTTTGAATGTGAACCTCAAGCCTATGTCATTGTCATTAAGGAATTCTATGAAATTAGGTATTAGTTTGTAATCACCTGTCCAAATGAATAGCAGATCATCAATAAATCTGCAATACAGTTTGATATTGTCTCTGAAGGGGTTGCCATCTCCAAAAATGCAGCACAGCTCCCACCAGCCAAGATATAAGTTGACATATGATGGGGCAAACTTGGCACCCATGGCTGTGCCGCACTTCTGGAGATAGCAAACCCCTTCAAACTTGAAAAAATTCGGGGTTAGCAGAAATAAAACAGTTCTGACAATATATCTTTGAAATTCAAGTGAGTAATCTGTATATCTGTCGAGGAAGAAGGCAACTGCCTGCACTCCCTTATCGTGTGGTATGGAGGAATAGAGTGCAACAGCAACTACTGTGAGCCATGCACTCGACTCCTCCCATTCAATATTCTGCATTATATTGATGACATGAGTGGTATCTCTAAGGTAGGCTGGTAGTGATATGACAAGGGGTTGCAAATGGAATCAACCCATTGTGAGAGGTGCTCGAAAAGAGAGCCAATTCCACTTACAATGGGCCTGCCCTGGACCTGTTGCAAGGATTTGTGGACTTTTGGAAGATGGTGGAACCAGGACATCATAGGATGTTGCACATCCAAACAATCTAAAGTCTGTTTATCCAAGAAGCCCTGGTCCCTTCCATCGTCCAATATCTGCCTCAGACTTTCCCTAAATTCAGTTGTTGGGTCCTTTTTAAGGATCTCGTAATCCTTGGGATAATGGAGTTGGTGTAAGGCCTCAGCCACATAGTCCTCTCTGTCCATGCATATAACTGCCCCCCCCCCCCACTTGTCCGCTGTATGTATCACCAATTTGTCATTCTTCTGTAAGGCAGTAAGAGCTTTTGTTTCATTGTTAGTTAAATTTGCCAATTTAACTAAATCCCTTTCAACTCTTTGTTGGAATGTTTCTAGTATTGACCCTCTGATGTGTATAGGATACAATTTGGATTTATTCCTAAAACTAGTGCCCCTTTTGGATTCATCCACCAGAGGCATAGATTCATATTCCAAACTTCTATTGTCCCTGTGAAATATCTCACGGTTGTGCCTGACTCACATCTGACAAGGTTGTCTATTTTTTTTTTATTTTATTTAACTTAAACTGTTTTTAAGTTTTCTTTTGTACATAAGTTAAGAGGGACTTTTTTTTTTTTTTCATTTTAATTAGTTTGCCCTGTAGTGTTTTGAATGTGTTTTTATGATGTTGGTATTTTTCACAGTAGAAGTGAAGTGTTAGAAAATAGACACTGCTCTATTGATTATAATAGAAAGTGACTAGCAACTTGTTGCTGTTGTGAGGGTCCAAAGTTAGATCTCTCCATGATGAAATCCAAAATATTATATATGAGGTATTAATATATACCAAGTTTCTTTTAACAAAAAGTAAAAGAATGGCACATATTCCAGAGGTAACAGCATAAAAAATATAAATAAATCAATGATATAAGCAATATAAAAGTATTTGTTGAACATTAAAAGCAGCTTCAGGACATCAGTGTTTCAGGTTCGCCTGAAATGCTAGTTAAGTAGCCATGGTCTTCTGCTTAACCTCTCCACCACCTAAAATGTGGCAGAGTGAAATCATCCAGATTGAATCCGATCCGGATGACTGAATCCCCTGCTCATGGCCGATTGGCTGCCAGCAAGCAGGGGGCGGCATTGCACAAGCAGCGAGGTCTGCTTGACATGTTCACGGTAGCAAATCATTTCCACCTGACCTTTGATAAATGGAGCCCATAGTAATTATGTGATATTCACTCTCATTTACAAAATATCATAGAGACAATGGAACTAATGGTATGATCTTTTGTATTCCTCCTGTCAGTTGTCTAGACGACAAAATCACATTGTTAGAATTCAAAAAGTTCTCTCATCCACATATCTAGCCTTTCAATGTTCTGTGTAAAACATTTCCTCAGCAGGGCCTATATTAAATGCTACAGATGTAAGTAGCTTGTATTTAAGTGAATGGTCGGAATCACCTAAAATACAACATGTAATTGTATGATGCGTTCTTATTTTTAAGTTCACATACACCATTATACAACTGCCAAACTTACCAACCAGCCCTCCTGCTGGGAAATTGCCATCCTCAAATTGAGCAGATAATGAGTTCCTTGAGATAAGGGAGTAAGGAGTACTGTTTTGAAAGGCATCAAATGTATCCAGTACAAGCTTGCTGGCATCACAAAGATATTGTACATTAATAGAATAGAAATGTTTTCCTGTTACAATGTAACACTTCCTGATGCCTTAGAAACCTCACTCTAAACAGGATATTTTGCTATTCCTCCATGCTTCAGCAGAATTTTGGTAAAATATCTGCATCTGGATGTTCTAGGTAATAAAAATATACAAAAAGGGTATTGTCTCTTCCCAAAACAATGGCCTCTGTAGTTTGAAAATGTTCTTAGCTCAGAAAAAAAAGGTACTAAACATTCATACTGTTCTAAGGCCAACCTTGTTAACAAAACACAAAAGACTGCATGTCTTGCTTTAGCACATCATAGAGATAAATTACTTGTTTATTCAAATGACTGTAAGTGATGGTTGTTTGCTCTTTTTTTTTTTTTTTTAACATAAAGCCATTTTTATTTATTTTTAAACGTTCCCTTTGTACATCCATACCATAACTGAATTGCTATAATTTAGTGACAACACATTATCTGTGTGACATAGCATAGCTTTTAACAACTGATAATAACTGGTAGTATTTTAAGATCTGAAGATGCAAAAAAGAGTGAAATTATGATGTAAGGACACCATAGTAAATCCAAATGAAGAAATAAGGAAAACGGGTAAAATTACAGCTAATAGTTAAATCTTTTTTTTTTTTTATCAAAGTTTTTTATTGGATGAAAAATGAAACATTACATGGGCATGCGGTTGAGATCACATTGATTACAGATCAGCATGTCATTCTGTGCTTTACATAGGTTTAACATCCTAAATTTTTAACTTATCTTTAGTTGCTTGTGATATAACTCGTATAACTAACAAAGAAAATAAAACAAAACAAATCAAAGGTTGGTCACTTTCATTGTGCAGAAGCCAAAGTTTCTTTTGCCCATTTCAACAAAGGGGTATATTTACTTATTTATGTAATGTTCATTTGGTTGCCCTAGGGACTTCTCTCTCCCACTTGTTATGATGTTTCTTAGGTCGTATACAGTATTTAATTTGTGATGTCGCGAACCTAAAATTTTCGGTTCGCGAATGGCGGACTCGAACTTCCGGTATTGTTCGCGAACGCGCGAACCGCGCGAACCGCCATTGAATTCAATAGGCAGGCGAACTTTAAAACCTACAAGGACTCTTTCTGGCCACAATAGTGATGGAAAAGATGTTTCAAGGGTACTAACACCTGGACTGTTGCATGCTGGAGGGGGATCCCTGGCAAAACTCCCATGGAAAATTACATAGTTGATGCAGAGTCTGCTTTTAAGCCATAATGGGTCTAAATCAACTAACATTCCCAAAGTGGCTGTCTCAAAACATCCCGGACAGAAGATAGATTGATAGTGATAGATAGGATAGATAGATATACATAGATTGATAGTTAGATAGAATCGATAGAAGAGAAATAGATAGATTTGTTAGATATATAATTACCCTAATAAATTCTAATAATCAAACATGCGTTCTTGGACCCAACTAGCTTGTGTCAATTAGTAGTTTTCTTAGCACTTTAATCCCTGTTCCCCCCCCCCCCCTATCAGGGGAGTTCTATATGGCCTGCCAGATTACCCTGAAAAATTATAATAATAAGACATGTGGTCTGCTACCTATTTTAACGAGGTTGTGTTTTAAGTACTACCATTCTTAGCACTTTAATCTCTGTAACTCCCCCTATTTGGTGAGGTCTATACGGCCTGGATGATTACCCATACAAAATATAATAATAAGACATCTGCTCTTGGTCTGCGACCCATGGTAACTATGTTGTGTTAATTAATAATGTCCTTCGCATTTTAATAGCTGTTACTCATACTCACCCTATCGGTGGAGGTCTATATGGCCTGCATGATTACCCTTACAAAATATAACAACCAAACATATGCTCTGGGACCCATGGTAAGTAGGTTGTGTTAAGTAGTACTGTTCTTTGCATTTTCATACCTGTTACAACACCAAATGGTGGCAGGTCTATCTGGCCTTCATGATTAGCTGCACCCAAACCCAAAAAAAGCTGAGTGGTCTTAGACTAACACCCATGGCTAACTCGGTTGTTTCAATTAGTACTATTCTTAGCACTTTCATCCCTGTTACGGGCGGTCTACATGGCCATCATGATTAGCCGAACAAAATACAAAAACCAACCTTTGCTCAGTCTTCATAGGCCCTTCATTGTCTGTATTTTGATAGTACAGTTCTTATTATTTTTATAGCTGATACAACACCGAATGGTGGCAGCTCTATATGGCCTGCATGATTAGCCGCACCCAATACAAAAATAAATCCAAGCGGTCTTGGATTAACACCCATGGCTAACTCTGTTGTTTCAAGTAGTACTATTCTTAGCACTTTCATCTCATCATCCCTGTTACTTCCAGGACTCTCGGTGGTGGTGGTCTACATGGCCATCATGATTAGCCTAACCAAATACTACAATCCAACCTTGGCTCAGTCTTCCTAAGGCCCTTCATTGGCTGTATTTTGGTAGTACTGTTCTTATTAGTTTAATAGCTGATACGACACCGAATGTTGTCAGCTCTATATGGCCTGCATGAATAGCCGCACCCAAAGCCAAAAAAAAGCCAAGCGGTTTTGCACTAACACCCATGGCTAACTCTGTTGTTTCAAGTTCTACTATTCTTAGCTCTTTCATCTCATCATCCTTGTTACTTCCAGGACTCTCGGTGGTGGTGGTCTACATGGCCATCATGATTAGCCTAACCAAATACTACAATCCAACCTTGGCTCAGTCTTCCTAAGGCCCTTCATTGGCTGTATTTGGGAGTACTGTCATCCTTTTGAATAATAGATTACAGGAAAGGCATTGATTTTAGAATCCCAGAGATCATTTATATGACCCGTGAAATAAAAAAAAAATTCATTAGATACCTGTTACACAATTATTTATCCTCAGGCCTTTTTAATACGAGGGTCCCGGAGCCTCAAACGAAACAACAGCATGAAAGAGGAGATATGTCATCCTTTTGAATAATAGATTACAGGAAAGGCATTGATTTTAGAAACCCACAGATCATTATTTGCAACCGTGAAATTAGAAAAAAACATTGATTAGACACCCGTGACACTTATTTATGCTCAGGCCTTTTTAATACGAGGGTCCCGGAGCCTCAACCGAAACAACAGCATGAAAGAGGAGATATGTCATCCTTTTGAATAAAAGATTACAGGAAAGGCATTGATTTTAGAAACCCACAGATCATTATTTGCAACTGTGAAATTAGAAAAAAACATTGATTAGACACCCGTGACACTTATTTATCCTCAGGCCTTTTTAATACGAGGGTCCCGGAGCCTCAACCGAAACAACAGCATGAAAGAGGAGATATGTCATCCTTTTGAATAAAAGATTACAGTAAAGGCATTGATTTTAGAAACCCACAGATCATTATTTGCAACCGTGAAATTAGAAAAAAACATTGATTACACACCCGTGACACTTATTTATGCTCAGGCCTTTTTAATACGAGGGTCCCGGAGCCTCAACCGAAAACAACAGCATGAAAGAGGAGATATGTCATCCTTTTGAATAAAAGATTACAGTAAAGGCATTGATTTTAGAAACCCACGGATCATTATTTGCAACCGTGAAATTAGAAAAAAACATTGATTACACACCCGTGACACATATTTATGCTCAGGCCTTTTTAATACGAGGGTCCCGGAGCTTTAACCGAAACAGCATGAAAGAGGAGATATGTCATCCTTTTGAATAAAAGATTACAGTAAAGGCATTGATTTTAGAAACCCACAGATCATTATTTGCAACCATGAAATAGAAAAAAACATTGATTACACACCCGTGACACTTATTTATGCTCAGGCCTTTTTAATACGAGGGTCCCGGAGCCTCAACCGAAACAACAGCATGAAAGAGGAGATATGTCATCCTTTTGAATAAAAGATTACAGTAAAGGCATTGATTTTAGAAACCCACAGATCATTATTTGCAACCGTGAAATTTGAAAAAAACATTGATTACACACCCGTGACACTTATTTATGCTCAGGCCTTTTTAATATGAGGGTCCTGGAGCCTCAACCGAAACAACAGCATGAAAGAGGAGATATGTCATCCTTTTGAATAAAAGATTACAGTAAAGGCATTGATTTTAGAAACCCACAGATCATTATTTGCAACCGTGAAATAGAAAAAAACATTGATTACACACCCGTGACACTTATTTATCCTCAGGCCTTTTTAATACGAGGGTCCCGGAGCCTCAATCGAAACAACAGCATGAAAGAGGAGATATGTCATCCTTTTGAATAAAAGATTACAGTAAAGGCATTGATTTTAGAAACCCACAGATCATTTATATGACCCGTGTAATAGAAAAACACATTCATTAGACACCGGTTACACTTATTTATCCTCAGGCCTTGTTAATACGAGGGTCCCGGAGCCGCAACTGAAACAACAGCATGAAAGAGGACATATGTCATCCTTTTGAATTATAGATTACAGGAAAGGCATTGATTTTAGAAACACTGAGATAATTACTTGCAACCAGGAAATAAAAAAAAAACATTGAACAGACACCCAGTACACTTTATAATCAATAGGCCTTTTCAGCAGAGGCTCCAGGACCTTCAACAAAAACAAGAGCAGGGATCTGGGCATAGGAGTACAATGGAGTGTGACAATAATAATCTGAAGGTGAAGATTGCATAGTTGTGGCATTTTAATTTTGTTATTGTGGGAACTTAGTACTTGCAATGACCTTGCTCTGGTGAATCCATATGGCAAATGTGTTATTTATGGCACTGTTTGTCTATTTTTTTGAATATCAGCATTTGGTAAATGAAGCTCAACTTAAGGCTGGTGAGAAACGACCTTTCTTCTGGCTGTTTGCAAATGTTGTGGCTCTGGACAAAGATGTGAATAAGGGGCCATCAGCCATATTCTGCACGCAACCCCTTTGATGATTGACGATAAACATGTGTCACCTGCAAGCAGAGCTTGTTACTTCTGTCTAAATCATCTTCCTGCTATGGACAGGCCACTGTTTCCCACAGCAAGTACGAATTTTGAAATACAAGATTGTCTTGAGTATGGTAGGAAACCAAAGTTTATTTAATTCTGTACTATCTATCACCACAAAAAATGAACTTCTTGAAGCAACGAAAATGCCAGCAATTTCATGTGCTTATGGATGACAAGGACGTCCTGTCCTGTGGTGCACAGAGATGGAGACGATTTTTGCCCTCCCTGTACACTACCCAGATGTCTCAAACATCACCAGAAACACAATACAGCCACTCTTGTGAAGTTCCTGGAGTGTTCCGGTAGCCATCTCTTTGCGCTCCTAAAGGAATACTTTATCAGTGTTTTTGTATACATCCGACAACAGCTTCGGAGACTGTGGTGACGCACATGTTATTTACTGTTGTTCCAGCTGTGGCAATATCAATTGGCATGAAAAAGTTAAGATTTGTGGGTTGGGGAGCCTATAGCTGTTGTGGTAGGACGTGTGTTTGAGGAGCTCCAGGTCTTACAAGTTACTTTGGAGTTAGTTTTCAACCTAAATTTTTTGGGATTTATAGTCACACTTTCTGGGGCTATCCAAGAGGAGCCTGGTAAAAGCAGTAGTAGTCACCCCTTATATCAATGGGTACGGAGACCTGTTTTTTGCCTTTCCAATATTGCGCCGGTCCACAAACTAATCCTGAATGAAAAAAAAAACCTTAAAATTTGGACTAGTGACGCACATTTTATGCACGCTGTGGCAATTGCAATTTGCAATAAAAATAATCTGCTAACAACAACCACTACCTACGACCACACCTGACTCCTGAAGTCATGCTTCAGTTATTAAGTCAAGTTAAATAATTATTTTTTTTTTTATGCTCAGCAGAGGCTCTAGGACCCTTGACAAAACCAGCAGCAGGAAAAAGGACATATGGCATCCTTTTAAAAAAAAATGATTATAGGAAAGGCATTGATTTCAGAAACACAGAGATCATTAGTTGCAAACGGTAAATAGAAAAAACATTGATTAGACACCCAGTACACTTATTTTTCATTAGGTCTTTTTAATAAGATTAAGAGGCTCCTGGAGCCTCAACAGAAACAACAACATTAAAAAGTACATATGGCATCCTTGTGAATAATAGATTACAGGAAAGGCATTGATTTTAGAACCCCGTGGATAATTTTTTGCAACCATGAAATCTAAAAAAACATAGATTAAACACCCAGTACACTTCTTTATCCTTAGGCCTTTTAAGCATAGGCTCCAGGACCCTCAACAAAACCAGCAGCAGGAAAGAGGACATATGGCATACATTTGTAAATTAGATTACAGGAAAGGCATTGATTTTAGAAACACAGAGATCATTTATATGACCAGTGAAATAGAAAAAAATTATTGGACACCCAGTACACTTCTTTATCCTTAGTCCTTTTTATAAGAGTGTCCCGGAGCCTCAACAGAAAGAACAGCATGAAATAGGACATATGGCATCCTTTTGAAAAATAGATTACAGGAAAGGCATTGATTTTTGAAAGACAGAAAACATTTGTTACAACTGGGAAATCTAAAAAAACATTGAATAGACACCCATTACACTTCTTTATCCTTAGGCCTTTTTAGCAGAGGCTCCAGGACACTCAACAAAACCAGCAGTAGGAAAGAGGACATATGGCATCCTTTGTGAAAAAAAAGATTATAGGAAAGGCATTGATTTTAGAAACCCAGGGATAATTTTTTGCAACCGTGAATTTTAATTAAAAAAAATGATTGGATGGACACCCAGTACAATTCTTTATCCATAAGGCCTTTTTATAAGAGGGTCCAGGACCCTCAAACAAAAAACCAGCAGGAAAGAGGACATATGGCATTCTTTTGAACAATAGAGTACAGGAAAGGCATTGATTTTAGAAACCCATAGAATTTTTTTTTAAAATGGAAATTTGAATAAAAAAAATGATTCGATGGACAGCCAGTACACCTCTTTCTCCTTAGGCATTTTTATAAGAGGGTCCTGGACACTAAAAAAAAACACCAGCAGGAAAGAGGACGTATGGCATCCTTTTGAACAATAGAGTACAGGTACGGCATTGATTTTATAAAACCAGAGATAATTTTGGTCAGATGAGAAATAGAAAACAAAAATGAGTGGACACCCAGTACACCTCTTTCACCTTAGGCCTTTTTATAAGAGTGTCCAGGACCCTCAAACAAAATACCAGCAGGAAAGAGAACATATGGCATACTTTGGAACAATAGAGTACTGGTACGGCATTGATTTGTGAAACCCACAGATAATTGTTTGTAAAAGTGAAATAGCCCCAAAAACCATGCTTGGCCTCCCACTCCAGGTCGTTCTCCTTCAGCTTTTTTATAAGAGGGTCCAGCACCCTCAACAGAAACAACTGCAGGAAACACCACCACATATGCCATCCTTTTGCACAAGCGAGTACAGGTATGGCATCCATTTTAGAAACCCAAAGATAATTGAGAGGAACCAGGAACATTTTTCTAAAAACTGGATGGGGCACCCATTACTACAGGTCGTTCTCCTTCAGCCTTTTTATATCATGGGCCACGACCCGCAACAGGCACAACAGCATGAAACACAACATATGCCACCCTTTTGCACAATAGAGTACAGGTATGGCATAGATGGAACACGGAGATAATTTAGAGCAACCAAGAGACGGATAAAGATGCTTGGTCGGTCCTACTCTTTCAAATTTGTTGCATTTTGCGTTCAATTGAATCCACCGGATATGAGTGGTGTGTAAAGTTGTACAATTCGTAACAGTTTAATCACTAGTGTTATGTGCCTTATTTTTTTTTATTTGAGTTTTGTACCCACAGAGATGCAGCAGAGGTCAGAAAAATTAGGAATGTACAAATGACTGAAAAATTGGGGTATTGTTGTAGCAACTGCTGTAGCAGTGGCCAGAAAAATCGATGTTTGTAAAACATTTATAAAGTGCCCTAAAAGCTTGTGGCTTGAACACTAGTTGTTGGCGGATAAGTCAAGCAAGTCCTCTGCCTTTATAACCAAAAAAAAAAGGCCAGCCTGTGTACCAGTTGTAGCCCAAGCCAGCTCATATCATCATCAGTAGTTTTTTATTCAAATGTATCGCCCAATGTCAGTCCCTTCGGGATCCAGCCCTCATTCATTTTTATAAAATTGAGATAGTCAAGGCTTTTTTGACCTAGGCGACTTCTCTTCTCAGTGACAAAACCTCCTGCTGCACTAAAAGTCCTTTCGGACAGGACACTTGAAGCGGAGCAGGCCAGAAGTTCCATTGCAAATTAGGATAGCTCAGGCCACAAGTCCAGCCTGCACACCCAGTAGTCAAGGGGTCCATCGCTCCTGAGAGTGTCGAGATCCGCAGTTAAAGCTAGGTAGTCTGCTACCTGTCAGTTGAGTCTTTCTCTAAGGCTGGATCCCGAAAGGCTCTGATGGTGCATGGGAGTTAAAAAGGTACGCATGTCCTCCATCAACAAGACATCAGGAAAGCGCCCGGTCCTTGCTGCCGTGGTCGTGGGAGGAGGAGGATTAATTTCATCTCTTCCCCTGTTACATTCCCGTGGTGCTGTGACATCACCCTTATACGCTGTGTAAAGCATAGTTTTTAATTTAGTATGAAAATGCTCCATCCTTTCCGACTTGCGGGAATTTGGTAACATTTCAGGCACTTTATGCTTATACCGGGGGTCGAGGAGCGTGGACACCCAGTACAGGTCGTTCTCCTTCAGCTTTTTTATACGAGGGTCCCTCAACAGGCACGACAGCATGAAAGAACCCATTTGAACAAGGTTGGATGCTGAGCTAATCATGTCGCGTTCCTCCTCCTCACTGATCTCACTGATGGTATCTTCTTCCCCCCAGCCACGTACAACACCACGGGTACCAGAGAGGTGACAACAACGAGCACCCTGGGATGACTGTTGTGCTCGGTCTTCCTCATCCTCCCCAAAGCCACATTCCTCCTCTGACTCCTCTTCCTCACAATCCTCTTCCTGCGTTGCCGCAGGTCCAGCAAGCAATGCTGATTCCACAACTCTCCCGCTTCCTCTTCACGCTCATCTACTGCCTGATCCAGCACTCTTCGCAGGGCACGCTCCAGGAAGAAAACAAATGGTATGATGTCGCTGATGGTGCCTTCGGTGCGACTGACAAGGTTTGTCACCTCCTCAAAAGGACGCATGAGCCTACAGGCATTGCGCATGAGCGTCCAGTAATTTGGCAAAAATATCCACAGCTCCCCAGAGGCTGTCCTAGCACCCCGGTCATACAAATACTCATTAACAGCTTTTTCTTGTTGGAGCAGGCGGTCAAACATTAGGAGTGTTGAATTCCACCGTGTCGGGCTGTCGCAAATCAAGCGCCTCACTGGCAGGTTGTTTCGATGCTGGATATCAGACAAGTGCACCATGGCAGTGTAGGAACGCCTGAAATGGCCACACACCTTCCTGGCCTGCTTCAGGACATCCTCTAAGCCTGGGTACTTATGGACAAATCGTTGTACAATTAGATTACACACATGTGCCATGCACGGCACATGTGTCAACTTGCCCAATTTCAATGCCGCCACCAAATTACTTCCATTGTCAGAAACAACCTTGCCAATCTCCAGTTGGTGCGGAGTCAGCAAATGATCCACCTGTGCGTTCAGGGCGGTCAGGAGTGCTGGTGCGGTGTGACTCTCCGCTTTCAGGCAAGTCAACCCCAAGACGGTGTGACACTGCCGTACCCGGGATGTAGCATAGTACCTGGGGAGCTGGGGGGGTACCATAGATGTGGAGCAAGACGCAGAAGTTGAAGAGTACTCAGCCGAGGAAGAGGTTATGGAAGAGGATGGAGTAGGAGGAGTAGAGGAGGTAGCAGCAGGCCTGCCTGCAAGCCGTTGCGGTGTCACCAACTCTTCTGCAGAGCCATGCATTCCATGCTTGTCAGAAGTCAGCAGGTTTACCCAATGCGCAGTGTAGGTGATATACCTGCCCTGACCATGCTTTGCAGACCAGCTATCCGTGGTTATATGGACCCTTGCCCCAACGCTGTGTGCCAGACATGCCATAACTTCCTTTCTCACAACAGAGTACAGGTTTGGGATTGCCTTTTGTGAAAAGAAATTTCTGCCAGGTACCTTCCACTGCGGTGTCCCAATAGATACAAATTTTTTGAAAGCATCAGACTCCACCAGCTTGTATGGTAAAAGCTGGCAGGCTAAGAGTTCAGACAAGCCAGCTGTCAGACGCCGGGCAAGGGGGTGACTTTGAGAAATTGGCTTCTTACGCTCAAATATGTCCTTGACAGACACCTGACTGTGGGCAGATGACCAGGAACTGCTACGTAAGAGAGACTGAGTGGAGGATGGTTGAGAGGGGGCAAGGAGGACAGCACTGGTTGACGTGGCTGAAGATGCTGGAGCAGGAGGAGGAGGGCGGCTTTCACCTTGTGTGCTGCTTCTACTCATGTGTTCTTCCCATCGGCCTTTGTGATGGGAGACCATGTGCCTTCACAAAGCAGTTGTACCTAGGTGGCTGTTGGACTTCCCACGACTCAGTTTCTTTTGGCACAGGTTGCAAATGGCATCGCTGTTGTCAGAGGCAGACACACAAAAAAAATGCCACACTGCTGAGCTCTGCGATGACGGCATTCTGGTGATGGCAACAGCATGCATTCATGGGCGTCGGCGGGCTGTCTGGCTGACCCCTGGTGACAATGCATGCTGTCTGACTGTGCCACTAGCTCCTTGAGACGACCTCCCCGTGCTTCCAAATCGTCTCCTCCTCCTCCTCCTCCTCTCTGTCTCCCCATCTGAACTTTCCCCCTCTTCTTCTTCTCTTCTAGCAGGCACCCACGTGACATCAACCGACACATCATCATCAACCGCTTCACTTGTATCTGAAACATCAAGAAAGGAAGCAGCAGCGGGTACAACATCATCATCATCATCATCATCATCACACCGTACCTCCATGTCGGTAATGCTGCCTGACTGAGACTGATCACTATTATCTACATCCTCTGTCAATGATGGTTGCGCATCACTCATTTCTTCCAAATGATGTGTCAATAACTCCTGTGACAGATCAAGTGAAGTGGCTGTGGTGCTAGTGTTGGTGGTGGCGACAGGTGGCGGAGTTGCACTGGTCACTTGAGACCTGCCCAAAGCACAGCTGGACTTAGATGGTGCGTCAAGGTTAGGAGGACTAGCAGCGGAAGCTGAAGAAGATTGGGTTTCCTGTGTTAGCCATTCAACTAGGTCCTCCTCAGAAGTTTTTGCATCCCCCCTGGCACCCGGCGTCTGAACAATGTGCATATTTGTAGGGTCTAAAGGAATCACAGCACCACGACCACGACCACGGAACCTGCAGGGTGGCCTGCCTCTGCCTGTCATTTTTTTTTAAATGGACAATAACAATACTATTACACCAATTGAGTGGTGGCACTATGAAAGTGGGCACAGTATACGCTGTGAGACTGACAACAACAAAAAAGACAGATGTTTTAAAAATCACAAATTGTTAATTACTATTACTAGTACTGTGGCAACAAATATGATTGTTTGGCACTATTTGGCAAATGGGCCTGTCTGGCACACACGCTGAGAGAAAGGAAACTGCAATTCAATGGCACTAGGAGACTGAAGAATCACAGTCAAAACAGTTATGATGAACAAAAATTCCAATCCTGTTACAATAAATATGAGTGGTGGCACTAATTGGCTAGTTGGAACTGGCACACAGGCAGGCAGGCAGGAGGAAAATGCAATTCAAAGGCACTAGTAGACTGCAGATTGACAGTCAAAACAGTGTTGATTGACAAATTTTGCAATACTGTTAAAAGAAATATGATTGCTAGCACTAATTGGATAGTTGGGCCTGTCACACAGGCTGGCAGGCAGTAGAAAAGTGCAATTCAATAGCACAAGCAAAATGAGGATTAAGATCAACAATCAAGATTTTTTTAATTTTAATTAGTAACTATACTGTGACAACAATTAGGATTGGTGTAAATAGTTGGCAAGACGGCCTGGCACAAAAGTATGGCAGGCAGGAGGTAGATGCAATTCAAGGACACTAGGAGACTGATTAATGACAGTCAAAACAGTGATGATTGACAATTTTTGCAATACTGTTAAAAGAAATATGATTGCTGACAACAATTGGCTAGGTGGGCTTGGCTCACAGCAGGCTGCAAGGCAGGAGGAAAGTGCTATTCAATGACACCAGCAAACTGAGGATTCAAATCACAGCAACTATTACCAAAAATTTAAATTTTTAATTATTAGAATACTGTCACAACAAATATGATTGGTGTAAATATTTTTTAAGTAGGCCTTGCACACAGGCTTGGAAGGCTGCAGAAAAGTGCAATTCTAGGGCACAAGCAAACTGAGGATTAAGATTATCAACAATCAAGATTTTTTTAATTTTATTTAGTAACTATACTGTGACAAATAATTAGGATTGGTGTAAATAGTTGGCAAGACGGCCTGGCACAAAAGGATGGCAGGCAGGAGGTAGATGCAATTCAAGGACACTAGGAGACTGATTACTGACAGTCTAAACAGTGATGATTGACAATTTTTGCAAACCTGTTAACAGAAATATGATTGCTGACAACAATTGGCTAGGTGGGCCTGGCTCACAGCAGGCTGCAAGGCAGGAGGATAGTGCTATTCAATGGCACCAGCAAACTGAGGATTCGAATCACAGCAAATATTACCAAAAAATTTAATTTTTAATTATTAGAATACTGTCACAACAAATATGATTGGTGTAAATATTTTTTAAGTAGGCCTGGCACACAGGCTTGGAAGGCTGTAGAAAAGTGCAATTCAAAGGCGCGAGCAAACTGAGGATTAAGATCATCAACAATCAAGATTTTTTTAATTTTAATTAGTAACTATACTGTGACAAAAAATTAGGATTGGTGTAAATAGTTGGCAAGACGGCCTGGCACAAAAGGATGGCAGGCAGGAGGTAGATGCAATTCAAGGACACTAGGAGACTGATTACTGACAGTCTAAACAGTGATGATTGACAATTTTTGCAATACTGTTAACAGAAATATGATTGCTGATAACAATTGGCTAGGTGGGCCTGGCTCACAGCAGGCTGCAAGGCAGGAGGAAAGTGCTATTCAATGGCACCAGCAAACTGAGGATTCAAATCACAGCAACTATTACGAAAAATTTTAATTTTTAATTATTAGAATACTGTCACAACAAATATGATTGGTGTAAATATTTTTTAAGTAGGCCTGGCACACAGGCTTGGAAGGCTGTAGAAAAGTGCAATTCAAAGGCACGAGCAAACTGAGGATTAAGATCAACACTAAAAAAAAATGTTATTTAAATTAATAACTATACTGTCTGACTGTGACAACAATTATGATTGGTGTAAATAGTTGGCTAGACGGCCTGGCACAAAACTTTATTACTGTTACAAGAATTGTGATTGGTGCCACTAATTGGCTACTTGGGCCTGGCAGACAGGCTGGCAGATATGAGTCATGGATGGTAGGTAGGGCAGCAATTTAACACAGTATGCTGTGTAAGTGACAAAAACACAGGACTGATAGAAAATTAAGTTACATTACACTAGCAAAATATTTGAAAATTTTAGATTTTAATATTAAAATTATGTTAAGAAGTGCAATGCACATATGACTCTATAAGTGGTCGCACTGGCTGGCTTCTACGTAGGGCAGCAATTATAACAACAGTATGCTGTGTAAGTCAGATAGACAGTTAGACACAGGCCTGATAGAAAATACAATTAGATTACACTAGCATAATGATTTAAAGACTTTTTTTGGAAATTTTAAGAAAAAGGTTAAGCACATACATATGAGTCGTGGCTGATAGCCTTGGAAGGGCAGCTATTAAAAACAGTAGGCTCTGTATGTCAGATACACACACGCCTGATAGAAAATACTATTAGATTACACTAGAAAAATGATTGAAATTATTTTTTTTGGGGGGGGAATTAAAAAAAGGTTAAACACATATGAGTCGTGGCTCATAGACTAGGGAGGGCAGCAAGTAAACACAGTACGCTCTCTATGTCAGCAAAACACACAGGCCGGATAGAAAATTATATTAGATTACACTAGCAAACAAATTTAAACTTTTTTTTTTATATTAAAATTAAGGTGAAAGAAAAATAGATATGAGTGCTGGGTGGCTGCCTGGCCAGACCAATTAACCAAAAGACTGAAAAAAAAAGAGGTATATTAATGCTGAGTGAGCCTGACAGACACAGGCATGATAGTACATGTAATTAGATTACACTAGCAAAATATTTTTTTTTTTTTTTTTAATTTAAAATAATGTTATAAACGGATATTAACACTGGTGGCTGCTGGCTGGCACAGAGCAATGAACCAGAGTATATGCTGTGTGACACTGGCCTAATAGAAAATGAAAAAAAAATTACACTAGAAAAATAATTATATTTTTGGGTTAGTTAAATTTAAACTAATGTTGTTAGGGAGATATCAGTGGTGGCAGTAGTCACAGCATATGCTGTGAGCCTTAAACACACAGCTGAAAGCCAGGTAAATGCTAATAAAAAAAAAACGAAAAAAAAAAAAGGCACGAAATATAGCCCTAAAAAGGGCTTTTTGGGGTGCTGTGCTTGCAGCAGAGATGAGTGGAGTCCTTCTGGACTGTAAATACACTAGCCTAGCTATGTTTTTACTATTAATGTCAGGAGCAAAAACACTAAAATGGCGGATTCCGAGTAGCTGGGAGTGTCTGTGAGGGAGTGTCTGATGTTGATTGGCTCTAATGTGTCAGGCGGCTGTGACATAAAGGGTCAAAGTTTCCACAATGATGACACATAGGGGCGGATCGAACATCGCCATGTGTTCGCCCACAAACACGAACGCGAACAAGCTATGTTCGCTGTCAACCGTTCGCGGGCGAACAGTTCGGGACATCACTATATTTAATGTGTGTGCATTCGTGTTTCCCAGTGAAACTTTATGTTATTAAACATTTCCATATCTTTTCTTATAAAATAGCCATACTCCTCTAATTGGATCGTATGGTCCATTAACATCTCCCAGGCCCTATATGTGGGGACCACCCGCGAATAGTTAAATCTTTTAAATCCAATACAACAATAAGATTATCAGTTACACGCAAGACAAAAGGGTATTTATGTATTTATATGTGTATACATGTATTTAGAGACATATATACACATATAAACACATGAACACATATGTAAACACATATAGACATGTATATATAAGTGCATTAGAGCCCTTTGTAGTTAAGTAGATGAAAACATGAATAATCATATTTATGCAATTTTCATATTTAATAAAGTGTTATACTGTGTATTTACTGTCAATATTTCACATTCCAATGTTCTACCCATAGCATAATATGTTTATACATAGATATCCCTATATATATCTGTATATATCTATACCTATAGATAATCGTCTATATGTTAATAGGTATAGATATATATTGTACCAAAATAACATCAGATATATGTAGAACTATGTATTTATGAATAAATAGAACATATTACGCTATGTGAAGAACATTGGTATGTGAAATATTCATATTTTCATGTCGGCTTAGCGCACTTGAGAATATGTGATCGGGTTTGCTTGCGAGTAGGGGTTTAGGTATTTTTTTTGCAGTTTGCGTGCTCAATTGACTTCTATTTTTGCTCCATTGACTTCTATAGGGGAATACGTTAAAGAGCAGACTATATCCTAAGTTCGGCTTTTTGTGCACGTCGGGTTAGCAAGCGTTTGAAAACTTGTAATACAAGCGTTACCCGATGCTTGCAAAAAGCTTACTTCTAGTTCATTTAGCGCACAAGCGTTAAATACAACTATGCTTGTAATCTAGCCCTAAATATTTGTTGGTACACTGTAATTCTGGATAATTACATTGACTTATGTTTTCCCCTTTTGTATCCTCTTTCCTGTAGCATAAGACTTAAACACAAATAGAAAGTTTAGTTTTTGCTACCAATGTTTAGATTTTTAGCTGAAATATGAGATAAACCTTTGACTTTTTTTTAGTTTGATTAAAAATAAAGAATTCTTACAAGGGATGAGTGTTCCAAAGTCTATCATTTAAGTTTGCCTAAATTTTTTTACAAAAAAACAGGATAGAAAGGGGGTAAAAAAATGATTTACACTAATTAATATTTACAGTTACAATTAGGTAAAACCAAATTCCATATAATGTTCACTTTTTTCCACAATTAAGTATTTTTTGATGTTTGTTGTTGTCTCTTCAATAAATGCATTAATTTATACATTGGCTAAATATTTATGCAAAAGAAATGAGCTATTTCTAGGCTTGGAAATACATGGCAGATAACTGACAAATAATGATAATTTTACTTGTAAACATACACTCTACAATATTCAATTGGAATTGTACCTATTAATAACCAACATAGACATTTTTATATTGAAAATAAAGCTTTGTCAAATAGGAAAACTGCAGGCGACAAAATGTAAGTCTTGTTTTAGTTATTTAATGTGAGATTTTATATCAGTTTGACATTCATTTGTTTAATAAGGATGGGAAATGCATGATTTAAGTGTGTTTCTACAGACAATTAAGTAAAAAAACTTGATGGTAATACAACGAAAGAGGAAAATCATATTTTTAGTCACCATATACAATGGCAAGGAGATGCCTCTTAAAAATATAAAAAAATAAATGATTTCTTGAATTATCTTATGGTTCTGAAGTAGAGCAAAGTGTAAAATGTTCTTATTTAGCAATAGTTTGTTAGCCAATATCTATACAAAATGACTAATTATTCTGAAAAAGTAATGGATACTTAAAATAAAAATCTATCATACATGTTTAGAATAAAGGGACACTACAGTCAAAAACGTTATATCATCCGCATGAAAGAGCAGCGTTTAAACATGTTGACATTTTTATTCCATAGATAAATATAAAGTAAAGGCTGTTCAAATTCAAACTAATATACCAGTATCAGTTGATTTATAGGGGGAAGATTTACCAAGCAGCGGGTGCTGCTTATTCTGCGCGAACCTTCCGACTCGCCGTAAACAGGAGTTAAGAAGCAGCAGTCTTAAGACCGCTGCTCCTTAACTAGTTCGCCACCTCTGAGGTATGATTGGGATGATTGCCATCCCCTGTTAGCGGTTGATTGGCCGCAAATGTGCAGGGGACAGCATTGCACAAGCATTTCACCAGAAATGCTTGTGCAATGATAAATGCTGACAGCGTATGCGATGTCGGGCGGACATGATTCGCTACAGTGAATCATGTCTGCCCGACATTTGATAAATCGTCCCCATAGGTACTTCCTAGTTCATACTAATGCTTAAAGAGCAATTGCAACTGTTAGGTATTGGCATTAAGTAGTCAGCCAGTTATCATTGGTAAGAAGTATTTATCCGCTAATTAACACTTCTATCAAGTTCATGACTGATAGGGTTATATTAGTTTGAATTTAAATGAATGTTCTGTTAGATTATTTTATTGTTCCACTGTTGCTTGTATATAAAGTCAGCAATGCACTAGTGGGACCTAGGTGGACACATTTGATAAGCCATTGGCAAGAGTCATTTGCATAGCTACCAATTAAAAGCTATTTTCCGTAGGGCTTTGGTGCTCCTGAGCCTAAGTATACATTTCCAGTCACCTTGAAAATAGAAGTAAAGTGAAATGTCTCAAATTGTTGTACTCTATCTGAACCTCAAAAGTTTAGTTTTGTTTTTCATGTCACTTTAAATTGCTTTTATATGCAATAAAGTTTTCAAAAATTGTAGATGCTGCTGTTTAGATGTCAATCTTTATAACAGTATCCCTTTAAATATTGAGCTATAAAGGACAAAATATAGAGCTTTATTCAATGTCCGTAAATACATATACAGTATTTTGATGTATTTATCTTAATGTTGCCATCAATTATATTATTATATTTAATCTATTTATTTATAATTTTGTTTATCAGAATATCAATTTAAAATATTCTTAAATTCTGACCAGTTAATCTTTACACACATTGATTATATTTATGCAGAAAATAGGGTATTGATTATGACCAAATATACAGTATATGTCTAGTTGTTACAATATTCTATATAAAACAAGCTATAAAATATTTAGATTAATCAATATTCCATTAATCGTCTGGAACCTCAGTATTATGGACACAATTTTTCTATAAATTAACCTTAACATTAAGTATCACGCATGAATTATATTAGAAAAATTTATAAATAGCCAGAAAGTTTAACCAATTCAATATATAGTCCAACTTAGTCACAACTAACGCAATCTCTAACATATACCACAGTAAATAAAACAAATGTGTATATGTTAATGCCTAACCCTTTTCTCAATAATAATTGACTTAGCGCTAGTATATTTAATATATGAAAGGCACTGGTCTACTTAACACTAGGTTACAACTATAAAGCACCTTTTAAAATAACTGCTTCAATTGAACTACAGCAATAAAGAATATCTTTGATTTAAAACAGTAAAAATATTAAACAATCACTGATACTTTACCAGCTCCAATAAGAGTTCAATATCCCAGATATTTCTATATGGTCATACGTGAAGGTATCACTATTTTGCAAGGGTAACAAGTCACAGAGTATCTCTCTTGCCCAAAGAAAGTTTTCCAGTCAGGGTTCAGAAAAAAATGAAGGCCTAAAGGGTGTATATCTCTGTTTTACAAAGTGAGTCTCTCCTCTTTTGCATAGTGTAGAAGGTTATATCAGTGATAAACTCCTCCTTCAATCTCTGAATCATTCCAATAGAATTTCTCTGGGTATGCCCTTTGAGTCTGAGCTTATCTTTCATTGGCCCTTGGTAATTTCTTCAGGCCTGGTATCCAAATACCTTTTGGATGCATTACCTTATATTGAACACCGGGGGCAACAGGCACTGGAATGCAATTTTGTTTGCAAAATCTTAACTGTATTTAAAATCTATATATATTTTATAGAAATGTACATGTAATACATTTATAATTTCATAGTTTTACTAAAATTATCTGGTCAATACATGGCCCATATAATATAACTGATCATGTAATTTTAAGATAAAACATGGGTGTATTCTGATATCTATAGTATATATATATTTTTACCGCAAATGCAACTCTCGATACCAGAGTTGCTTACGGACGCGGCCAGCCTCAAAAACGTGCTCGTGCACGATTCTCCCATAGGAAACAATGGGGCTGTTTGAGCTGAAAAAAAACCTAACACCTGCAAAAAAGCAGCGTTCAGCTCCTAACGCAGCCCCATTGTTTTCTATGGGGAAACACTTCCTACGTCTGCACCTAACACTCTAACATGAACCCCGAGTCTAAACACCCCTACCCTTACACTTATTAACCCCTAATCTGTCGCCCCCGCTATCGCTGACACCTGCATATTTTTTTTAACCCCTAATCTGCCGCTCCGTAAACCGCCCCAACCTACGTTATCCCTATGTACCCCTAATCTGCTGCCCTAACATCGCCGACCCCTATATTATATTTATTAACCCCTAATCTGCCCCCCTCAACGTCGCCGACACCTACCTACACTTATTAACTCCTAATCTGCCGAGCGGACCTGAGCACTACTATAATAAAGTTATTAACCCCTAATCCGCCTCACTAACCCTATCATAAATAGTATTAACCCCTAATCTGCCCTCCCTAACATCGCCGACACCTAACTTCAATTATTAACCCCTAATCTGCAGAGCGGACCTCACCGCTACTATAATAAATGTATTAACCCCTAAAGCTAAGTCTAACCCTAATACTAACACCCCCCTAAGTTAAATATAATTTACATCTAACGAAATAAATTAACTCTTATTAAATAACTTATTCCTATTTAAAGCTAAATACTTACCTGTAAAATAAATCCTAATATAGCTACAATATAAATTATAATTACATTGTAGCTATTTTAGGATTAATATTTATTTTACAGGCAACTTTTTAATTATTTTAACCAGGTACAATAGCTATTAAATAGTTAAGAACTATTTAATAGTTACCTAGTTAAAATAATAACAAATTTACCTGTAAAATAAATCCTAACCTAAGATATAATTAAACCTAACACTACCCTATCAATAAATTAATTAAATAAACTACCTACAGTTACCTACAATTAACCTAACACTACACTATCAATAAATTAATTAAACACAATTCCTACAAATAAATACAATTAAATAAACTAGCTAAAGTACAAAAAATTAAAAAGAACTAAGTTACAAAAAATAATAAAATATTTACAAACATAAGAAAAATATTACAACAATTTTAAACTAATTACACCTACTCTAAGCCCCCTAATAAAATAACAAAGCCCCACAAAATAAAAAATTCCCTACCCTATTCTAAATTAAAAAAGTTACAAGCTCTTTTACCTTACCAGCCCTGAACAGGGCCCTTTGCGGGGCATGCCTCAAGGATTTCAGCTCTTTTGCCTGTAAAAAAAAACATACCATACCCCCCCCCAACATTACAACCCACCACCCACATACCCCTAATCTAACCCAAACCCCCCTTAAATAAACCTAACACTAAGCCCCTGAAGATCTTCCGACCTTGTCTTCACCATACCAGGTTCACCGATCCGTCCTGGCTCCAACATCTTCATCCAACCCAAGCGGGGGTTGGCGATCCATCATCCGGTGCTGAAGAGGTCCAGAAGAGGCTCCAAAGTCTTCCTCCTATCCGGCAAGAAGAGGACATCCGGACCGGCAAACATCTTCTCCAAGCGGCATCTTCAATCTTCTTCCATCCGGTGCGGAGCGGGTCCATCTTGAAGCAGGCGACGCGGATCCATCCTCTTCTTCCGTTGTCTCCCGACGAATGACGGTTCCTTTAAGGGACGTCATCCAAGATGGCGTCCCTCGAATTCCGATTGGCTGATAGGATTCTATCAGCCAATCGGAATTAAGGTAGGAATTTTCTGATTGGCTGATGGAATCAGCCAATCAGAATCAAGTTCAATCCGATTGGCTGATCCAATCAGCCAATCAGATTGAGCTCGCATTCTATTGGCTGATCGGAACAGCCAATAGAATGCGAGCTCAATCTGATTGGCTGATTGGATCAGCCAATCGGATTGAACTTGATTCTGATTGGCTGATTCCATCAGCCAATCAGAAAATTCCTACCTTAATTCCGATTGGCTGATAGAATCCTATCAGCCAATCGGAATTCGAGGGACGCCATCTTGGATGACGTCCCTTAAAGGAACCGTCATTCGTCGGGAGACAACGGAAGAAGAGGATGGATCAGCGTCGCCTGCTTCAAGATGGACCCGCTCCGCACCGGATGGAAGAAGATTGAAGATGCCGCTTGGAGAAGATGTTTGCCGGTCCGGATGTCCTCTTCTTGCCGGATAGGAGGAAGACTTTGGAGCCTCTTCTGGACCTCTTCAGCACCGGATGATGGATCGCCAACCCCCGCTGGGGTTGGATGAAGATGTTGGAGCCAGGACGGATCGGTGAACCTGGTATGGTGAAGACAAGGTAGGAAGATCTTCAGGGGCTTAGTGTTAGGTTTATTTAAGGGGGGTTTGGGTTAGATTAGGGGTATGTGGATGGTGGGTTGTAATGTTGGGGGGGGGTATGGTATGTTTTTTTTTACAGGCAAAAGAGCTGAAATTCTTGGGGCATGCCCCGCAAAGGGCCCTGTTCAGGGCTGGTAAGGTAAAAGAGCTTGTAACTTTTTTAATTTAGAATAGGGTAGGGAATTTTTTATTTTGGGGGGCTTTGTTATTT
Source organism: Bombina bombina (assembly GCF_027579735.1). Lineage (NCBI taxonomy): Eukaryota > Metazoa > Chordata > Amphibia > Anura > Bombinatoridae > Bombina > Bombina bombina. The sequence continues at coordinate 1,300,992,935 of NC_069499.1, forward strand.
TATTAGGGGGCTTAGAGTAGGTGTAATTAGTTTAAAATTGTTGTAATATTTTTCTTATGTTTGTAAATATTTTTTTATTTTTTGTACTTTAGTTAGTTTATGTAATTGTATTTATTTGTAGCAATTGTATTTAATTAATTTATTGATAGTGTAGTGTTAGGTTAATTGTAGGTAATTGTAGGTAGTTTATTTAATTAATTTATTGATAGGGTAGTGTTAGGTTTAATTATATCTTAGGTTAGGATTTATTTTACAGGTAAATTTGTTATTATTTTAACTAGGTAACTATTAAATAGTTCTTAACTATTTAATAGCTATTGTACCTAGTTAAAATAATTACAAAGTTGCCTGTAAAATAAATATTAATCCTAAAATAGCTACAATGTAATTATAATTTATATTGTAGCTATATTAGGATTTATTTTACAGGTAAGTATTTAGCTTTAAATAGGAATCATTTATTTAATAAGAGTTAATTAATTTCGTTAGATGTAAATTATATTTAAGTTAGGGGGGTGTTAGTGTTAGGGTTAGACTTAGCTTTAGGGGTTAATCAATTTATTAGAATAGCGGTGAGCTCCGGTCGTCAGATTAGGGGTTAATAATTGAAGGTAGGTGTCGGCGATGTTAGGGAGGGCAGATTAGGGGTTAATACTATTTATGATAGGGTTAGTGAGGCGGGTTAGGGGTTAATAACTTTATTATAGTAGCACTCAGGTCCGCTCGGCAGATTAGGGGTTAATAAGTGTAGGCAGGTGTCGGCGACGTTGAGGGGGGCAGATTAGGGGTTAATAAATATAATATAGGGGTCGGCGGTGTTAGGGGTAGCAGATTAGGGGTACATAGGGATAACTTAGGTGGCGGTGCTTTGCGGTCGGAAGATTAGGGGTTAATTATTTTAAGTAGCTGGCGGCGACGTTGTGGGGGGCAGGTTAGGGGTTAATAAATGTAATACAGGGGTCGGCGGGGTTAGGGGCAGCAGATTAGGGGTACATAAGTATAACGTAGGTGGCGGTCGGCAGATTAGGGGTTAAAAATTTTAATCGAGTGGCGGCGATGTGGGGGGAGCTCGGTTTAGGGGTACATAGGTAGTTTATGGGTGTTAGTGTACTTTAGGGTACAGTAGTTAAGAGCTTTATGAACCGGCGTTAGCCAGAAAGCTCTTAACTCCTGCTATTTTCAGGCAGCTGGAATTTTGTCGTTAGAGCTCTAACGCTCACTTCAGAAACGACTCTAAATACCGGCGTTAGAAAGATCCCATTGAAAAGATAGGATACGCAAATGGCGTAGGGGGATCTGCGGTATGGAAAAGTCGCGGCTGAAAAGTGAGCGTTAGACACTTTAATCACTGACTCCAAATACCGGCGGTAGCCTAAAACCAGCGTTAGGAGCCTCTAACGCTGGTTTTGACGGCTACCGCCGAACTCCAAATCTAGGCCTTAGTATTGAGTGCATAAAACTATAAGACATAATTCATAGCACAAATTGCATAGGTATTGTTCCTTTCAGAATATAGAACTTTTTGTGCAATCTAAATATTATTTGCCAAACATTTCAAACATCTCCAATGCAGTTATTCATTTAATTATTAGACACTTATTTAATATAGGATATTAGGCATTTCTCTCAGACATATTTACTGGCACATGTATAAGTCTTGATAGATTAAATATGTTTTCAAAAATGTGGAGAATTAATTTTAGCTGAACCTTCAACTTCCCCTTTTAATATTAAAAAAAATGGAGCTGACATAAAATCTGGGTTTTGTATATTGAAACTCAGTATGTAGTATTTAACTCTTAGATGGTAAGGGTTACATTTGCTAAGATATGGTGAGTCCATGGCGTTCTCAATTACTGTTGGGAATATCACTACTGGCCAGCAGGAGGAGGCAAAGAACACCACAGCAAAGCTGCTAAATATCACTCCCCTTCCCCCAATCCCCAGTCATTCTCTTTGCCTTCAGTACAAGGAGGAGGTGAAGTATCGTATCTGTTAAAGATTTTTCTTCAATCAAGATTTTATTATTTTGAAAGCCAGAGTAGGTTTGATCTGATCTTTCCTGTCAAGATTGGGTCTAGCTGTACTCCATGTTAGTCACTTCAGTAGGGCTGTGGTAGCTTTTAAGCAGTTAGGAACTTGTTAGGTGGGCCTCACTGCGATTTTCTAACAGGTTGCTGCCCTTGTATAGAAAGCAAGAGTAGGTTTACTCTGTTCTTTCACAGGTCTCTGTGAGGAGTCGCTTCCTCTCATACTGAGTGAGCTGTCCTCCTGCCAGACAGCCAGAGGTGCAGGTAAGTGCCATTTTTGTTTATTTGTTGGAGAAATAGAACACCGGCACGGAAGCAGAATAAGTTGCACAAGATTACAAAGATTAAAAAGGGGTATATACAATTTATCATCTTATAATTTAAGAGTTTTGGGCAATTAATTATCCTTTAGTCCTTCCAATTCCCACAATATTTTTGACTTGTTTGTAGATATAAATAGCTACACACAAAAACTTACTATGCAGAAATATTTTGCTGAGAAGAATCTCAAAGAATCCAATTTGTTACCTATATTGACAGATACTATGGATACTAGAATAACTTCTGGTTTCCCTACATATGAACCAGATACACTTTTAGAACAATTAAGTGAGGGATATATTAAAACAAATTTTAGAAATAAGTCCAACTTTAACCCACAGATTTCAAACAATACATACATTGAAATATTTAAAGAACTGGTTTTGGAAGAATTAGAACAGCTTCCAAAAAACATATCCAATCACAATCTATTTCCTAATGAAATCAAAGCTTTAGAGGCCCTAAAAAATAATACAGAGTTGATAATCCGCCAAGCCGACAAAGGGGGTGGTATTGTCCTCCAGAATTATAAAGATTACATCAAAGAGGCAACTAGAATTATTCAGGATAAATCCTACTATTCTTCTTTAAAAGAAGATCCCACCCCTAAATATTTGAAAACCTTGACAGGTCTAATTAATTTTGCTCATCAAGAGGGAATAGTGTCCAAAAGAGAAAAAAAATCTTAATTCCCAAAGAACCTAGCTGTGCCTTCTATTATAATCTGCCCAAAATCCATAAGGATATGGTCAATCCACCGGGCAGACTGATAATAGCTGGCATAGGTAATTTAACCGAAAATGTCTCTGCCTATATCGATTATTTCCTTCAGAAATACGTGATCAATCTTGAATCATATATTAGAGACTCATCTGATTTATTAAATAAATTAAGACATATTCCTATCACCAAAGACCATCTATGGATTACTTGTGATGTGGAGGCGCTTTATTCGAACATTCCCCACAATCAGGGAGTTAACGCAATATCAATTTTTTTAGAAGAAGATATGTACATCCCTCCACTTCAGAAACAATTCATTCTACAACTTATACTATTTTTCTTGCAACATAACTATTTTTTGTTTCAAGATGATTTTTTTTTGCAGGTAAAGGGAACTTCCATGGGCACCAGGTTTGCCCCTAGTTTTGCTAACCTATATATGGGTAGCTTTGACCATCAATATATTTACCAGTCGAGATTTGGGGTGAACCTGGTGTTCTATGGCAGATTCTTAGATGATTTAATATTTTTATGGAATGGTACCAAAGAAGAGGCATTACAATTTGTAGACCATTTTAATTTGAACGATAGAGGATTTAAATTCACCAGCTGTATTCATTCGGAAAGTGAAGTGTTTTTGGATTTGTGTCTGCGATTTAACGAATTAGGTGGGATAGATAGTTCTACTCATTTCAAAGCTGTCAATAGCAACAGCTATTTAGACTTTTCAAGCAATCACCATTACCCCTGGAAAAAGAATGTCCCATATGGGCAATTAGACGCCTAGATTTAGAGTTTTGTCGGTAACGACCCGTGTAGCTAACACTGGCTTTTTTCTGGCCGCACCTTTTAAATACCTCTGGTATTGAGAGTTCACAGAATGGCTGCGTTAGGCTCCAAAAAGGGAGCGTACAGGCATATTTACCGCCACTGCAACTCTCGATACCAGAGTTGCTTACGGACGCGGCCAGCTTCAAAAACGTGCTCGTGCACGATTCCCCCATAGAAAACAATGGGGCTGTTTGAGCTGAAAAAAAACCTAACACCTGCAAAAAAGCCGCGTTCAGCTCCTAACGCAGCCCCATTGTTTCCTATGGGGAAACACTTCCTACGTCTGCACCTGACACTCTAACATGTACCCCGAGTCTAAACACCCCTAACCTTACACTTATTAACCCCTAATCTGCCGCCCCCGCTATCGCTGACCCCTGCATATTATTTTTAACCCCTAATCTGCCACTCCGTACACCCCCGCCACCTACATTATCCCTATGTACCCCTAATCTGCTGCCCTAACATCGCCGACCCCTATATTATATTTATTAACCCCTAATCTGCCGCCCCCAACGTCGCCTCCACCTAACTACACTTATTAACCCCTAATCTACCGAGCGGACCTGAGCGCTACTATAATAAATGTATTAACCCCTAATCCGCCTCACTCCCGCCTCAATAACCCTATAATAAATAATATTAACCCCTAATCTGCCCTCCCTAACATTGCCGACACCTAACTTCAAGTATTAACCCCTAATCTGCCGACTGGAGCTCACCGCTACTCTAATAAATTTATTAACCCCTAAAGCTAAGTCTAACTTTAACCCTAACACCCCCCTAAATTAAATATAATTTAAATCTAACGAAATAAATTAACTCTTATTAAATAAATTATTCCTATTTAAAGCTAAATACTTACCTGTAAAATAAACCCTAATATAGCTACAATATAAATTATAATTATATTATAGCTATTTTAGGATTTATACTTATTTTACAGGTAACTTTGTATTTATTTTAACCAGGTACAATAGCTATTAAATAGTTAAGAACTATTTAATAGCTAAAATAGTTAAAATAATTACAAAATTACCTGTAAAATAAATCCTAACCTAAGTTACAATTAAACCTAACACTACACTATCAATAAATTAATTAAATAAAATACCTACAATTATCTACAATTAAACCTAACACTACACTATCAATAAATTAATTAAATACAATTTCTACAAATAAATACAATTAAATAAACTAACTAAAGTACAAAAAATAAAAAAGAACTAAGTTACAAAAAATAAAAAAATATTTACAAACATTAGAAAAAAATTACAACAATTTTAAACTAATTACACCTACTCTAAGCCCCCTAATAAAATAACAAAGACCCCCAAAATAAAAAAATGCCCTACCCTATTCGAAATTACAAAAGTTCAAAGCTCTTTTACCTTACCAGCCCTGAACAGGGCCCTTTGCGGGGCTTGCCCCAAAGAATTCAGCTCTTTTGCCTGTAAAAAAACACATACAATACCCCCCCAACATTACAACCCACCACCCACATACCCCTAATCTAACCCAAACCCCCCTTAAATAAACCTAACACCAGGTTCACCGATCGGTCCTCGGAAGTGTTGATCCAAGCCCAAGCGGGGGGCTGATGAGTGACGTCCATCCTCGGGCTGAAGTCTGGATCCAAGCGGCAGCTGAAGAAATCCATCATTGGGCCGAAGTCGGAAGTCCATCATCGGGATGAAGTCTTCTATCAAGCCGCATCTTCAATCTTCTTTCTTCTGGAGCGGAGCAGAGCCATCTTCTTCCAAGCCGTCACGGAACATCCTCTTCAACCGACGCCTACTAGCCGAATGACGGTTCCTTTAAATGACGTCATCCAAGATGGCGTCCCTCGAATTCCGATTGGCTGATAGGATTCTATCAGCCAATCGGAATTAAGGTAGGAATATTCTGATTGGCTGATGGAATCAGCCAATCTGATTGAGCTCGCATTCTATTGGCTGATCGGAACAGCCAATAGAATGCGAGCTCAATCTGATTGGCTGATTGGATCAGCCAATCTGATTGAACTTGATTCTGATTGGCTGAATTTCTTGCGAGTGTGGGGTACAATATATTGGCCGTACCTTTAAGCACCTTAGTCACCGTTGGTCAGAACATTATTGCAGCATTATAAAAAATAAAAAATCACATAGTGTTATTAAGCACTGTCACAAAAAAACATAAAGGAAATCCAAATTGCTACACAATCATACCCAAAGAAGAAATCTCCCCATCCCACCTTTATAATAGGTTCTTGAGGCTCGGGCAGAGGGAAACATACTGGATTCACAAATTGAAAACCATGCACCCTTTGGGGCTCAATTTAAATGTGGATCTGGCAGCCTTTTAAATTCACTGGGCTGTTCAGTGTGTTTCCCTCTGCCTGGGCCCTGAGAGTATAACCAGTACTATTTTAGTATTTAATTTAGTATTAATACTATTGGGATCAAGATGCCCATTCAACAAACTATGTAAGATACATTCAGCTTTATTAGAAAAAATAAACTAAGGGATCATGCAAGAATTCTTAGCTTGGTTTAAATATCCCTAATGGTATTTAATTTGGGATTGGGAAATATTAAAATATTTAAAATATTAAAAATATTCCTAACGGTATTTCGTTTGGGGTTGAGGACAGTTAGTCTCCCGTTCATTTATAACTAGTATTAATGTGGATATACAGAATATTCCCATTATATCTTCATTTGTTTAATCACAATATATAATATTGGTTCTTATGTTCTTATCAATCTATGACAATACACAAACACACTTTTTCACTTCACTTTAGTCACATCATACACTTTATTATTATTTTTTCACACACATTTTATTAGTTTACTTACAACATTATCTCACAGAGTACATATGAGCTTCATCGTGTCATCCAGTCACTCACAACATCAACATTTTTCAATCATATCAAGATACTTTAATATAGAATATTAAATATTAATACGAATAGTAAATCTTGTCACTTCTTAAATTAACACCATGTTGCACTTAGCACTATATTTTATCACAAATTAGTTTAACATACTCACCAATACACAAATGTGTTTATACCCAGTAACTAATATTTGGTACCTTCTTAGTATCAGATACATTACAGAATCCATTTTGAGTTTTTAGGTTCATTATTATCATTTATTTCTAGTGACATTTGTGTTAGTATTAGCGATCTCAACACCAGTTTATCTGTAAAACTATATATCCCACAATAGCTCCACAAGGGTTAATATTTCAATATCAGATTTTCTATAGCGCTTTAATGTTTATTTATTTGATGTGTTATAAATTGTTGATAAATATTTATATATAATTTATTTTAGTTTCTATTATTAGCCTATGAAGGGTTTTGATAAATGTATCAATTGTATCTTGCATTTTGTCAATTTGTTTAAGATAAGATGTATCGTTGGTTGAACACCATTTATTTCAAAATCCAACTGGACAATTAGTTTTAGTCCGATGAATTAACCCAAACATAGATATTTGTACATTTGTATATTTGTTAGTATCTTAGCTCTAATCCTATTAGCCTTAGAACGATTTTGACAAATGAAAATACCGTATTTTATATGTCCCATTATGAATATAAATTTGTTTTACAAGCAAAATTTAGCTGATTGAATTCTAACTATAAACTTTCGCTAGATCAACCAACACAAATATTTACTTGTTATCCTTCAAATGAAACAGTTTGCCGGCTTTTATTCAGTTTGTAACCGAGGTCAATAACACCTATATATGTCGGTTATAGGAAACTTTGGATTTATAACGATCAAGCTATTGATGTTTTATTTTTAAAATTTTTTCACTTTTTAAATGTGTTGTATAGATTTTTTACTATCATTTAATGAAGATTACTATATGTCGACATTTGTTATATGAATTGTATGTCAATTTAACTTGAAACCGGTGTATCTCACCCACTCCGCTGTGACACTCTCTGAATTGATTAACGCAGATGTGAACTGTAGGGGGTGTGAGAGCTACACAGCTTGTGATTGGTCCATTTAGCTTTTAAAAGGTAGCAAGGTAGTTCACAAAATTATGTAGCCTGATGAAACGGCATTGTAGCCGAGAAACGCGTTGCAAAGCAACTTTTTACTGTTTTTAATAAACGTTATTGTAAGGAATGCCGTTTCCCTCACACTGTCCCTTTAAGAACACTCCTCCTCTTCACTATAAATTAGCATAGCCTGCCTAACTAGTTGCTGGATTATTGAAGTTGACAAGTCTACTTGAAGCTTCGTTTCTACTAGCCATTGAACTTTGAAGTTTTCTCTGATCTGAACTACTAACTTTTCCTTTTACCATTCAGCACAAGTTTGTACCTGCCAGTCTCTCCACCCCACAGCCTTGGGACACAGAAGCTCAGCACAGGTTGTACCTGCCAGCCTCTCCTCTCACAGCCTTGGGACACAGACGCTTGGAGCTGCGGCTACGTCATCAGCTACCGCCCGCTCCTGTCAGCAGCGTCTCTCTCCCTCTGAGAAGCCGGTAGCTGCGGTTAACCGCGATCTGTTCCCTGCCTGCTCCAAATATTCTCCAGCAGTATTCAGCTGATCCTCCACGGCCCAGTGAGGTATGAACTTTGTTTAACTACTTATGCCACTAATAACCACTCTGTACTCTTAGCAACACCGGATTACAGCGGGTTATTCTCTGGTAATACCAAGTCACTCTGTTAGCCTAAGGAATTACCTTTACGGTAGGTTAGCATTGTGAAACAACAACATATTTTGATTCAAGTATTATATGCAAGTTATTAATCTCGCATACCAACATATGTCATTATTGGTTGAAGTATTTAACAAGAACTGTATTCATTGCATAATAATCCAGCCTGAAAAGTTACAGCACATACACAAACTGAACAAAGGTATTTTGTTTTAATTTTCTTTGTGTTGTTGTAATTACTTAGTCTTGTTATTCTTACATGGAAATGGAACCTACCACTATGGCAGACCACTTAAAAAGTTTGTCTGATAGGGTTGACTTTTTATCTAACTCATTCAGAGAATTGCAGCTGGAGAACCAGGCCCTAAAAGCCTGTCTTAGGGAAACATTATCAGCCAAACCACCTGCTACAGAACATTCTCCTGAACCTGCTGTATCAACTCCAGAAAGGTTCTCTGGTAATAGGGCACAGTTTAGGGAATTCAGGAATTCATGTTTACTCATGTTTCAACTGAAACCCAAGACTTATGCCACAGAAAGAACCAGAGTACTAACTGTAATCTCTTATCTAAGAGGAGAGCCAAGGGCATGGGCAGATGCCTTCTTTGAAAATGAAGATCCTATTTTGGGATCACTTGAAGCATTTTTTTTCTGAGATGTCAACACTGTATGATGATCCATATAAACAGATATCTTCAGAAAATAATTTGAGAGCTTTGAAACAGTCTAAAAACCCAGTCGAAACTTACATTACACAATTCAAGATTTATGCAAGAGATGCTATGTGGAATGAGATATCTCTCAAAAATCAATTTCGCCTAGGCTTAAGTGAAGAGCTCAAAGACGAAATCTCCCGTATAGGAATACCTGAGACTTTGGAGGAATTCTACACAGTCGCTATCTCTATTGATAGGCGTCTTAGAGAGAGACGTAGTGAAAGAATTGGTATTACAAAGAAGCTTTCTGTTTCACCTGTCACTTCTACAAAGGACTTGCCACAACCCATGGAGATAGGGTTTATAAAGGGCCCTTTATCTTCACAGGAGAAAACCATAAGGAAGACGTTGAACCTATGCCTATATTGCGCATCACCCAAACATGAGGTAAAAGACTGCCCCCAATTGGCAAAACAGAAAATAGGTAAGATCAAAAAACCTCAACTTGATTTGTTTTCTAAACTTGTCTCTACCTCTTACCTCACTATTCCTGTCATTTTACAGTGGGAATCCTGCAAGATCCAGACAACAGCTCTAATTGATACCGGATCTTGTGGAAACTTCATTGACATGAATTTTGTGTTTAAAAATAAAATACCTATGATTTCAAAGCAAACACCTGTCTCTGTTAAAGTTATTGACGGTAGCATACTTTCAAGCGGGCCTCTTACTCACCAGACAATTCCTTTGACTTTATACATAGGGAACCATAACTCAGATATGATATCACTAGATGTTATTTCTTCCCCCATGTACAGGGTTATCCTTGGTATAAACTGGTTAAGGACTCACAAACCACATATAGATTGGGCACACTTAACCATATCTTTTCCCAAGGAAATAGAGAGAACACAATTGACAGACAGCTCTATCCTCCTCTCTGTGACTAACAGTGAACACCCCATCCCTCTACAATATCATGAATTTAGAGATGTATTCGATAAGACCGAAGCAGAATCTCTTCCACCTCATAGGGCTTACGATTGCCCCATAGATCTGCTTCCTGGGGTGTCCATACCTTTTGGACACCTTTACCCACTCTCTAAACCTGAATTAGAGCATCTAAAGGTGTACATTGACGATAATCTTAAAAAGGGGTTCATTAGACCTAGTACCTCCCCCGCTGGTGCGGGAATGTTTTTTGTGACCAATAAGGATGGTACACTCAGGCCTATAATAGATTATAGAGAGTTGAACAAACGCACTAGGAAAAACAGATATCCACTTCCATTGATCCCAGAATTAATAGAAAGATTACGCGGTTCCTCATACTTCACTAAATTGGATCTCAGAGGAGCCTATAATCTGATAAGAATAAGAGCTGGGGATGAATGACTTACAGCATTTAGGACTAGATATGGTCTTTATGAGTATACTGTAATGCCATTTGGACTGTGTAATGCCCCAGCTACATTTCAATGCTTTATAAATGACATCTTCAGGGATATACTTGACGTGTACGTTATAGTCTATTTAGATGACATTCTAATTTACTCTTCTGATTTGAACCAACACAGAAGTCATGTCAAGGAAGTTTTGCTCATGTTAAGACAAAACAAATTATATGCTAAGCCTGAAAAGTGCATATTTGAAGCAAAAAACATAACCTTCCTAGGCTATAATATCACTGAGCAAGATATCTCTATGGATAACAAAAAGATTTGTGCTATACTAGACTGGCCTACTCCTTCTTCCAGGAAGGACGTACAGCGGTTCCTTGGATTCTCTAACTTTTATAGGAAGTTTATTCTGGGATTCGCTGCTATCTGCAAACCTCTCACAGATCTCACTAAACAACAACTTAACTTCTCCTGGACACTCCAAGCTCAAGAGGCTTTCGACTTCTTAAAACAAAGATTTTCCTCAGAACCTATTCTGAGATATCCTGATCTAACCCACCAGTTTGTTTTGGAAGTTGATGCCTCGGATTATGCTATTGGAGCAATCCTATCACAAAGGCCCTCTTGTAAGGAACCTCTCCATCCAGTTGCATACTACTCCAGAGTCCTCCAACCGGCAGAGAGGAATTACCCCGTGGGAGAAAAGGAGTTATTAGCCATTAAATGTTCATTTGATCACTGGCGGCATCTCCTAGAGGGTGCAGAACATCCAATAGTCATTTTTACCGACCATTAAAACTTGCAGTATCTTCAAACTAATAAAACTCTCTCCTCAAGACAACTGCGATGGAGTCTCTATTTTTCTAGATTTCGTTTTAACATCTCTTACAGGCCAGGTGATAAAAATGGAAAAGCGGATGCCCTGTCTCGACTGCCTAACAATTTTAACCCAGTAACTCCACCATCTACAGTCATTCCACAAGAGTGTTTCATTGGGTTAACTACATCTCAGATCAAAGCAGATCAAACTGTTAGCACTGAGATTAACTTAGACGACCTCACATTACATACCGATGGATTGTACTACAGAGAGAACAAGCTCTATATACCTGTTAACCTTCGTCAATCCTTACTAAAGCAGGTACATGACTCACCCTTAGCAGGACATATGGGTGTGGAAAAAACCACAGAACTACTCAGTCGATTCTACTGGTGGCCAGGTCTCAGACAATCTGTACGTAAATATGTATCCAACTGTGATACCTCTAAACATGCAAAACAGCGACCCTTTGGGTTCTTGCAACCTATACCAGTGCCTGATAAACCCTGGGAGAAAGTCTCCATGGACTTCATAGTAGATCTCCCTAGATCCAATGGTTTTAATACCATTTTCGTCGTAACGGACCTTTTCTCCAAAATGGCTCATTTTATTCCGACAAGTGCTTTACCCACCTCTAAAATTACTGCTAATTTATTCCTTAAAGAAATCATACGGTTACATGGTATCCCCAAGTCTGTGATAAGCGATCGTGGGACGCAGTTTACGTCCAGATTTTGGAAGAATCTCTGCAAATCTCTCCATATGGAACAATCCCTCACAACTTCCTTCCACCCACAGTCCAACGGACTAACTGAAAGAGTGAATCAAAGCATTGAACAGTTCTTACGCTGTTATTGCTCCCAAGAACAGCATACGTGGGCAAATTATCTTCATTTAGCCGAATTTTCTTTTACCCAAGATGGACACACCTTGCCCTCAGGTGAACGATACCGTGAATGACATCTCCCGAGTTTTCTCATCAGTAAAGAAGCACATTCTTGATTCTCAAACCACTCATAGTAAATACTACAACTTGAGGCATAGACCTGGACCAACCTATACAGTTGGTCAACGCGTTTGGTTGTCCACTAAGAATCTGAAATTGCACTACCCATCTAAGAAACTTGGACGTACTTTTATTGGACCATTCATTATTTCCTCAATCTCGAATCCTCTCACTGTTACCCTGGATCTTCCACCTTCACTTAAGGTGCACCCTACTTTTCATATTTCTCTGGTGAAACCTTGTCACTCTGATGTACCTACACTCTCTCATCTTCCGGGTGTTTCAGCACCGACTGACCAGGAAGAGTTCCAGGTTCACAGTATTCTGGACTCCCGACTTGTTCATGGACAGTTATTTTACCTAGTTCGTTGGCTGGGATTTGGTCAGGAAGAGGACTCATGGGAACCTGTCTCCAATCTCTCTGTGCCCAGGTTGATCTCTCAGTTCCATCAGAGACATCCGGACAGGCCTCGTCCTTGAAACCTCGCTGTGGTTTCCTTGGGGGGGGGGGTCTGTGTAAGGTATGCCGTTTCCCTCACACTGTCCCTTTAAGAACACTCCTCCTCTTCACTATAAATTAGCATAGCCTGCCTAACTAGTTGCTGGATTATTGAAGCTGACAAGTCTACTTGAAGCTTCGTTTCTACTAGCCATTGAACTTTGAAGTTTTCTCTGATCTGAACTACTAACTTTTCCTTTTACCATTCAGCACAAGTTTGTACCTGCCAGCCTCTCCACCCACAGCCTTGGGACACAGAAGCTCAGCACAGGTTGTACCTGCCAGCCTCTCCTCTCACAGCCTTGGGACACAGACGCTTGGAGCTGCGGCTACGTCATCAGCTACCGCCCGCTCCTGTCAGCAGCGTCTCTCTCCCTCTGAGAAGCCGGTAGCTGCGGTTAACCGCAATCTGTTCCCTGCCTGCTTCAAATATTCTCCGGCAGTATTCAGCTGATCCTCCACGGCCCAGTGAGGTATGAACTTTGTTTAACTACTTATGCCACTAATAACCACTCTGTACTCTTAGCAACACCGGATTACAGCGGGTTATTCTCTGGCAATACCAAGTCACTCTGTTAGCCTAAGGAATTACCTTTACGGTAGGTTAGCATTGTGAAACAACAACATATTTTGATTCAAGTATTATATGCAAGTTATTAATCTCGCATACCAACATCTGTCATTATTGGTTGAAGTATTTAACAAGAACTGTATTCATTACAGTTATTTTATTTGTTCTACCTTGCCTTTGAACATTCATTTTCTACCAATACGATTGGGGACTTTCGCTTGCTATTTGAAGCCGCCAAACAATAAACACTAAGAGAGCCTGACCTCTATACAAGCAGTTTTCTCTGTGGAGCAGCAGCCGACAGCTTGGAAATCCTTGGGAACAGCTGAATTGCTTACAGGGAGTCAGCCGAATGGTTCTGAAGCTTCGGCTTGCCTGATATTGCACTGGCTGTGCAATCTCTCTTGTGAGTATAAGTCTACAGCTTATCGTTGTTTGTCCCACAGTGTCCAGGTTATTCTGCACCAAGGGTGCTTCCTCCTTTTTGTATTTTAGGTGTGTATACCTGTTTATCGAATGACTCGAGTGATTGTGGCTGCCCAACATAGCAGACCGGCCAAGAGTGAGTCAGCCGAGTGGCTCTGAAGCTTCGGCTTGCCAGTTATTGCACTGCATGTGCAACTACACTTGTGAGTACTGATCCTCCTATCATCATTGTTGATATCACACATTATAGGATTATCTGCACCAAGAGCACCTCTTCTTTTTGTCTTTTAGGACGTGTCCCATTGCACTTTATCTGGGACTAGATTCCTTTATTAACTCACAGGACTCATATGGCAGGGAGCAGACACTGGGGCTTATAGAGAGATTGTGTATTTAACTCACTGGTGGCTCAGTAGGTATTTTATTTCCTGGGGATCTGGTTGGTGAAACGGATGGGTATGGTACATGTCTCAGTTTAGGAAAGGTCTAACGCCTAAGACATGTCATGGAACGGAGTTCCGATAGAAATTTTCTGTTGTGGCTGCCAGGACCACCTCTTTCATACAAGAGGGACGGATCCTTGTCTGAGGTGGTAATTCTTCCAAAAGCACACGTTTTTTACTTTAGTGGCTTAGCTTATAGCGGTAGGGGAGGCATTTATGTCAATCCTTTGCAGAAATCATACGAAGCTGCTAGAGATTGCAACGGCTCCAATTTGCAAGTTGGTTTGCTATTCCGGAGTGCAGGTATGCACCTTAGTAATATCACTGAGGTGTAGAGGTATCCTGTCCTAGTCTTATTTCTCCAAGTTAGAGGGAGGTTTGGGCATTAATTTATCTCACAAATTATATTGGTAAATTAAAAAAGATATATCAAGCCCTGTCTGACAGTCTGTGATTGTTAAAATAATATTTTATTTTTTATTTTTTTGGTTTGTTGCTTGTGCTGCCAATTTTAATTGCAACATGGACCAAGAATCTGTGCCTTCTGCTGAATGCAGGCTTTGTTTAGATAACCAAGTTCAACCTCCTTTGCCTTTTTGTTCTATTTGTATTGAAAGAATATTAATGTACAAAGATAGACTTTTTGTTACTGAGCCAACACTCTCTCAGGTTGATGCTGTTCAGGCAATGCCACAGCTTTGAGGACAAGAAAAAATAACGGCACTACAGGGGATGTGTCCCAATAACCTAATATTAATACCCCTTAGAATATAGGGGAAAATAAATAAAGTAATGTGTACTGGGGGGGACCGCGGTGCTGTACATATGGAGGGAGCAAACAGAAAAATGCAACTGCATAGCAATTGCAAAGTATGTACATAAGTAGCACTCAACATCACCAAGAAATTGGAGCCATAGGATGCTACAATAGGAGACCATCCAACTGAAGAGTGGGATGATAAAACTTAACTTTTAATAAGTAATGATTAAAACATATGAGAAATAAAAACCACAGTGTGATAAATGGAGTTGAATACCCTTAAGTGATGATCGAGCAAGGACCTAAACTGGGTAATACTAATACTGAATGTCCAGTTGTAGGCTAGAGCAGTAAGGGGGGCCACTAGATGGCCTGAAAAGTACTAATGCTACAGTAGAAAAAGGTCAGGGAATAGAAGCTCACTCAACAGAAAAAAGCTATATAGTCAATAAAAAAAAAAATATTATATGGTAGGGACTGGTGAGAGAATATCTGTCATACACATTTTACTGTTAGTGCATATACTTAGGCAATTGGCCTGTGTTATTTCACTGCTGATTGTGAGCAGCGTTATCTTATATTAGATTGTACGGTAAGTACCAAGTGGCTGTAAATAATGAAACATGGGCCTATTGACAACCTCCCATTTGTAATTGAGCCAAAGCTTTCTCCTTAAACGTCCCAAAGCCTTAACACATGCAGTGCCCTGTGGTTCCTCACAATCTCCTGGTTAAGTCTATTAATATGCAGAAATTGCTGCCCCTGTATCGTCTGCGGTATCTGAGGCGTTAGCTGCCATTCCCATGCTTCAGGGAAGACGCAAGAGGAAAATTAGAGAAACAGATAGTAAGGTTTCTGATCCAGTCCTGGCTAACCAAGTTGCTCTTTTTCAGAAGTCTGAAGAGGAAGATACTTTGGTAGCCTCTGAGGGTGAGATCTCAGATTCGGATAGTATAATTACTTCTTCTGATGCTGAAGTTGTTTCATATTTAAGCTTGAACACCTTTGAGTTTTGTTAAAGGAGGTTTTGGCTACCCTAGACAACTCCAATGCCCCTATCGTTGTCAACCCTACGAGATCTAGCAAATTAAATAGATACTTTGATGTTCCCTCCTCTGTGGAGGTGTTTCCTGTGCCAGACCGTACTACGGAGATTATTGCCCGTGAATGGGAGAGACCTGGAATCCCTTTTTCTCCGTCTCCGATTTTTAGAAAGATGTTTCTGGTAGGTGACTCCTTTAAGGAGTCGTGGCAGACAGTGCCCAAGGTGGAAGGGGTGATTTCTACCCTGACTAAGAGAACTACTAATCCTATTGAGGATAGCTGCTCTTTCAAGGATCCTATGGACAAGAAGCTGGAGGCTTACTTGAAAAAGATGCATATTGATCACAAGTCACGGACACACGTGTGCATTTTTGCTTTTTCACAATGTCCATTGTGCTGCCATTACAAGTTTTAAAATAACTTACTTTTTGAGCGCATTATGCTGTGCTAACCTGAATACCGCACACAAACCAAGTTCCAAGGCCCAAAAATCTACCCAAGTGTCCAAAAAACCCAAACACCCTACCTCTAAACTGCCATCCCCCTCACTTCACAAACACTAAGTAAAGTTATTTTATCTTTTCTCCAGGAAGGTCAGGAGAAAGGTTTGTCTGTCAGTACTCTGAAGGGCCAGATTTCTGCTCTATCTTATCTGCTACACAAGCGTCTGGTAGACATGTCAGATGTGCAATCCTTTTGTCAGGCCTTGGTCAGAATCAGGCCTGTGTTTAAATCTGTTGCTACACCTTGGAGCCTTAACCGTGTTCTTAAAGTTTTGCAACAGGCTCCGTTTTAGCCAATGCATTCCATAGATATTAAGTTGTTATCTTGGAAGGTTTTATTTCTTACTGCTATCTCTTCTGCTCGGAGAGTTTTGGAGCTCTCAGCTTTGCAGTGCGATTCGCCTTATCTCATATTTCATGCAGATAAGGCAGTTCTTCATACCAAGTTTGGTTTTCTTCCTAAGGTTGTTTCAAATAGAAATATTAATCAGGAAATTGTTGTTCCTTCTCTCTGTCCTAATCCTTCTTCTCATAAAGAATGTTTGTTACACAATCTAGATGTTGTGCATGCTCTTAAATTCTATTTGGAGGCAACTAAGGACTTTCGCAAGTCTTCTGCATTGTTTGTTTGCTTCTCTGGGAAATGTAAAGGTCAGAAAGCTACTGCTACTTCTCTTTCTCTCTGGTTGAGAAGTATTATTTGTTTGGCATATGAGACTGCAGGACAGCAGCCTCCTGAGAGAATCACAGCTTATTCCACTAGGGCTGTTTCTTCTTGGGCTTTCAAAAATGAGGCTTCTGTGGAACAGATTTGCAAGGCTGCAACTTGGTCCTCTTTGCATTCTTTTTAAAAAAAAAAAAAAATTTGATACTTTTGCCTCGGCTGAGGTTTCTTTTGGGAGAAAGGTTCTTCAAGTGGTGGTGCCTTCTGTTTAGGTCTACCTGTCTTGTCCCTCCATAGTCCTACATACACACACACTCCTCCGAGAGTGTGTGTCTTGTAAGCACACTCTCACATACACATACTGTACATACATAAACACACTCTCTTACACACACACACACACACACTCACACATACACAGAGATACAGTATCTCACACTCACAAGCATACACACTCTCTCACAAACACACTATCTCACATACACATACATACATACACACACACTTTCTCAAATACATACACAAACACACACACACACAATCTATCATACACAGAACCCCCTTCCTGCATCTTGACATGTTTTCGTGACTGATTTATTCATGCAGGACAGAAGCACCATTTACAGAGCAATGCAGCTTCTACATACTGCATGGCCATCCTGCTCTACCCACCACCACCCTTCTCTCTCTATAAAAGACTATTACCATTTACTGCATGAAGGCAATAAAATATAAAAGAAGCGTACAAAGAAAAACAATGTGCCTGTGCCTCCTCATTGGGCTCAAAGGGCAGGCCAGATCACCGATTCAATTGTGGCCGGATTTGACTAACACTGTGCTAGACTTGCATTATCTACTGCATTATCTAAGCTGCGCATAACTTTGCAATAAAGTTTGTATGCTTGTCTGAAAAAAAACTGCTATGTAAATGTTTTAGCTAAGTCTGTGCTTGTTTGCATATAAAAATTGCTATAAATGTTTGGTTAAAAACTATATCAACCGTAAGAAATACATTCTTTTAGAAAGACACTCACTATAAAAGAAAGAAACCTCTACTAATACATAAAGGAGTGTAATCGTTCATAAATATCCTATACATAAAGGAATTAACTCTTTCATATACATCTCCTAAACATAATTGTAATCTTACATATATATCCTATTCATAAAGGATGATTTTAAATCTTTCATATGCATATCCTGCAATATTCAAATATATGTTTAAATAAAGTTCATCTGCAATAAATAAGATTTATAATTGCTCAGTGGAATTGAAGTACTAACAAACTATCAGCTAGATTACGAGTTGTGCGTTAAGCTGAAAAAGCAGCGTTAACAGGTCCTAACGCTTCTTTTTCACTACTGCTGCTATTACGAGTCTTGCAGGTTTAGGGGCCCCGCAAAAATTTTTGGCCTTACCGCAAAACGACTTACGTAAACTTCTTAAACCCTTTTTTCTATGGGACTTCCATAGTTCCGGTATTGCGAGTCTGTCCTGGAAGACCAAAAAGTGAGCGGTACCACCTCTACCTCCAAGATCCGTAACACATTCTAAAGTCAGTAGTTATGAGTTTTATGGTACAACGCCGTAGCATAAAACTCATAACTAAAGTTCTAAAAAGTACACTAACACCCATAAACTACCTATTAACCCCTAAACCGAGGCCCTCCCGCATCACAAATACTAAAATAAAATGTTTAACCCCTAATCTGCCGCTCCGGACATTGCAGCAACCTACATTATATTTATTAACCCATAATCTGCCGCCCCTAACATCGCCGCAACCTACATTATATTTATTCACCCTTAATCTGCCGTCCCCAACATCGTCGCCACTATATTAAATGTATTAACCCCTAAATCTAAGTCTAACCCTAACCCTAACACCCCCTAACTTAAATATAACAAATAAATCTAAATAAAATTACTATAATTAACTATATTATTCCTATTTAAAACTAAATACTTACCTATAAATAAAGCCCTAAGCTAGCTACAATATAACTAATAGTTACATTGTAGCTAGCTTAGGATTTATTTTTATTTTACAGGCAAGTTTGTATTTATTTTAACTTGGTAGAATAGTTATTAAATAGTTATTAACTATTTAATAACTACCTAGCTAAAATAAAGACAAATTTACCTGTAAAATAAAACCTAACCTAAGTTACACTAACATCTAACACTACACTACAATTAAATAAATTAACTAAATTAAATACAATTAAATAAATTAAATTAGCTAAATCACAAAAAAACCCACTAAATTACAGAAAATAAAAAAACAAATTACAGATCTTTAAACTAATTACACCTAATCTAATAGCCTTATCAAAATAAAAAAAAAACCTAGCCTAAACTAAACTATCAATAGCCCTTAAAAGGGCCTTTTGCGGGGCATTGTCCCAAAGAAATCAGCTCTTTTACCTGTAAAAAAAAAAAATACAAACAACCCCCCAAACAGTAAAACCCACTACCCACACAAAAAAAGCCCAAATAAAAAGCTAACTAAAAAAACCTAAGCTCTCCATTGCCCTGAAAAGGGCATTTGGATGGGCATTGTCCTTAAAAGGGCATTTAACTCTTTTGCAGGCCCAAAGTCCATAACCTAAAAAATAAACCCACCCAATACACCCTTATAAAAATCCTAACACTAACCCCCGAAGATTCACTTACCATGAGAAGTCTTCATCCAAGCAGCAAGATGTCCTCAACGAAGCCGACAGAAGTGGTCCTCCAGACTGGCAGAAGTCTTCATCCAGACGGCATCTTCTATCTTCATCCTTCCGACGTGGAGCAGCTCCATCTTCAAGACATCCGTCGCGGAGCATCCTCTTCAAACGACGTCTTCTTCTGAATGAATATCACTTTAAGTGACTTCATCCAAGATGGCGTCCCTTAGATTACGATTGGCTGATAGAATTCTCTCAGCCAATCGGAATTAAGGTAGAAAAAATCCTATTGGCTGAATACCCATCCAAATGCCCTTTTCAGGGCAATGGGGAGCTTAGTTTTTTTAGTTAGCTTTTTATTTGGGGGGTTGTTTGTGTGGGTGGTGGGCTTTACTGTTGGGGGGGTTGTTTGTATTTTTTTTTACAGGTAAAAGAGCTGATTTCTTTGGGGCAATGCCCCGCAAAAGGCCCTTTTAAGGGATATTGATAGTTTAGTTTAGGCTAGGATTTTTTTTAATTGGGGGGGGGGGGCTTTTTATTTTGATAGGGCTATTAGATTAGGTGTAATTAGTTTAAAGATCTGTCATTTTTTTCCCTGTAATTTAGTGTTTGTTTTTGTGATTTAGATAATTTAATTTAATTTATTTAATTGTATTTAATTTAGTTAATTTATTTAATTGTAGTGTGGTGTTAGTGTAACTTAGGTTAGGTTTTATTTTACAGGTAAATTTGTCTTTATTTTAGCTAGGTAGTTATTAAATAGTTAATAACTATTTAATAACTATTCTACCTAGTTAAAATAAATACAAACTTGCCTGTAAAATAAAAATAAACCCTAGCTACAATGTAACTATTAGTTATATTGTAGCTAGCTTAGGGTTTATTTTATAGGTAAGTATTTAGTTTTAAATAGGAATTATTTAGGTTGTATTTAGATTTATTTAAATTATATTTAAGTTAGGGGGGTTAGGTTTAGACTTAGGTTTAGGGGTTAATAAATTTAGAATAGTGGCAGCGACGTTGGGGATGGCAGATTAGGGGTTAATAAATATAATTTAGGTGGCGGCGATGTTAGGGGCAGCAGATTAGGGGTTAATAAATATAATGTAGGTGTCGGCGAAGTTGGGGGCATCAGATTAGGGGTTAATAAGTATAATGTAGGTGGCGGCGGTGTCCGGAGCGGCATATTAGGGGTTAATAAGTGTAAGATTAGGGGTGTTTAGACTCTGGGTTCATGTTAGGGTGTTAGGTGTAAACATAAAATATGTTTCCCCATAGGAATCAATGGGGCTGCATTACTGAGTTGTACGCTGCTTTTTTGCAGGAGTTAAACTTTTTCTCCATTGATGTCTATGGGGAAATCGTGCACGAGCACGTACGACCAGCTCATTGCTGACTTAAGCAGCTCTGGTATTGGAGTGCGGTAAGGAGCACAATTTTGTTCAACGCTCACTTCTCATCTTTTAACACCGGGTTTGTAAACACCTGTAATACCAGCGCTGCAGGTAAGTGAGCGGTGACAAAAAACTGCTTGTTAGCACCGCACAGCTACTAACGCAAAACTCGTAATCTGGCCATATCTAACTAACTAACTAAAACTAAAATGGAGATCTATTCAACCTTGAATTAGTAGATTCTAAAATGGATGCTCATTGCAATAATTTAAGTGCGTATATTAAAACTTGTCTAACAAATTTTCAAGGCTATGTACAAAATGTTTATGCTAGAAGAAGTGATAAGATGTCTGCATCTGATATGAAACATTATAAAAACACCTCTTTGTAAACTAGGTTAAGGTCGCACTAGAGCATCTAAAAGATAAGGTGTCTTGTTGCAAATAAGTTATTTTGAGTGGTATGTAAATAATTGTTATTGAAAGCAAGCTTAACTGATAGTCAATTAACTCTGTGTGTATTTTGAATTTAAATTAATTTAAAATTTTATTACTTCTGTAAGCTAATTTTTCTGTACAATAAAAAATGTATTTTAAAACATTATTTCTCTCTCAATACCATTTCTTATTATTGTACTCAGAAACTTTCTTTATAAAAAATGAGACCTATTTCATTGGTATAATATTAAGGGTCAGTGCTTGAAAATCATATTTTAATATAACTGTGCTTTAAGACCTTATGATTGAATTAGGTGTGAACCACTACACAATGATAAGGGGCTAAGCTCCCTGACACTGCTCCGCTGTGATTGACTACAAGTCTTTAGACTGTCTGGTCTTTAAAGGGACAGTCTACACCAGAATTTTTATTGTTTTAAAAGATAGATAATCCCTTTATTACCCATTTCCCAGTTTTGCATAACCAACACAGTTATAATAATATACTTTTAACCTCTGTGATTATCTTGTATCTAAGCCTCTGCAAACTGCCCCTTTTTTTCAGTTCTTTTGACAGACTTGCAGTCTAGCCAATCAGTGCCTGCTCCCATATTACTTCACGTGCACGAACACAGTGTTATCTATATGAAATATGTGAAGTAACACCCTCTAGTGGTGAAAAACTGTTAAAATGCAATCTGAAAGAGGTGGGCTTCATGGTCTAAGAAATTAGCATATGAACCTCCTAGGTTAAGCTTTCAACTAAGAATACCAAGAGAACAAAGCAAAATTGGAGATAAAAGTAAATTGGAAAATTGTTTAAAATTACATGCTCTATCTGAATCATGAGAGTTTATTTTGGCCTAGACTGTCCCTTTAAGATAACTGGTCAGCACACTAGTGTACCCAATGACCAGTTAAGGTCTGCAATACGACCAAACTCAATGCTAACCGAATGACCGCAGGTTTAAAGGGACAGTACACATTTTGGCCCGGATCACAAGTCATGGACACACCGTGTGCATTGTGGCTTTTTCACAATGGATATTGCGCTGCCATTACAAGTTTTAAAATAACTTACTTTTTGAGCGCGTTATGCTGTGTTAACCCGCATACCGCACACAAACCAAGTTCCGACTTAGCATGCACATGCACGTATTTCCCCATAGAGATCAATAGAAAAAAAAAAATAACACCTGCGATTGCGAAATCGCCTTTGCATTTTCACATTACCCATTGAAAAATATGGAGAAAAAAGTGGCCCAAAAACCTACACAAGTGGCCCAAAAAACCAAACACCCTACCTCTAAACCTCCACCCCCCCACATCACAAACACTAAATAAAGTTATTAACCCCTAAACCACCACTTCCCCACATCGCAAACACTAAATAAACCCATTAACCCCTAAACTGCCACCCCCGCATAGCAAAGACTAAAGATATTAACCCCTAAACTATCATCCCCCCGCATTGTAAACACTAAATAAACCTATTAACCCCTAATCCGCCATCCCCCCACATTGCAAAGTATTAAAATAATATCTAAACCCCCTAACCTAACACCCCCTAACTTAACCCCAATTAAAATACACCTAAATTAAAGTAAAAATAAACTAACTACCTTAAAAAAATTAAAACTGTAAAACAAAATTAAAACCTAAGCTTAAACTAAAAAATCCTAACATTACAAAAAAAACATTACAAAAAATAAAAAAACCTACCATTACAAAAAAAATCAAAAAACTAAATTATCAAAAAAAAATAATACCCCCCCAATAAACTTAATAAAAAAAAACTAATCTACAAATAAACTACCAATAGCCCTTAAAAGGGGCTTTTGTAAGGCATTGCCTAATGTTAAATGAAAAAGTTAAAATACATTTTGTCTGCTGTTGAGAAAGCCCTGTGGGTGCATTATTTGAAAGGAATATTTTTTACATATTTGTTACATTTTTGCTCCCAGGCATTTGGCTCTTGGTGGGTGAGCTGATGAAAGGATTTGTATATATGTGTGTGTGTGTGTGTGTGTGTGTGTGTGTGTGTGTGTATTTGAATGTGTGCATATTACTAATATTACAAAAAAAACTACCATTACAAAAAATAGAAAAAAATAATATTACAAAGAAACAAATGAAATTATAAAAATATATATATATATATCCCTATTCTAATACCCCCCAAAAAAACACCCCAAAATAAAAATAACCTTATCTACAAATAAACTACAAAAAGCCCTTAAAAGGGACTTTTGTAGGGCATTGCCCTGAAGCTAACAGCTCTTTTACATAGAAAATACAACAATTAACCCCTAACATTACAACCCACCAAAATAAAATAAAAAAATAAAAAAAATCCCTAATCTAACCATTGCCCCGAAAATTGTATTTGGGTGGACATTGCCCTTAAAAGGGCGGTCAGCACTTTTTGTGCCCATTAAAAATTTAAAAAAAAAAAAAAAAAAAAACCCCAAAACAAACACTAACCCCAATATTGGTACTCACAAATGATGAAGGGCGGCGCTCCATCTTCATCCATCGCTGGATCATCTTCTTCAATCTTCATCCCGGCCGCAGTCCATCTTCTATCTTCATCCCCGTGGCGGCGGCGAAGGTTATCAGTGATGGCGGCTGCGACGTCGGTCCTCATCTTCAGCCAGGCGACAAGGAGGTCCGCTTTATGCGATCTCCAGCCGCCCACCCTTGCATTCCTATTCGCTGATTTTATTCTTCAAATTCAAATCAGCCAATAGGATGAAAGCAGCTTTCATTCTATTGGTTTATTTGAATTCGTTCAGCCAATAGGAATGTAAATGTACCCCTATATAAAAGGCTGGAGTGTGTGGCTGAAGATCGCATGAAGAGGAGCTCAGTGTTGCCTGGCTGAAGATGAGGACCGACTTCGCCACCGCCATTGCCAATGAATTTGCCGCCTTTGACCCTACAATCATGATGAAGATTGAAGAAGATGGGCCCGTGATGGTTGAAGTTGGAGCGCCGCTCTTTATCATTGGTGAGTATCAATATTGTTTATTTTTTATTTTTAATGGGCACAAAAAGAGCTAAATGCCCTTTTAAGTGCAATGCTCATCCAAATGCCCTTTCAGGGCAATGGGCAAATTAGGGATTTTTTAGTTAGTTTTTTTTTAATTTGGGGGGTGGGGGGTTGTAATGTTAGGGGTTAAATGTTGTATTTTTTATGTAAAAGAGCTGTTAGCTTCAGGGCAATGCCCTACAAAAGGCCCTTTTAAAGGACCAGTCAACACAGTAGATTTGCATAACAACAAATGTAAGATAACAAGACAATTCAGTAGCACTTAGTCTGAATTTCAAATGAATAGTAGATTTTTTTATGACAATTTTAAAATGTATGTCTATTTCCACTACCCCTTTACCATGTGACAGCCATCAGCCAATCACAAATGCATACACGTACCAAGTGACAGCCATCAGCCAATCCCAAATGCATATACGCTTATTCTGTAATTTCTTGCACATGCTCAGTAGGAGCTGGTGACTCAAAAAGTTTAAATATAAAAAGACTGTGCACTGTTTTTTAATGGAAGTAAATTGGAAAGTTGTTTTTTTTTGTTTGTTTTTTATAATTTTGTATTGAGATTTTGCGAAAGAAAATACAAAAAGAAGGAACATATAATTATCGTCTTGCAACAATAATGACAAAATTACAGTTGTACAGTGATCACTGCAATGAATGAAAGTAAAAAAAAAAGGATGAATGCCAAAATGACAAAATATAGACATCTGAAATCTCTATTTTACTATAATAAAATCTTACACGTGTGACTATTTGGCTGGCCTTTTATGGACCACTAATTGACAGTAGGTAACCATGGTAACGCAGGATGGCTACTAAACATATAGTTTTGATACACATGCACAAAGTTGCATTTAAGTTGTCACTGTTCTGATGTATACCACCATTGTAAGAAACTTGCATACACTACTGTTATGTGGTGTTGTTCGATTTTCATAAATAAACAATATTGTTGCTTTACCCTATTTGTTTATTTAGCCGGAAGTGACATCACAGAACTTCCGGTTTCACAAAACGGTGGAATGCACTATGCATTCCAGTACAGTTGTGTTTGGCGCCACTCGAACCTGGGGGGTAGGTACAGATAGTTTGAGTGCTTGATGTAGATATCTATTTAAGTGTTATTTGTAAGCCCATCTGTCATTCAGATGAAGGAGAGTTAATCTCCGAAAATATTAAAATAAATTTTGTCTGCTGTTGAGAAAGCCCTGTGATATATATATATATATATATATATATATATATATATATATATATATATATATATATATATAGAGAGAGAGAGAGAGAGAGAGAGAGATAGGTAGATAGATAGATAGATAGATAGATAGATAGATAGATAGATAGATATACCTTTGAGTCCTTTTAAAGTCCAACACATTGTCATATACCATATCCCTTGATATCACTGTTTAAGCAGTACAGTCCACTTCTGGGTGTTGCATGTGTATATATATATATATATATATATATATATAGAGAGAGAGAGAGAGAGAGAGATAGGTAGATAGATAGATAGATAGATAGATAGATAGATAGATAGATATACCTTTGAGTCCTTTTAAAGTCCAACACATTGTCATATACCATATCCCTTGATATCACTGTTTAAGCAGTACAGTCCACTTCTGGGTGTTGCATGTGTCTAGGGGAGGTTACAAATAATTGTGACATCCTTTGGAGTTCTTAGTGTGTTTGGCTGGATGCCAGCATCTGGTGGCTGTAGGTAAGAAGAGACCATGAAGTGGTTCCTGGGCTTATCACCATTTGTCCAAATGCTGTAACAAACTCTTTGCTTTCAAGTGAGTGCTGACTATTCTATCTATGTGTTGTTTAATAATTTTGTGTGATTTCTCCTATTGGGCTTTGCACCCAGGCTAGACTGGGGTTAACTGTCTGAGTCACTGATTGCAAATACAGCTGCCTGCTGTTTTGCAAGTGGCTTGGGATATATACCCACTCTAATATGAAAGTGCTGTCCACTTCCAGGTTTTATATGTGTCTAGGGTAAGTTACAAATAATTGTGACATTCATTGGAGACCTCAATAGAGGTGTGCACAGGCGAAAAATTTGGTTTGTCCAAATCTTTCTTAATGAATATTAAAAAAACTTTGTTTGCCCGTTAAACAAAATGAATACTGAATATTCTTGTAAGATTTACATTAGTTTTTGTTAAATTAATCTGAATGTTGCCTTTGCTACAGGTGAAAAAGTTTACTTGTAGCATTAAATACTTAATTATATTGCGCTAGAAAGCCATGCTAATAGGATTCCAGGGCCTGCACTAAAAGATCTTTGCCTTTAGATTAGGCTCTGGGATCCACCATGCTAAGCCTCCTATTAGCAGGCCCTGTGGCTCTGTGAAGAAGGATTGGGATTAGCGTGGCATGCTACAGGTAAGTATTTTAACCCCCTAAGGTAATTAAAAGAAAATAAATTATTAGTGCATAATTTGGTAAGTATTAATTCATTTGGTTGCATTCTTTCAGATATTCCTTTTGTAAAAACAACACAAATATCTGTATTTCATTAACTAATTAGCATTGTAGCAAAACAAATGCACATGTCTAGTTTTCAATGTGTTTTGTTGTAAGCTGACTATTCTGTGCGTTGTTTGAGATGATAGAGCACCCTAGGCTTTTTCTTGAGCACTTACAATTTAATTTCCACTTTTAACCCCTTGGTGACAAAGGACGTGTCAGACTCGTCCTACAAAAAATGACAGTTAAGGACCAAGGATGTGCCTGACACATCCTCAGGGGTTTAAAGCACTGGAAGTGATCGTGATCACTTCCAGCTGCTTTCAGGGTAATGCAACAATGCCTCGATGCCTTTACTAATCATCCGATGCAGAGAGAGCCACTCTGTGGCCCTCTCTGCATCGGCCAGCGATGGTGCAAACCGTTGGTGGGTGGTAAAAGGTGGGAGGAGCGTGGGAGGGGTGGGAGAGGGTTGGAGCGGGTGTGACTGCACCTGCCATGACATGTAAATTAGTGCGTACCGGTGAGAATAATACAGAACACTGGGAACTTTGGAGAGGGGGGATCAGGGTAGGGAAATGGATCCGGGAGGGGGAGGTGGGTAGGGTATTGAGGGGGGACAGCTACACTACGGAAAAGGGTGTTTTAAAAATAAAACGGCCACAATTTGTTGCAAAGTGGGTACTGGCAGACAGCTGCCAGTACACAAAATGGCATCAAGTAGGTAGAGGGGGGTGGTTTAGAGAGCTGTTTAGGGGGGTTCAGGGAGGTTGGGGGCTTAGGGGGGATCCTACAATGCAGATTATATATTATAAAAAGGCTTTTATTTTAGTACTGGCAGACATTCTGCCAGTACTTAAGATGGAGATGACAATTGTGGGGTGGGGGAGGGAAGAGAGCTGTTTAAAGGGGGCTAGGGAGGGATCAGGGGGTGGGATGTGTCATATGGGAGGCTGATCTCTACACTAAAGCTAAAATTAACCCTACAAGCTCCCTACAAGCTACCTAATTAACCCCTTCACTGCTGGGCATAATACACGTGTGGTGCGCAGCTGCATTTAGCGGCCTTCTAATTACCAAAAAGCAATGCCAAAGCCATATATGTCTGCTATTTCTGAACAAAGGGGATCCCAGAGAAGCATTTACAACCATTTGTGCCATAATTGCACAAGCTGTTTGTAAATAATTTCAGTGAGAAACCTAAAGTTTGTGAAAAAGTGAACGATTTGTTTTATTTGATCGCATTTGGCGGTGAAATGGTGGCATGAAATATACCAAAATGGGCCTAGATCTATACTTTGGTTTGTCTACTACACTAAAGCTAAAATTAACCCTACAAGCTCCCTACAAGCTCCTTAATTAACCCCTTCACTGCTGGGCATGATTTATGATTCAGATAGAGCATGCATTTTTACACAACTTTTACTTCTATTAACAAATTTTCTTTGTTCTCTTGAAATCTTTTCTTGAAAAGCAGGGATGTAACCTCAGGACCTTGCACGTGTCTGGAGCACTATATGGCAGCATATTTCAAGAATGTTATCCATTTGCAAGAGTAATAGATAACAGCACTATTTCCTGCCATGTTGTGCTCCAGGCACCTACCTAGGTATCTCTTCAAAACAGAATACCATGGAAACTAAGCAAATTTGATAATAGAAGTAATAGAAGTAAATTGGGACATTTTATAACATTTTATTTTCTGTTTGAATAACAAAAGAAAATGTTTGCGTTTTATATCCCTTTAATATTGAAGTAAAAATGAAAGCGCTAAGAATTATGGTCTAGCAAAGCTAGCGCACCATAGAGCTACTATTTTTACTATCCACTAGTAATCTAGGCCAAGATGTTTGATTATATAATATGTAGTAAAAAATAAAATACTGAGCAACAGTTTCATTTTTTTATGTTGTCCATTTTCCCTGTAATTTAAAGGGATAGTAAACCACAATATTTTCAGATAGAACATACAATTTTAAACAAATTAGCAAATTACTTCTATTATCAAATTTGCTTCATTCTCTTGTTATCCATTGCTGAAGGGACAGCATTGCACTACTGACAGGCAGCTGAACACATCTAGTCATCCAATCACACGAGACAAATGTGTGCAGGCACCAATTAGCAGCAGCTCCCACTAGTGTATGATATGTGCGTATTCATTTTTTAACAAGGGATACTAAGAGAACCAAGCACATTTGAAAATAGAAGTGAATTTAAAAGTGTCTTAAAATTACATGCGCTATATGAATCATGCAAGATTAATTTTAACTCTCCTATTCCTTTAATTCTTTCCATTTGCTGAAATATATCTGAGAAAGAAAGTGTATTAATCATTTTTCTGATGGATTAGAATACTCTTAATTAAAAAAAATACTTAAAACCAATTTGATGAACTGGCATAGACCACAATTTATTATTATTATTATTATTATTATCTTTCACCTAGATTACGAGTTATGCGCGCTATAGGGAAATTAACGAATGCAAGAAAAGTTGTGTTATTTAACCACCTATAGCGCAGCCATTACAAGTTTTTAAAAACCCGGCTTGTGCGTGCGATATGGTTTTTTTAAGCTCCATACCGCACACTAAACAAGCTCTGTTTTGACGTGCTCGTGCACGCTTTCCACATAGACATCAATGGGGATAGCGGGTCAGAAAAAAGTCTAACATCTGCGATCGCGGAAAGAAAAGCTCCATAACACAGGCCCATTGAAGCCTATGGGGAAAAGAAAAGTTACGTTTAAACCTAACACTGTAACATAAACCCAGAGTCTAAACACCCCTAATCTGCTGCCCCCGATATTGCCGCCACCTAAATAATGTTATTAAGCCCTAATCTGCCGACCCCAATATCGCTGCCTCTAAATAAAGTTATTAACCCCTATTCCGCTGCACCCCAACATCGCCACCACTATATTACAGTAATTAACCCCTATTCTGCAGCTCTCCAACATTGCCGCAACTAAATAAAGTTATTAACCCCTAAACCTCTGGCCTCCCACATCACTACCACTAAAAAAACCTATTAACCCCTAAACCGCCAGCCCCCAACATCGCAACAACCTAAATTAAACTATATTAACCCTAACCCTAATACCCCCTAACTTTAACATAATTTAAATAGAGCTAAATTAAAGTTACAATTATTAACTAACTAATGCCTATTTAAAACTAAATACATACTTACTTGTGAAATAAAACCTAAGCTAGCTACAATATAACTACTAGTAATATTGTAGCTATCTTAGGTTTTATTTTTATTTTAACAGGTAAGTTTGTATTTATTTTAACTAGGTAGTCTTGTTAGTAAATAGTTAGATGTGAAATAAAACCTAAGCTGCCTTACACTAAAACCTACCATTACAAAAAATAACAAACACTAAAATTATAAAAAATAAAAAAAATACCATTTAAAAAAAATTACAAACATTACCCAAAACAATCAAAAGTATTCCTTTTCTAATACCCTTTTAAAATTAAAAAAAACCCACTCCAAAATAAAAAACCCTAATCTATAATAAACTACCAAGGGCACTTAAAAGGGCCTTTTGGGAGCCCTTAAAAGGGCCTTTTGTAGGCCATTGCCCTAAGTTAAACAGCTCTTTTGCTACAAAAGAAAATAAAACACCCCCTAACAGTTACAAACCCCCAATAATCCAATAGAATTAAATGATTTGAACAGCCAATAGGATTTTAGAAGTTTTAATTCCTATTGGCTGATTCAAATTTTTCAGCCAATAGGAATGCAAGGGACGCCATCTTGAATCTCGTACCTTGCATTGAAGATGCAGTGTACGGCGGTGACTGTATGAAGAGGATGCTCCGCGCCGGATGTCTTCAGGATGGACCCGCTGGATGAAGATTGAAGAGGCCGTCTGGATGAAGACTTCTCGCCGCTTGGATGAGGACTTCGCCGCTGGGATGAAGATTGAAGAGGCTGCCTGGATGAACACTTCTTGCTGCCTGGATGATGATCGTTCAAGCAGGACTTCAAAAACTGTAAGTTGATCTTCGGGGGTTAGTGATAGGTTTTTGGGTGTTTTTTTTTTAGTTTAGTGTTTGGGCATGTAAAAGAACTAAATACCCTTTTAAGGGCAATTAGTTTTATGTTACAGATTTGTAGCGTAAAACTCATAACTACTGCTTTTAGATGGCATTACGGATTTTGACGTTTTAGGGTGTAACGCAGGTTTTTTAGCCAGACAGCAAAATTCATAATACCAGCGCTATGGGAATCCCATTAAAAAACTTAATTTTTAAGAGTGCGGCACTGACGTTGCGTTACAGGCTAAAAGGCTTGCAATACACCTATACCGGCAAGACTTGTAATGGCTGCGTTGCTGTTTTAGCGCTGAAAATACCATATTTTCAGCGTTAACAGACGAACGCACAGACTTGTAATCTAACTGTTTATGAATATTTTTTTTTTTTTAAAACTGTTTCAGAATTCTGAATTATTAGTATTTTATAGGTGCACAAAAAAGGATCAACAGCTTTAGCAACTTCTACAAAATGTATGAAAACATATTAAAGGGACATGAAACCCAATTTTTTTCTCTTATGATTCAGATAGAAAATACAATTTGACATTATGTTTTTGGGAACAATATGAAACCAGCTACATAAGATGGCCTACAGGGGATGAATTGAGCATTGAGGGAGAGGTTGAGATGCCATATATAGCCTAACTTTATGGAAACTCAGTGAATATAAAGCATCACATAAGGACTGTGGAAAATCCTAAAACATAAAATATCAGGCACTAAGCAAAATTGAGTTGTGTGGATCTCGCTGTTGATGATGAGCCTATGGGAGATACCGCAATAAATCTGTGCAGAACATAAATATATGATTGCAGCGCAATGAGAGGTGTCACGACGGCAGTCTAAATTATCTCTCCCCTGACAGGGTCAAGTGTCCTATCGCATAACAGCACCTATATGGGTTATGTGGAGACTTATAATATATTCTAAGGGTGAATTCTATGACGGATGAAAGTCCAGCTTATTAATCAGCGCCTAAACAAGAGGGACAATGTATAGGAAGAATACTCCCATCTTTTACTTCTGTACCTAAGAAAGCATTGCAAACATGTCCCCCAAAAAAAGGCAACAAAGGGGATAGCCTTGTTAAGAAGAAGGCGAGTGCTGTGCCCTCAGTTAACAAATTCTTTAAGAGCCTTGAGCACTCTCAAACAGCTAACACCCAAGACAGGGAGGCCAGAATGAGGAGTGAGTCTGTGTCTACGGATTCTGACTCAGAAAGTATGGGGCAATCAGTTACAATACCTAAGGCCCTGTTAGATTCACTATCCTCTAAAAAGGACTTTACATCATTAGTACAACAAGTGAAACAGTGCATACAGGAGGAAATTGCTGACATTAAGAAAGACCTTTCAGAGGTAGGTCAGAGGGTAGAAAAATTGGAGGAAGATACAGCCCATCAACATAAGGCCTTAACTACCTTCTCTGATAGGTTCTCTCAACAAGATCTGACAATCCAACAGTTAGAAAACAAAATTGACGACCTGGAGAACAGGAACCGTCGACATAACATCAGAATGAGGGGTATACCGGAATCAGTGCTTACACAAGATCTGGAAGCATACGTGCAGAGTTTATTTGCATATTTAACGGAGGAAGGAGAAGATTCCACGTATGCCCTTGATAGAGTCCATAGGGCTCTAAGATCAAAGCCACCGGAGGATTTACCCCCTAGGGACGTAATTGTCAAGGTCACAAGTTATCCCATCAAAGAGATGCTGATGAAGAAAGCACAACAAAAACATCCTATAAAATTTAAAGGCACAAACCTACAATTGTTCGAGGATTTATCACCCAGAACTCTACAAAAAAGAAGAGGTATGAGGCCACTCACCTCGGCACTACGGCAAAAAAATATTCCTTACGGATGGGGTCACCCATTTATCCTACAGATTCAATGGAAGGGGAGAAGAATACTATGTCATTCTGCAGAGGAGATTCCTTCAGCCTGTAAAAAATTTTAACTAGACCCTACGCTGGTGGCTGAGATTTCCAGAACATCTCAAAATGGAGCCGATAACAGAGACGCTCCACTTCCTCAGAGAATGGAGTGGCAAAGAGTATCATCTAAAAGAAATAATAAATCAGCCCCCAAACAAGATATGCACGAAACTGCAGGACAAGATGTTACCTAGATTAAATAGAGGGGGTCTGGTGGTTAATTTGTTGCTACATGACAGCAGGTAACCTCTACATATTGATGGATATGGACGTCCTGAGGTAGGCTGTAAGAAACACACTACATTAGAAGGTTTCTTAAGTATGTAAATTAGTTAAGTTATTGCTTTAAAATTGTAAGTAATAATTGTTAGAAATCAGATAGTTAGTTACTATGCACTGAACTATTATGATGTTCTCTATCTAAATGGTTAACTCTCCTTGGTTTGACCCCTCTGGGCAATTCCCCCCCCCCCTCTTTTTTTGGTATCGAGCAATAGGGCTTATACTAGTTTAGTCCTATGATTCTGTGTTACTGTTGTTTTAATGTTTTTTGTGTTTTATTTAGTTGTCCAGCCCTAGAATTAGATGTGTCAGCCATACAGTCAATGACATTCCAGGTGGTAGGTTGAAGAAAATTTTCCAATGACCACACAAGGTAAAGCTCAAAATCTACATATAATAACACAAAATGGTAAGGGATTCAATAGCCCAAATAAAAGAGCTATAGCACTCCAAGACCTACATAAAAGAGGAGGGAAAATTCTCCTCCTACAAGAAACTCATTTTAAATTGAATAGTGCACCTAGATATTTTACAATACAATACTCGCAGCATTTTCACAGTGTCAATCACCATAAGAAGATAAATGGTGTAAGCATTATTATCCATAGATCTATACCATTTGATGTTATACAGATTGAGAGAGATAGAGAGGGCGGGTTTTTATGTGTCGTGGGCCGCTTATACGGTAAAATAGTAACACTAGTTAATCTATATGCCCCGAATCAACATCAAGATACATTTCTAAAGAAAGTCTCCCAAATTTTTTTAGAGATTTCTAAGGGTCCCTTAGTTCTTGGTGGCGACTTGAATATACCATTGGATCCCTTAATGGACTGTTCAAGCTCTGCTACATCTATCCCAAACAAAGTTTTTAAATCTGTATGGCAATCCATTAGAACGCTCACTTTACATGATATCTGGCGTTATAATCATCCCCTTAAGAGGGACTATACTTTCGTTTCACACCCTCATACTGTCTACTCCCACTTAGATTATATTCTAACAGACCATCTAGCCCTCTCATATACCAAACAATGTCAAATAAAACATACAACGTGGTCAGACCACTCATCAGTAGAATGTATCCTACAGTGGCCATCTATGCCGATTCAACCTTTTTGTTGGAGATTAGACGACTCCTTACTATTAGATCCACAGGGGCTAGAGAATTACACTAAACAGATAGAAATGTATTTTTCAGTTAATGTCACCCCTGACTATACCGCTGATATGGTGTGGGAGGCACATAAGGCATATATGAGAGGGGAATTTATTAAAGCCAGAGCAGTTAAATTAAGGGCAGATAGGGAAGTCTACCTCTCTCTGACGAAGGAAATAATAGAACTAGACTATATAGCAAAGTCAAATCCTACAGATGAAAACACTCTAAAAATGCTTAGTGAGAAACGGAAACAATTAAATGAACATCTACACTTTGAATCTCAAAGAAAATTATTATTCCTGAAACAGAGATTCTATGGGGAGGGTAATAAAATGGGTAAATACCTAGCAAGAGCCCTAAAAAAACAAAACATCAAGTCATATATACATTCACTTAAGTCAACCTCTGGATCTCAAATAGAAGACACTAAGACTATTGCTAAGACTTTTCAAGAATTTTACCACAGACTATACAACATACATACAGAGAGGCCTACGAGTGCACACAAAGAGGCATGTGACAGATATTTGGGGGATAATCCCCTCCCAAAATTATCAGTAGAGGCGACGCAAACATTGGAAAAACCTATTAGTGTGGAGGAAGTTTGGGCAGCAATTTCATACATGAAATCTAATAAAGCCCCGGGGCCTGATGGCTTCAAAGTGCTTTATTATAAAACCTTCAAATCCCAAGTAAGCCCTCAGTTAGCCGCGCTATTTAACCACGTATCTGATGATCACTTGTTCCCTGAATCTATGTTACAGGCCCACATAACAGTTATCCCCAAACCTGGGAAATCCCCCGATATACCCATCTGTCCCCCAGAACATGCCAAGACAGTCAACCAAATTTTAGATTCTTGTTTATTTAAGAAAAAAAACATTACTTTAAGGAATAAGACTTTGAATAATGTAGGCAGGGGTTGTATTAACCATGCAAAAGGATTTGAGAATTCTAAAAATATTCTACGTGCAATGTGCACAAATGCTCGCAGTTTAGTAAGTAAATTACCTACACTTACTGCAATAATGATTCAAGATAAATTGGATTTAGTAGCTATAACAGAGACATGGTACAATGACTCTCACGACTGGGAAACAGTCATACCTGGTTACATCTTGTTTAAAAAAAAATAGAGTAGGGGGGCGGAGCCGGCTGGCAAAGAGAGCAGACGCATATTCATGGAGCTCCTGTATTATGCCTAATTAAAGATGTTTTTGCATCTAATACTCAAGTGAACCAGACTTATAAACTTTACAGATTCCAAGGACAATCATTTCTGCTTATTACTCTGTGAACAGACCCTGAATTTATGGCGTGTCAACCTATATAGAATGCAGTGAAGTTTGAGGCCTTGCATTTAGATCAGACCGGGTGAGGTGCAATTTTTTATGAAGGGCTTGATGAAACCTTGCTTTGCCACTAAGAAGATGGACCTAGAATCAGCACTAGATAAATTTGAGGATCGCTGCTGTATGACCCTGGAAGTTCATTATTTGGAGATGAATGACTTACTTGTACAGCTCAGTATACAGCTCATTGGCCCACGTGGGAGTCAAGATGGCGGCGATCAGCGGAGACCGTCTTACACCACTAATACCCAGCTCATGGGAGACTCAGATCCCACTATCCCTGAGAAAGCCGATACTACTAGGGCTGACACAAACAAACAGTCGTGCGCTAACACCTATGAGTCACCTCAGGTCACTCTGAGTGAAAGGCGAAGTGAACTTGGCGTACAGGTGCTTGCATCAGCTGAAGACCCGGGACCCAGTATCTATTTAGAAGAGCGCAAGAGAGAGGCAGCACATACACTACCTGTGGCAGCGGAGATGGGGCTATTGGATTCAGAACGGTTAGCGGTTGGATCTATACGGCTCAAGGGAGCACTTTCTCAACACGAAGTTTGGCCGCAATCTAGAGGAACATGCGATCCTCCTCAGACAGACCTTGTGCAGCGCAGAGGTAGATTGGCCTCCCTTGGGAGCAGAGTTGCAGCAGCTCAGCACACACAGATCTGGCTGCGAGTACATGGTGATGCACACACCGAATATGTAAGTTCTCCAAGGGCAGACTATAATATTTCTTCTCTCTACACACCGGGAGGTATAAGTTCAAAGGGTCTCATAGACACAGACACTAGCCCTCCTTATGGCCATGATGATAGTACATGCTGGATAGCAGCTTTGGCTTCAGGAACTGTGCAGAAAGTTGGCATAGGACAAATTCCCTGCTCTTAGGCATTATGCTGAAGCGATGTCCTTCATAACGCCACATGGACTGTTCTCATGCCAGTTAGTAATACTAACACCAAAGTGTTTTACTCTGTTTATA
This sequence comes from Bombina bombina, assembly GCF_027579735.1. Taxonomy (NCBI): domain Eukaryota; kingdom Metazoa; phylum Chordata; class Amphibia; order Anura; family Bombinatoridae; genus Bombina; species Bombina bombina. The sequence continues at coordinate 1,301,030,123 of NC_069499.1, forward strand.
TTTTTCAGCCATCACATTTATTATTATGTTTGATGTTCTCTATAATAATTTCTATTACACACCAGTAACTTAGTGCAATGTTCTATTTCTTAATAATATTCTTGCATTGATAAGTCTAATATATGGCGATATTTGTTATATCTGCAGTCAGAAGCAGATAAAATTTTGTATGGCAGCTTTGGGAATTTTTTTTATCTTTTATATGTTTTTATTCCTTTTTTTTCATGTATGCTTAGCCTCAGATATGGTTAAAATATTCAATACATCTACTAAGCTAGCTAGGCGGCTTGAAAGTATGTGTTATATTTTTAGTAATGTTTATTCTGTTATGCCCTTAGGAGCACTCTCATCCTCAATATATACATTTTCCATTTGCTGCCTATTAACCATATTCGTGCTGAGGCCATATCTGCTTAAATACTATATATTTAACTATATGTTGCAACGAATCAACGGTTCATATAACTACTTTGTATATGTACAATCACAGTTCATAATATGTTGTTTTACATATGTGATAGACTAAAGCACGCATGAATTCTGATGACTGTTATCTGTCCTATATGCTAATGAACATTAATATGTTTTTTCTATCTATAGCCAATATTGTCTAGTTTGACGCCTTGCAATGTAAATGTCAGCTTTTGATTTATCCTAATTCTCTATAAGCTAACCGTTAGCTCTATATGAAATTCTATGCAAGAAGGCTGAAATCATTTACCATGGTCATAACTATAGATAAACCTTCCATTTTATAATATTATTCTTTGACAATGCTGAGTTTGATGCCTTGCACTGAATATATTGGATATCTATTCCTACCTGTTAGAATTCTAACTGCTTAATATTTAACCTTATGCCGTTATTGCTATGTATTGTAATTTTTACATGACACCCATTAGTAGGGCTCAAGCATATATCATTCTTAGTCCCTTGTTAGCTTTTCTGTCTTATGCATGATCTGTTTTCTTACCAGAACGCCACTCTATATACCTTTAATAATCTATTACATGCTCTTTAGCAGGCCACACAAGAGCATGTTTATTCACCAAGCATATTGGTATTTTGTTTGATCATCTAAGGCTCTATTCAGTCAACTTGCCCTGGGTCTCTCACCCTTAATTGTCCTCTTTGTCTATGGAGGGTATAAAATCTTCAGATAAGGTTAGTTTGCCTAATTCATATTCTCAGCATGGCCTAGCAATCACCTTAGCTTCCGCTGTAGTGTAGTACTCCGCTAAGGATAGGGATTAGCACTTTGAGGTACCTTGACTACTTGCTGGATTTAATGTTCTTATGGGGTTTGGCGGTATTCTTGCTATTACTAATTCTAATGTATGCCAGTGTAGCGGGGTATACCTATCTCCTAATAATACCCACTAAATAATTTACAAACAGATCTACTCCTTAGTTATATGCATAATGCTGTTATAATTAACAGAGTAGCCTTATGCCACTATTTAGTTATTCTACCTAGAGTTAAGATACCACTGCGCCCCACTACCCACTCCTAAGTAGACAAATCTCCCAAGACATATCTAATTTATCTTTTTAGCAATCTAGCTCCCTAGCCTACAGTCTCTATGTTTGTGCTCTCCCGGGCCCACTCCTAGTACCTTATGCTACTTACACTTATATATGGCTCCGCCCTCCCACCCCCTTTTCCTATACATATAGCGGTGCTTACCCGCTGAATACCCCCCTCCCTTTATATATCTCGGCCCAAGAGTGGCTGATACTTACATTAAACCTCCACAGGCTGATATTTTGGTTTTAGATAATATTTTACTAGAATGTGGAGTTCATACGCTGATAATATAAAATGAAGTTCTATTTTTTTTTTTTTCTCGCCAAAGATATTGTCTATCTTCATAACCAGACTTGAAATGTATTTTTTACTTGCTCAATATGCATATTATGTTCTCAATAATGCTTTTGTATAGACAATGTATTTTTCTCTCTGTTGTAACTTTTGCCTTAGGGCGAGTCTTTGTTTTGATGTTATATGCTTTAACTTCAATAAAAAAATAATTTAAAAAAAAAAAAAAAAAAAAAAAAAAAAAATAGAGTAGGTAAAAAAGGGGGCAGAGTTGCTTTGTACGTGAAAGACAATATTAAAGTAACTGAAATTGTAGAAAAAAATGACACTGTAGAAAGTGTTTGGGTAACTATAGAAACTGAAGGGAAACAGGTGTTTAGAATAGGAGTAGTATATAGACCACCATTACAGGATGAAGCATCAGACAATTTATTAATTGATGAAATAGCCATAATTACAATGAAGGGCAATGTTATTGTAGTGGGGGACTTTAATATGCCTGATGTAGACTGGGAAGTACCGGTTGCCAAATCAACTAGAAGTAAATATATCCTGGAATCTTTACGAAAAGGAACTATATTAGATTTAGTACTTACAAACAGTGATATAGTATCTGAGGTGTCTGTGGGTGAGAACTTAGGCTCTAGTGATCATCAGTCTGTATGGTTTAATATTCAGGCAAAGGTACTAAGCAACCATAGTAAAACAAAAGTCTTAGACTTTAGATCAACTGATTTTTCTTACATGGGTAGACATGGGTAGATACCTAGATGAATCCCTAAAAGGGATGGCACAGATTACAGGAGTACAAGCACAGTGGGGATATTTTAAAAATGCTATTCTAGATGCAACTAAACACTGTATTAGGCTTGTTTGTAAAAGTAAAAGAAAAAGAAAACCAATATGGTTTTCAAGAGAAGTAGCACATGCAGTTAAGACAAAAAAGACAGTCTATAAAAAATTCAAACTCACTGGCTCAGAAGAGGATAAAGAAAAATGGAGAACCCATCAAAAGATGACAAAGCAGTTAATCAGAAAGGCTAAAGCTGATGCAGAAGAGAAAATAGCACAATCTGTAAAAAAGGTGACAAAACCTTCTTTAGATATATCAGTGAAAAGAGAAAAACTAACAGAGGGATAGTTAGGCTCAAGAATGAGGATAGAGTATTGGAAGAAGATAAACAAATAGCAAACTGTTTAAATGATTACTTTTGTTCAGTCTTTACAACAGATGGTAAAGATAGTGAGATTCTATTAAGGGATGTTACTGTAAATAATAATGTGAGTAGTACTTTTCTTTTTACAGAGGAAGAGGTTTCAAGGGCTTTAATCAAAAATAAAAGTTAATAAGGCTGTGGGTCCAGATAATATTCATCCAAGAGTTCTAAAAGAACTTCGATCCGTAATAGCTACTCCATTAGCTGATTTATTTAATCAGTCACTTCTAACAGGAGTTGTTCCAAAAGACTGGAAAATTGCCAATGTAGTCCCTCTTCATAAAAAGGGTAGTAGGGAAGATTCTGCTAACTATAGGCCAGTCAGTTTGACCTCAATTGCAGGGAAATTAATGGAAACTCTTTTAAAGGAAAGACTTGTATCTTTCATTCAGACAAACAACTTAGAAGACAAAGGACAGCATGGTTTCACTGCTGGAAGATCATGCCTGACTAATCTAATTGATTTCTTTGACCATGTAACTAAAATAATAGACCAGGGAGGAGCCGTAGATGTTGCCTATCTAGACTTTAGCAAAGCATTTGACAACGTCCCACACAACAAACTTATTCACAAAATGTATTGCCTTGGAATAGATGCTAAGATTGTTAAGTGGGTAGAATGCTGGCTTAAAGATAGACGACAGAGGGTTTCAATTAATGGAGTACATTCAAATGAGGCATCAGTTACTAGTGGTGTTCCCCAAGGGTCAGTTCTTGGGCCTGTTTTGTTTAACATGTTCATAAGTGATATTGGAAGTGGGCTTAAGGGGAAGGTTTGCTTGTTTGCTGATGATACAAAAATTTGTAACAGGGTAGATGTTCCAGGAGGAGTTGATCAAATGAACTGTGACATTAATAAACTAGAGGACTGGTCAAATAAATGGGATCTGAAATTTAATATTACCAAGAGCAAAATTATGCATACAGGATCCAAAAACCCAAAGGCCAATTATAGTCTCAATGGTACATTACTGACTGTAATTAAAGAAGAAAGGGATTTGGGAATTATTATTTCAGATGATTTAAAATTTGGTACACAATGCCGCAGTGCAGCCAGCAAGGCCAGTCAAATGCTTGGTTGCATTGGAAGAGGTTTTAGTAGCAGAAATAGCATGGTTCTTATGCCACTTTACAGATCATTAGTTAGACCAAATATGGAATACTGTGTACAGTTCTGGAGACCATATCTTCAGACAGATATAAATAAACTAGAAGCTGTCCAAAGGAGGGCTACTAAAATGGTACATGGTCTAAAATATAAAACGTACAAAGAAATACTCTATGATCTAAATATGTATAGTTTAGAGGATAGAAGGGAAAGAGGCGACATGATAGAAACCTTCAAATATATGAAGGGACTTAATAAAATAGAAGCTGAAAGCATTTTTCACAAAAAAATAAATGCCAAAACAAGGGGTCACAATCTAAAGTTACAGGGTAGTAGATTCAGGAGAAATTTGAGGAAGCATTTTTTTACAGAAAGGGTGGTGGATTCATGGAATAAACTTCCATTTGAGGTGGTAAACACAAAGACTGTAAAGGAATTTAAAAATGCCTGGGACATGCATAAGGCTATCCTAAGGAAAAAGTAACATGTAATATGGGTAGACTTGATGGGCCTTTTTGGTTCTTATCTACCATCAAATTCTATGTTTCTATGTTTCTATATTACAGGCCCATATCGCTGCTTAACGCAGACATTAAATTATATGCAAAGATTCTAGCGAATAGGATAAATGAATGGTTACCATCACTACTTGATGAAGATCAAGTGGGCTTTGTTCGAAATAGGGAGGCCAGGGACAATGTGGGCAAAGTGGTCACTCTTATGGATAATATCAAACACACTAAAATTCCAGCTGTCTTTCTCTCAACAGATGCGGAAAAGGCATTCGACAGGTTAGACTGGAACTTTCTTCATTCCACGTTGCTCAAATTTGGATTTCCCCCTAAATTCATATCCCAAATTTTAGCTCTATATTCCAACCCCACAGCACAAATTCGGATCAATGGTCTGCTGTCGGATGCCTTTGAGATACGTAATGGAACTAGACAGGGTTGCCCACTGTCCCCAATCTTATTTGTACTGTCCCTGGAACCCCTGGTGACTAAATTACGTAATAACTCTAAAATAAAAGGGATAGAGATTCGTGATGAATCTTACAAATTAGCGATGTTCGCCGACGAAGTCTTAATGACTTTGTCATCCCCTAAAGAGTCTTTGGAACAGGTACAAAGAGAGCTTTTAAAATATAGGGAAGTCTCTAACTTTTTAATCAACCCTACCAAATCGGAGTTATATCCTATAAACATAACACCAGAGGAGATAAAAGAACTTAAGAAAATGAGCCCGTTTAAAATCAATCCCAACTCGTTGAAATACTTAGGTATACAACTGACTTCTGATGAGGAGAAATTGCGTAAGCTCAACTATGGGAAGCTTGTAACTGAGTTTCAGTCACTGACAGCTCGATGGCTCCCTAAAAATAATATTTCATGGCTGGGCAGGATAGGGGCCGCAAAAATGATGCTATTACCAAAAGCGCTATATCTCATTCAGGCCTTACCTATAGGGGGCACATCTAGAGACATCAATAAATTACAAACGATAATAAACTCATACATCTGGCAGGGTAATACACCTAGACTACCTCAGAACACTATATATACCCCTTGAGAGAGAGAGGAGGTCTAGGAGTCCCTATCCTACATTGGTATAAATCAGCCATCTTTTTGAGTAGAGTGGTGGACTGGTGTAGATACTCAAACAAAAAAATAGTCCACCTAGAATCACGACTGCTCAATATCCCTCACATGGGAGGATTGTGCTGGGCTCCAGAGAACCCTGCAACAATCTCGAGTATGGGAAAGCCTTATACAATTTTTAGAGAAACCTGGTCAACATGGACGGCGCATAGAAATAAATTTACAAATATATCCACGCCATACTCCCCACTGACGACATTGAGGTATAATAGAGAACTGAAAGAGGGCAGATTGGGAACTAGGGGTTTACCCAGAGATGTATTCGATTTCCATGATATGATCCCAATACATAGGTTGGTTGAGGGAAGCCGACTGATAGATAGGCAAACTTTACAATTGCTGGGAGTAGACTATATCACGACATGGCTCATGTACCATCAGGTGAGGCATTATATTTATACACATAAAAATAAGAATTTCTTACGCCCACTGACCGCTTTTGAAGCCTTATGTTATGATAGCACACGCCCTACAAAAGGTACAATGTCATCCATTTACAAGCATCTTTTGGACTCATATCTCCCACCTAGGCCCACATATGTGCAGAGGTGGGAAAAAGAGATGGGTGTGCAAATAATTTCTACACAGTGGAAGCGGTGGTTTTCCTATACAGCTAAATCCTCACATTCATCCTCCTGTATGGAAACTAATATAAAGGTTCTTATGAGATGGTACCTAACACCTAATAGATTAAAGTATATGTTTAAGTCAGCAAGTGATAGATGCTGGAGGGGCTGTGGGCAGAAAGGATCTATGTTTCATATATGGTGGGAGTGTGCACACCTTAATCCATTTTGGAAGGATGTATATATAGAAGCAGGAAAGATAATAGGCCTTACTCTGGAGTTTTCCCCAATTCTATCTGTTTTTAATTATCTTTCCACTATACCATGCAAGATTAGACGCACCCTAACCCAGATTATGTTTAATACAGCTAAAAAACTGATTCCTAAGTACTGGAAGTCTGCACAAATTCCAACATTAGAAAACTGGTTAAAACAGGTTGATAACACAATCAAAATGGAGAGATATTTCTATTTATCTACAGGAAGACTTAATTTATACTATGATGTTGTTTTCTTATGGGAACAGTGCAAATTTGCTAAGCAAGGGGGATAGGAGGAGATCAACCCCCACAGCACAGATCAGATTAGTGTTTGATATGGCGGATAATCCAACTCCACAAAAGAAAGTGGACTGTGTAGGTTGATCACATTTACACTAATTTAGGTTTACATTAAAGACAACACCCCATACAATAAAGAATAAATCCTTGGGCTGGACGACTGCAATGGTATTGCTATTGTTATTATTATACAGACTTATCATTTTGTTTTCTGTATTACTGAACTGTCTTTATCTCATTATATGTCTAGAAACATTTTGGTTCAGGGGTGAATTTTTGAAGGGTTTTTTTTTTTTTTTTTTTTTATGTGTTTTTATTTTTATTATCTGTTTGATAAAGGTAATCTACTAGCCTGTTAGTTAAAATTAGCGAAACTCCTTGTAGGAAGTTTGCTTTTCAGGTGGACATTAGCAATAAGGAGTTAAAGATGTTTTGGACATTTGAATGAAACATATCTCCTTTAGTTGCAAATAATATATGGACCAACAACTTGGAAATATATCAGTACCCACCTACAATTCAAAGACTCAAGAAAAAATGTTATAGTCATTTATCAATGTAACTGGCTGTTGATGTTACCAATATATGTTCAATAAAGAATTAATAAATAAAAAAAAAAAAGAAAATACAATTTGAAACAACTTTCTATTTAACTTCTATTATCTAATTTGTTTCATTCCCTTTGTATCATTTGTTGAAGAAGCAGCAATGCACTAATGGTTTCTAACTGAGCTCATGGGTGAGCCAATCACACTCGATATATATATATTCAGCCACCAATCAACAGCTAGAACCTAGGTTCTCTGCTGATCCTGAGCTTGCCTAGATAAACATTTCAGCAAAGGATAACAAAAGAAGGAAGCAAATTAAATAATAGAAGTAAATTGGAAAGTTGTTTAAAATTATATTCTCTATCTGAATCATGAAAGAAAATCTTTGGTTTCATGTCCCTTTAACACTAAAATAATAAAAACAGTTTTCAGTGTATAATCTAACAACATTTATTAAAGGGATATGAAATCCAAATGTTTCTTTCATGATTCAGATAGAGGGGTAGATTTATCAAGCAGTGGATGCTGCAATCTACCCCCCGTAGTTTCAGGCTCCTCTGAAACTGAAGTTAAGAAGCAGCGGTCTTAAGACCGCTGCTCCTTAACTCGTCTGCCACCTCTGAGGTGGCGGACAGCAATCATCATGATCAGATACGATCGAGATGATTGACACCCCCTGCTAGTGGCCAATTGGCCGTGAATAATCAGGGGGCAGCATTGCACAAGCATTTCACGAGAAAAGCTTGTGCTATGATAGATGCCGACAGCGTATGCTGTTGGCATTTATCGATGTGCAGCAGACAGGATCCGCTACAGTGGATCATGTCCGTCTACACAATGATAAATCAGTCCCATAGCATGCAATTTTAAGCAACTTTCTAATTTACTCCTATTATGAATTTTTTTCGTTCTCTTGGTATCTTTATTTGAAAAAGCAGTAATGTAAGCTTAGAAGCTGGCCCATTTTTCATCAAGCACCTAGGTTGATCATGCTGATTGGTGGCTACTTTTAGCCACCAATAAGCAAGCACTGTCCAGGTGCTGAACCAAAAATACACTGGCTCCTACATTTATATTTCTGCTTTTTCAAATAAAGATACCAAGAGAACAAAAAAAATGATAGTTGGGGTAAATTAGAAAGTTGCTCGAAATTGCATGCTCTATCTGAATCATGAAAGAAAAAAAAATTGGGTTTCATATTCCTAGCATGTTAAGAAAAATATTTGTGCAACCAGGGCTGGCTCAAGAAATTGTGCTGCCTGGGTCAGAGAATGCAAGGACGCCCCCAGTAGTAAAATTACTGATTAGCATATCAACCTACTAGCCTGGCCACTGACCTTGCTAAGCCTGCCTACCTGCATGCAGCCAATGTGTATGCACAATTGCTCACTAAGTGGATGCACTTATTCCACCTTGAATGATGCCCCTGAATTCTGAGTCTTTGCGCATGATGAGCTTATGCTGCTGGAAGCAGGCAACTTCCCCAACAGAGACAAAGGACAGGACCGACAGTGACTGACTCAGGGCTCGATGATTGAAAGCTCTCTGGGCTGCCGAGATTATTAAAGAATGAAAGCCAGTCCTTCTATTTCCATGGTGGAATGATCTAAAGCCACTTTTTACCTTGAAAACAGGGTGTCTCGCTTAGGGGGGTATACTGCATTTTCATATGAAAAGTGCACAAGAAAATTTGTATTCTACACATCATACAAAACAAATATTTGAACCATTCACACAAAAATAAGCAGGAAAAAATTGTATTGTTAAAGTGCATACAAAATTTTTACCAAAATTCTTTTTAAATCGTATTTTAACAAAAATGACAAATTCGTTTGTACTTTACACCGTATTAAATATGCACAGAGTAAATCGTAAATTTAGTTCACTGGATGTGCAAAAATCACACAGAAATGTGCACTAAATACAAGATGCAGAGTGTAATTGTTGTTTTTTTGTAAAATGGGCTGAACATAGCCTTTCCATGGGCATATATGAAAATGTCTCTAATCCCAGTGTAATTCTGTAAAGATTTTCACACTGCAGATCTCACAGTATTTTCTCACCAACTAAAAGGTGGCAAGTTTTTCTCAAAACACTACGAATACTTAATACCCTAATAGAAAAACACATGCATACGAAAATATAGTTAAATGTAAGATGCTATACTCAGAAAGCAACATAATGTGATTTGAGCTGCAGGATTACATTTTTAAAGTGGGCCCCCTGCTCACTGCTAACTTTGCTCTAAGAAGCAATGTGTCCCTATCCATCGATTCAATAGGAGCCATCTTTGCCACTCGCAGGGACTGCCCCTTTTTTACCATCATTCTGACCACCAGGGCATCTCTGCGAGAGTCAGCGAGAAAAACTATGTTTGAGCAAGCAAAGTTTATATCATCTACCCCTTAGTCACTGAAGTGCTGCCCCATTAGACCCACTTGGTTACATTATTGAGCCGGCCCTGTTTGCAACTCAGTGATTAATTAACCCTTTAGCTGCTAGAGAGGACTGCCTGTGTATCGCAATAATTCACAGGAGTTAAATGACAATACTGAATACTGAATTCAGATTATTTCAGTTGCTGCAAAAGAAACATTTAAATCTTATATATTTGTCTAAATAACCTTTATACTGAGAAGAAGAAAAAAACATAGGTTCAATCAATCCTATCCAGCTGGTGAAATATAACTTCCCAATCAAATTACATCTGAGGGCTGCAGAAGTACATTACAGAGATACATTTCCTGTGAATAAAGATGTGTAAGAGTGATTACAAAGTAATCTAAGGTAAAAACTCTCTGATACTGTTTTGACAATGTACAATAGGAGTTGGATCATTCAAGTCCCTCCATACTGTAAACTATTTCATCAGTTCGGAGAAATGCTTTCTGATCCATGCTGATGCAATTATCTTGCCTTTATTGGCAATTTAGTCCTGCTTTTAGGGACATTTTAGAGCAAATGATGTTTTCTTGATATTTTTGAAAATGCGGCACTATTTTTCTATACCTCTGGGATAAAGCAGAAAACAGTAAAAGGCTCATTAGGCCTCTTATTGGTATAATGCGGTTTATGTTACTGTGAACCAAAATACCAAAAATGGAGATTATTTTACTGATATATTGCTTTCCCTGCTGTATTTTATCTTGTGGATTTGCATACAATATCCACTGACATTTACTTCAGAAGTTTTCTAAAGAGACATGTAGTTCTGAAAACCTATCCATTAATATTGAAATTCTAGATTCCATCAACAATTTTCTAATACGTGTCAGCAATAAACGCACTCTTCTCAGGGACAAAGTGTGCTTTTATATTATCTCAAATGTATTTTTTTCCTTTAACTCCTTCAGAAAGTGCTGCTGCATTGTACAACGGATGGAAAAAGTGTTTACATAAAAAGAAAATGTGTTATTGAACTATATGGCATAGATCACATATTTTAACAAGGCAATATTATCTGTGCATTTGTGCTTAACCTGTGAAACCACACAGTTCCTTTTACTGTATATGACTAAATGTAAAATTGAAGCATTATATATTATTACAATTTATGAAGTTAGAAGTTACATTTTCATTAGTATCTCAAGGCTATATTGATTATTAGTAGAGTTCCAACTCAGTCATATTTTTCTGGACACTTATGAGTTGCATATGGTACAGGGTAAGCAGGGATCACTTGAGCAATGTCCCTTTAAGAACAATGCGAATGCAACCTCGAGTTTGCATTGCTAGGAAGCCTTGCGCTCATTCTGATGCCATCAGAGACGGCACAGAACCTAAGCGCAGCGAAGGGGGTAAGTCACACAGTGATTGCAGCATTTTTAAACATATACTGTATGTATATGCTTATATACATATATATTTATGTGTTAATATGTTATATATATATATATATATATATATATACCAAATCAGTTAGACAAGAGCTCTACCAAATCAAAAGAGCTAAAGCGGATTACTGGCCGCACCAAAAACAACCCTACAGTATAGTTGGAAATGACATCCTAAACAGGTTTGCTGAACATATACATTTTAATAAAAACATAGCCAAAAAGGTACATGCTGAGAAAATGGCAATAATCAAATTACAAATTGCAAGTGTAGTGCACTACGATATCTGTTGGCTAGCATATGCAGGGTTAATACCGACTCATGAGAAAGTCCGTCCTAATACCGGGCACTTGAGTGTTAAGAACACGCTCCGGTTATAGTTAAACAGAATACCGTCCTTGATATCTCATTGGTATGTATTTGATCCGGTTTCGACAAGAAACTGCAACTAATAATCTGTTATATGCCTCTAGTCATCACCCAGATGAGTTAAAAAATGGTATTCCAGTGGGACAGTTCTTGAGGCTCAAGAGATGCTGTTCCACTGAACCAGATTTTGAAAAGCAGGCTAGTGAGATTGGCTCAGAGGTTTCTTCAGAGAGGATACTCAAGAAATCAAGTAAGGAAAGGCTGGCTTAGGGCTAGGCAGAAACCCAGAAATGAATTATTATATAGAGCAACGAAAAGCCTAAGGAAGAGACTGAAATTCGTCTCATAACTAAATATAATTCCCATTGGAATAAATTGCGTAACATCCTTAACAAACACTGGCATATTCTGTCTAATGACAGTTCAATTGCCATATATAGAAAACATAGAAACATAGAAACATAGATATTGACGGCAGATAAGAGCCATAGGCCCAGCAAGTCTGCCCGACCTTACCTAACAGTATAAACTTATCTAGTTCGTAGGATAGCCCTATGCTTGTCCCATGCATTTTTAAAGTCCCCCACAGTGTTTGTTGCTACTACCTCTTGAGGAAGTTTATTCCATAAATCAATCACTCTTTCTGTAAAGAAGTGCTTCCTCAAATTACTTCTGAATCTACTACCCTTTAGCTTGAGCTCATGACCCCTTGTTCTTGAATTTTCCATTTTATGTAAAATACCCACAGCCTCAGTTTTACTAAACCCTTTAATGTACTTGAAAGTTGCTATCATATCACCTCTTTCCCTTCTCTCCTCTAAGCTATACATATTTAGGTCATTGAGCCTATCCTGGTACCCACTGCTCACAGCCAAAAGAGCACCTAGCATTAAAGATAAATTAGTCCATAGTGAGTTCCAAAGAGATACCCCAAAAAATTGGTTAACACAGGCACAAACTAGGAAGGGTTGCAAACCTTGTGGCAGATGTGTGTACTGCAAGTACATTGTTAAAGCCTCAAATTTTTGGCACTGAATACTCAGAAAGGTCTTACCACATAAATGAAAGAATAGTCCTGCAATACCACAAATGTAATTTATATGTTACACTGTTCGTGTCCCAAATTTTACAGTTGGGAAAACAACACTAGAATTAAAAGAAAGGGTGAGGTAGCACAGAGATAGCATTAAGGACAGAGGAGTCGGACAGTCCAGTTGCCAGACATTTCCAAAAAATGCATAATTCTGATTTTTCTCTCCTTAGAGTACTGGGTATTGAGCATATCAAGCCAAGGAGGAGAGGAGGCAATATTGACCAACTATTGCTCCAGCATGAGTCACGCTGGATGTATAGACTTAACACCCTCTCTCCCCTTGGTTTGAATGAAAAAATTGAATTTTCTTGTTTTCTGTAAATATTCCTTATTACACAATACACTGCTAAATAAAATAAATGTGTGCTTAAAAGTGAGCATCTTGATATGTTCACATAAGTGTCTTTCAGTGTAAAAGTGAAATTATAAGTTCAATGCTGTATATCATTATGTATCAAGTAATTTCCAAAAACTTTGAAATTGTAATATGCTATATTGTATAGTTTAGTTGTATGTTAAATGTATCCAGGTATTTAACTGTAGCCATTGAAATTTACATGCATTATACATTCCCCTTTAAAATTCATGAAGGGGTTGTAACTTTGTATCTGCACCAGTGTTTAAAAGTCTGTTGTGGTGTCTAATCAGACACATCTGATGAAGCCCTGAGTCCAGCCCGGAAAGGGTGAGGGGCGAAACGCGTAATGTTTTGAACAAGACACAGTGTGGAGGACGCCAGCAAGGTGGATTTGCTGTAAATCTGGCGATATCAAGTTCGAATATCTGAGCAAGTGAAGAGCTGCATAGGCGGAATACACCGCTGTGAGTCACACCACGGTTGGATATCCTGTCAGGTAATACCGGTAGAGTGTGTGAAGATAGCGAAGGTAAGCCATGCAGTAATAATGTCTTGCGCTCTGAAATTGTTGAAGTTTGGTGTATCATTTGCACATGGGATAAGTTTTTCAACAGTGAAATTACCTCTCTTGGACTCTCATATTATTGTCTCAAATCCGTAACCGGATCAAATACATACCAATGAGATATCAAGGACGGTATTCTGTTTAACTATAACCGGAGCGTGTTCTTAACACTCAAGTGCCCGGTATTAGGGACGGACTTTCTCATGAGTCGGTATTAACCCTGCATATGCTAGCCAACAGATATCAGTAGTGCACTACACTTGCAATTTTGTAATTTGATTATTGCCGATTTTCTCAGCATGTACCTTTTTGGCTATGTTTTTATTAAAATGTATATGTTCAGCAAACCTGTTTTAGGATGTCATTTCCAACTATACTGTTAGGTTGTTTGTTTTGGTGCGGGCCAGTAATCCGCTTTAGCAGCTTTTGATTTGGTAGAGCTCTTGTCTAACTGATTATGGGTTATAGTACATTTAGGATTGCCAGCACAATAACGCAATACCCTTAGAATATCTGTGTGCCCCCTACCCCTAGTAACACTATATATATATATAATATATATATATATATATATATATATATATATATATAGATATATATATATATATATATATATAAAAGGATATACAAATATATATATACTGGGAACACACAGATCCCATAGACTGCAATGTAAAGGCACTTTTCAGTGCCACACCCCACACCCGCCAACGTTAAAGCCCCAAAACTGCCTATTGCAGTTGTTTGTTTTTTTAAATAAAAAAACTATAATGCCCTCTATTTTGAGGGCATTTAGCACACTATTAGACTAGATTAATTAACCAGAGATCTAGGGGCATATTTATCAATGTGCGAGCGGACATGATACTAAGAAGCGTATCATGTCCGCCGCACATTGATAAATGCTGACAGCATACGCTGTCGGCAGTTATCATTGCACCAGCAGTTCTTGTGAACTGTTGGTGCAATGCCACCCCCTGCAGATTCGTGGCCAATCGGCTGCTAGCAAAGGGAGTCAATCAACCCGATCGTATTCGATTGGGTTGATTTCTGTCCGCGGCTTTAGAGCAGGCGGACAATTTATGGAGCATCGGTCTTTAGACCACTGCTTCATAACTTCTGTTTCCGTCGAGCTTGATACAAAGCTTGATAAATATGCCCCTAATCTCTGGTTAATTTTCTGAGCGCTAATTGCCGCAGCGAGCTTGCGGTAGCAATAACCTACCACTTGTAACCAGCAACGCGATAATTTAGCGCTCCACTTGTAATCTAGCTCTATATGTATAATCTATGTATGATCATGGTTCAATGTACATAAAATTACTATATGCATTTAAATGTTTAGACAACAGTTTTTGTCTTTGTATATTTGTTTGACTTGAAATATATTTTAATAAGTACCAAAAAATAAGATCTGTGTTTGATTAAATGTTTTTGTATACAGAAATACAGTTTATGACAATTTTACATTTATCAAATATGAGGCTTTGAAGTAGACATCTCAATAAAGGGTGACTAATTTTCCAGCCAAAGAGAGAAATGTCTGTATGTTATTTATTTCTTCCCTATAAAGAGTTTCGTTGTCTTTAGTACAGACAGAACTAAGCATATTCTGTACTTCTGTACAAATGAGCACAATGTTTAAGATGAAAGTCTAGAGTCAAAACACATGATGGGATGTAATGAAAACCGCAGGAAGAAGCAAACTAAGGTTAATATGGTCAAACATAAACCTGTATCAGCTGGCAAAAGTGTTGATAATGACTTGTATATAAGTTAGTGGCAGGAGTTAAAAAGGTACAAGTTATAGTGGACAGTAAATTGAAAAATAAACTTAAATTGATTTAATAGATGACATTTTAAACAACTTTCCAATGTATTTCTGTTATCAAATTTGCTTAGTTCTCTTGGCATCTTTTGTTAAAGAATAATCCTACTTGAGCTCAGGAGCGTGCACATGTCTCTAGCTATCTGGAAGCAGTGTTTCAACATTGCTTATAGCAATGTTATATATAGACCGCATAAAACATGTGCAAAGGATATCAAGATAGCAAAGTAAATTTGATAATAGATGTAAATAGGAAAGTTGTTTAAAATCACAAGTTCTATCTAAATCATGAAAGTTTAAGTTTGACTTTACTGTCCCTTTACCAGAAATGTAAATATTATTAAAATATATTGCACAATCGCACACACCAATGCACGCACTAAAACCAGGCAAATGGGTAATTTGCCATTTCCTAGCTGTGGAACACCAGATATTTTTAAAGACAAGTATGCATTTTTTATTTTCCAAAATCTCTACATTTTCTATTTCTAAATGCTAATGTAGGGACTCAGAGAGAGCCGAAAGACACACATTGCAGCTGAACTGAGAAAAGCTGATAAAACACTGTGGTGGATTGTTGGGCCTGGAGACACATAATAGGTGAGAGATCTGTGTCATCGGAAGGCAAACTTTGGAGATTAGAAAAACTTTGGGGCATAAGCAGGAGCGAGAGGGTGAGAACCATAGCACCTATAAAGAAAATTCTTGACGGTTAAACTAACCAAGAGATCATCGGAAGAAAAAAAGATAAGTGTGAAAAGATTGAAATAAATCACGACCAGCACAATATCAGTTTGGAAATTTTTCAGCAACATTAAGAAGATTTTTTAAGATTGTGTATATAGAATTGCTAAAAAAAGTTACAAATTGAATTTAAGGGTAACGAAGTTTAAGGCATACTATTGGCCAGTGGAAAACACGTGTTTGGTAAAAGAAACAAAGTTGTCTGTTTTTTCAATAAGCGGTCTGCTTTGAGAAGTTGCAACAGGACTGTTTAATAGGATAAGTACATCTATCCATCTGATTTGATTTTATTAGATGAAATGTTATAAGTTTTGTAATAAGAGGCCTATTTAACAAATTTCTGTCGGAGCTGATCCGACACTGCGGATCAGGTCCGACAGACATCGCTGAATGTGGAGAGCAATACGCTCCCCCCCCTGCAGACTCACGGCCAATTGGCCGCCAGCAGTGGGTGTCAATCAACCTAATCGTACTTGATCGGGTTGAATTCTAGCGATTCCTGTCCGCCTCATCAGAGCAGGCGGACAGGGTTATGGAGCAGGGGTCTTTGTGACCACTGCTTTATAACTGCTGTTTCTGGGGAGCCTGCAGGCCCTTTCGGAGCTTGATAGATAGGCCCCTAAGTGTGAATAAGTACAGAGTGCGCACTCTTATAATATTGTATGTAATCATTTTATAAAAATAAAAATTTGATGTCTTTAGCCTTTTGAGCGCTCCTCTATTTTTTAACTTTTATGAAAGTTTAATTTTAACTTTACTGTCCCTTTAACGGGTGCCAGAAATTTAAATATCATTAAAACGTATTGCACAATCGCACACACCAATGCACACACTAAAATCAGGCAAATGGGTAATTTGCCATTTCCTAGCTGTGGAACACCCGGTTTTTTTTAAAGACAAGTATGCATTTTTTATTTTCTTAAATCTCTACATTTTCCATTTCTAAATGCTAATGTAGGGACTTTTGTTTGTAATTAAGTGCTAAATAAAAATAGTGCCTTCCGCCCAAAATCAGTTGATTGTGTTCTAATTATTTATCTATTTATTATTCTTTCATAGATTTAACAAAGTTTATAATATTTGCGATCCACTCGTTATACCAGTGCACGCAATTATAAGTGGCCCACAATGCATAAGCCATCTCATATTTGCATTGCTAGGAAACTATGCCTCAATAAGTAGCCTCGTTCTCATGCCACGAGACACGGCATGAGAACTAGTGCAGCGAAGGGAGTAAGTCGCACAGCGATTGCCAACAAATGTAAATATATATGACTATACATATATAATTATGTGTTAATATGTGTATATTCAAATAGTAACACTTAAATGTATATTTTTGTAAGCATATACATATATATTTACAGGGAAAACACAGTTTCCGTAGACTGCAATGTAAAGGTACTTTTCAGTGCCGTTTTTTTTCTAACATCCGCAACTTTTAACCCCTAGAAACTGCTCTGTGCAGTATTTTTTAATTAGAAAAAAAATGTTCTTTTTTTTCATAAAAAAATAAAATAATCTTAATTTTGGGGCAAATTGGGGCACTTTAAGAAAATTAACCAGAGATCTGATATCTGGTTAATTTTCTGAGCGCTATTTGCTGCTGCTGTAAACTCGCGGTAGCAATAACCAGCCACTTGTAATTGCTGGTTATTTATTGTGCGCCCTCAAACGAGTATATCAGCCCGTTTGTGGCCGCACTGTAAATTAGCACTCCACTTGTAATCTAGCCCTTAGTAGAAGTTAAAAATATAAGGGACCCTTTTTAAGACAAATGTTTCTTGTAATGATGCTAAAATATACTTTTATTTGTAGTGTCTGGCAGTAGGTAGTAGGAATTCTATACAGTCTTGAATTATCATAACTGAGAACAAAAAATCAATTTAAAGTATGGCTGCAAAGTGTGTGTGTGTATAAAATATAAACGTATGTAGATGCATATACAGTATTTATACTATATATATACACAGTATCTCACAAAAGTGAGTACACCCCTCACATTGTTGTAAATATTTTATTATATCTTTTCATGTGACAACACTGAAGAAATTACACTTTTCTACAATGTAAAGTAGTGAAGGTACCGCCTGTATAACAGTGTAAATTTGCTGTCCCCTCAAAATAACTCAACACACAGCCATTAATGTCTAAATCGTTGGCAACAAAAGTGAGTACACCCCTAAGTGGAAATGTCCAAATTGGGCCCAATTAGCCATTTTCCCTCCCTGGTGTCATGTAACTAGTTAGTGTTACAATGTCTCAGGTGTGAATGGGGAGCAGGTGTGTTAAATTTGGTGTTATCGCTCTCACACTCTCTCATACTGGTCACTGGAAGTTCAACATGGAATCTCATGGCAAAGAATTCTCTGAGGATCTGAAAAAAAGAATTGTTGGTGTTCTTCGTGGGCGTGCTTGGCCAAGCTTGTCGGCATGTGATTTTAAGTGTGCAAGCACCCGAGTTTTTAGGATTATGTAAATTGGTTATTTATTGTGTTTAAAATTTTAAACAAGTTGGGCTACGGACTTTTCAACCCATCATTCAGTGTTAGTAGTTATTTTTTTATTGTAGCGGGAGTGAACACTAGGGGGGTCACTGGGGAGCCACTTGTCGTTCCATGCTATATAGTTACAGTGTGCAAGTTCTGGTCATGTCACTGTTTACATGCATCTCTATGGTAACCCATATATTTACACATAGCTTCATGGTATCCCATATATTTACACATATCTCTATGGTATCCCATATATTTACACATATCTCTATGGTATCCCATATATTTACACATATCTCTATGGTATCCCATATATTTACACATATCTCTATGGTATCCCATATATTTACACATATCTCTATGGTATCCCATATATTTACACATATATCCATGGTATCCCATATATTCCACCCTATCTAATGATATCCCAAGTAATATCATTAAATACAGGGTGAAGACCATGGGGCCGATATGTCATCTGTCTGTCCGACATGATCCGCTCAGCAGATCATGTCCGACAGACATCGATGAATGCCGACAGCATACGCATTTGTCATTGCACAAGCAGCTCTTGTGAACTGCTTGTGCAATGCTGCCCTCCTGCAGATTCGCGGCCACTAGCAGGGGGTGCCAATCAGCCCATATCATATAAGATCGGGCGGATTGATGTCTGCAGCCTCAGAGCAGGTGGACCAGTTATGGAGCAGCGGTCTTAACTGTTGTTTCCGGCGAGCCTGAAGGCTTGCGTGGAAACAGGGGCATCAAGCTCTATTTGGAGCTTGATAATTCGGCCCCCATGAGTGTGATATTGGAACACAGTGGTTTTGTATTTAGGTCATAGTTAGCACCTGGCCAGTTAGCTACAGTATATAATGCTTTGATATTGCTACATTGCTACAAAATTTTGGACATATACAGTATATATGAGAGAGAGAGAGAAAGAGAGAGAGAGAGAGAGAGAGAGAGAGAGAGAGAGAGAGAGAAAGAGAGAGAGAGAGAGAGAGAGAGAGAGAGAGAGAATATATCGTTTTTTCAAGGTTGTTAGACCTTAATTCCCCATTAATTTTCAAAGATATATAACAATAAAAATTGCCAGACCTCTATGAAAGTCACATACTATTCATGAGCTAGGACAGTGTACTTTTGGGTTATGTCAGTATGGAAGTTATAACTACATAAAAAATATTAATTAATTGTATCACATTATACTCAGCATATGAGTGTGCTGCTGTATACAGACACACACACACACAAACATACACGCAAGCACACCATATAAACACCTTTTCATTCCTATATATATTTATACAGTTATCTGAGTACAAAAATTGGATAATACAGGTAATTTAGACAACAAAAAAGCTAAATAGATAAAATCACTTTTTTGTGCTAACAACATTAGACATGTTATTTACATAAATCTATTGTATTCAGCGCTAGCAGAACTGCATAAACAACACAGAAAAAGAAGTGTAACAGACAAATCTACTCGTGTGATAAATAAAATCTGCTAATTTAAAATGCTTTCTACAAGAGGTGTAAAAGTCAAGAGAATTCTATTGTGGCAAATAAAATCCGATAATTGAAAACACCTTCATATAATGTTGTTATGTGTCTCACTGCTGGAAGCTTGTACCACATGCATTACAGAGTTACTTACAGTACATGCAAGTCTTTTGGCAGAAACAATAGCCATGTTTCAAAAAGCTAACACCATTTATTGCCTGAGACGTATTCTCCCAAAGCTTTTAAGTTATATGTTCAGTGGTCCTGCTAAAGCGGACTGCAGGAATGAAATAAAAAATATTTGGCATCTATGGACCATCAATGTCATCTTTAAAATCATCTTTCTAAATATCAGATTTTTTTTTTTTTTATATCTGGTGACCGTGCTATTCGGTATTCATCTCATTTTAAACTAAACTAATACAGACCATTCGTTAAACAAATGTAAATGTTCCAGAACTATCTGTAGCTTTATAGCTCGCTGGAGACCTTCTCATTTGGTGCAGGCCCTGGGAGTCGCCATCTCTCCTTTCGAATTTGTCTTATTCATTAATTTTCTTTAAACGTTATGCTGCATTCATTTGGATATTCATTTCAGTAAAATGAGACAAATATCCATGTATTGTTAAAGAATGTGCATTTGTCTAATTTCTAAATTGCTATGTTTACTTGTAGTGATTAAAGGGATAGTAAACCCAAATTGTTTCTTTCATGATTCAGATCGAGCAGGCAATTTGAAGCAACTTCTAATTTACTCCTATTATCAATTTTTCTTCATTCCCTTGCTATCTTTATTTGAAAAAGCAGGAATGTAAGCTTAAGAGCCGGTCCATTTTTGGTTCAGCACCCTGGGTAGTGCTAGCTGATTGGTGGCTACAATTATCTACCAATCAGCAAGAGCTACCCAGGTTATTAAACAAAAATGGGCTGGCTTCTAAGTTTTGCATTTCTGCTTTTCAAATAAAGATACCAAAGCGCCAAAAAGGCTGGGTCTGAACAATATGAACTGTAGTCAATTTAAACTTGTTTAAAAGTACAAAATAAAATTACACTTTATTTTCAAACATACATGGATCCATGTAATAAACAGACAGTTAAAATTTACAGTAAAAACAATTAAACTCAAATGATTAATTAAAATCACAGACACTATCCTCTTACAGGTAACTAATAAACCGAAATGTACTGGTGCCCCAGTTGTTACTAAACAGAATGCTCCTCCTAATAGGAGTTGTGTTAGCCTTTCACTATATGTTGAAAACTACCTGTAGGTAGTAATAATGATTATAGTACTAATTAAAGGGCTGCTATGTATTTAGCATATGTCTATCATTAAAAAAAGATTACTAGGTGCAAATAAAAATGTACAGATGAGAAGACTCTGTATGGGAAATAGTGTTGTGTAGAATCAGTGTTAGAATACGTGAAACTAAGTGTAACACTCCAATATACTTGTACAAGATAAACCCCTTGCAAGTGGAAAAATACCTTTGTAAGTGAAAAAAAAAAAAAATAGTTCAGATGAATTGCAAAGTGAAAAAAAAAAGTGTACTAATTTCTTGAATGATGGTGATAGAAACAAATAATTACTTGAATGAAACTAAAATAGGAAACTAACTTTAGCAAAAACAAATTCAAAATCAACTTCAGCAAAGTAAAACAAACAAACAAGCGTGAATGTCAATGTCCAAAAAATATGTGTGATTGTCACCAGTTCAAAAATCCTCAAAAAATCAGTGTGATAATCCAAATATTAGTGTTATAATCCAAATATCAAAGAATAATCAAAAGCAAAAAATCAGTGGCCACTGTTAAAAAACAAAACAAGATATGCAGAATGTTAAGAGGTGAAGAGAAAAAGAGAGCGCCTCATAGTGCAGATATCTCTAGACAAGTGGGAAGATTTAGTATAAACCAAAAGACAGGTACTCACAAGTGGAGTGGCACTTTTCGTTAAAAAAGTGCATACAGGCAGGCTGACATTCTCAGCAGTCAGCACGCTGACCAAAGCGATAAGGTGCTGGTCTCTCGGTGTCTTACGATCCCAGGACAAAATTCCCAAACTCTCCTTTGTTGGATGCCGTACTCGGTAAGGTGTTTGTTTGTTTATTCCAGTTGGAATCGGAACCTCTTAAGCAGTAGTAAACAGTATGAACTGTTATAAGGCTGAAGTATGCGTCTCTTTGCACAAGAAAATAAAATGAAACTCAATCCAGGCTGAGTAACTGGAAAAAAGGGGTTTTATTTTTGGAGCTGATAACGCGTTTCTCGGCCGTTAGCTCCTGGCCGTTTCATCAGATCAAAACGGCCAGGAGCTAACGGCTGAGAAACGCGTTATCAGCTCCAAAAATAAAACCCCTTTTTTCCAGTTACTCAGCCTGGATTGAGTTTCATTTTATTTTCTTGTGCAAAGAGACGCATACTTCAGCCTTATAACAGTTCATACTGTTTACTACTGCTTAAGAGGTTCCGATTCCAACTGGAATAAACAAACAAACACCTTACCGAGTACGGCATCCAACAAAGGAGAGTTTGGGAATTTTGTCCTGGGATCTTAAGACACCGAGAGACCAGCACCTTATCGCTTTGGTCAGCGTGCTGACTGCTGAGAATGTCAGCCTGCCTGTATGAACTTTTTTAACGAAAAGTGCCACTCCACTTGTGAGTACCTGTCTTTTGGTTTATACTAAATCTTCCCACTTGTCTAGAGATATCTGCACTATGAGGCGCTCTCTTTTTCTCTTCACCATTTAGATTTCTGACTCACCGACAGCACCAAGAGAAGCAGCCTCGCCGCACGGATTTCGCCTGTTTGATTGATTGAACTTTCATAAGACTTTTATCTTATTTTTGGCATCACTGATGGACACTTTTGGGTTTGCATTATTTTATAATTATTAATCACCGTTTTTTTCACTTGACCATTTACCTTTATTTTTATGTTATAAATTGCATCCCATCACCAAGTTTTATAAGCACTACCATTACCATTATCAATTCCACTATATTCTACCTCAGAATCACTTACCTGTCTGAGACATAACACAAACACCACCTCAGCTTTGAAACATTTCTGTTTATTTATAACAAAAATTCTGCCACATAGATACACACTTTTTTCCACAGATTCTTTCCAAATATATTTTTTCAGTACTCAGCAACATATCTTTTCTCTAAGAAATTTTCTATATGGCGCCCCCTATCTATATTCAATAATATATATTTCCTTTAGAATGTTAAGAGACCTACAGATAGATCTCCCTAGTAGTGATACTCTTTGGAGAAGAAGTGCCTGCAACCACAGCAGGACCGGAGGGTTGTTATGGGGGTGTCTAGGTTTCCTCAGAAGCCCGTCAATCCCAAATAATACCTATAATACTAAAAATAGACAAACAATAGTGCAGAGGGTATTTACCCAAGTAGAATACATGAAAATAAACTCACCAGTCGACGCGTTTCGGTCTGTGCTAGACCTTTATCAAGACTGGTATGTATAGTTACAAGTGGTCTTTTATACCTGTTTGGCAAATGTAAACCGGAAGTAGTAGATATCAGGCTGTTACTAGATACTGTGATATTAAGTCACGGTTAAGGATTATTCATTAATCTTTATAGATTATGATTTAAACTACCTCTATCTATTCCAACTACAAATACTGAATCTACAATCCCCTAAGATCTATACGATCTTGTGACTAACAGATGATAGAAATAAGAAGAGCCAGGTCTGAACACATGGTCTGAATATATTATGTGTGAATACATATGTCTATTTACAGTTATACGCTAAGACTTGTAGAATAAGTTACAATGTAAACCGGAAGTAACTTGTCAAGGAAACCGGAAGTATTTAAGGGCCGACAATTCACAAGCCGGTTCAAGTTTGTATACAACGAAGGCATAAAATAAACAAAATATATATGTAATAAAGGCTATTTGGATAAGACTATTTTATAAAGCAGGTTATATTCAAATGCTATTTAGAAATAAGGATTTTAACCAACTATACGAAACCGGAAGTATTATGCAACTTCCGGTTTACATTTGCCAAACAGGTATAAAAGACCACTTGTAACTATACATTCCAGTCTTGATAAAGGTCTAGCACAGACCGAAACGCGTCGACTGGTGAGTTTATTTTCATGTATTCTACTTGGGTAAATACCCTCTGCACTATTGTTTGTCTATTTTTAGTATTATAGGTATTATTTGGGATTGACGGGCTTCTGAGGAAACCTAGACACCCCCATAACAACCCTCTGGTCCTGCTGTGGTTGCAGGCACTTCTTCTCCAAAGAGTATCACTACTAGGGAGATCTATCTGTAGGTCTCTTAACATTCTGCATATCTTGTTTTGTTTTTTAACAGTGGCCACTGATTTTTTGCTTTTGATTATTCTTTGATATTTGGATCATAACACTAATATTTGGATTATCACACTGATTTTTTGAGGATTTTTGAACTGGTGACAATCACACATATTTTTTGGACATTGACATTCACGCTTGTTTGTTTGTTTTACTTTGCTGAAGTTGATTTTGAATTTGTTTTTGCTAAAGTTAGTTTCCTATTTTAGTTTCATTCAAGTAATTATTTGTTTCTATCACCATCATTCAAGAAATTAGTACACTTTTTTCTTTGCTATTTTTTCACTTTGCAATTTATCTGAACTATTTTTTTTCACTTACAAAGGTATTTTTTCTACTTGCAAGGGGTTTATCTTGTACAAGTATATTGGAGTGTTACACTTAGTTTCACGTATTCTAACACTGATTCTACACAACACTATTTCCCATACAGAGTCTTCTCATCTGTAAATTTTTATTTGCACCTAGTAATCTTTTTTTAATGATAGACATATGCTAAATACATAGCAGCCCTTTAATTAGTACTATAATCATTATTACTACCTACAGGTAGTTTTCAACATATAGTGAAAGGCTAACACAACTCCTATTAGGAGGAGCATTCTGTTTAGTAACAACTGGGGCACCAGTACATTTCGGTTTATTAGTTACCTGTAAGAGGATAGTGTCTGTGATTTTAATTAATCATTTGGGTTTAATTGTTTTTACTGTAAATTTTAACTGTCTGTTTGTTACATGGATCCATGTATGTTGTTTGAAAATAAAGAGTAATTTTATTTTGTACTTTTAAACAAGTTTAAATTGACTACAGTTCAAATTGTTCAGACCCAGCCTTTTTGGCGCTTTGGTATCTACACTTTATCTGATCAGTTCTCTTGTTGACTACTAGGAGTCAATTTCCAAAGCCAAGGTCTTTTCCAGGCAGGCACTTAGTGTATCTCCCACTGATATTTTTCAAATAAAGATACCAAGAGTATAAAGAAAAATTTATAATAGGAGTAAATTAGAAAGTTGCTTAAAATTGCATGCTCAATCTGAATATTGAAAGAAAAACATTGGGTTTACTATCCCTTTAATGTAAAATTCATAAATTATTATCATTTGTTTTGATAAAGTCTTTTTGTTGATAGTAACATATTTGGACATAATTCTTAAAGGGACAGTAAACCTTATATTTTCCTGCAATTCTTTTAAAGCATCACAGGATTTTAGTGTCCCATGTCCCCTTTCAACCTTGTTAACTGTACTGTAAGTTATATTTCTGTACCCTTTGAAGTGCTTAGGGGATGCACTTTTATTTGCAATGTGCGAATACCAAACTTCTTAACCCACTTAATAATACACTGACACATTTGTTTAAGAGAGAAAACCAATGAGGTTGCATTTAATAACATTAACACAAAAACATCATTAAATAGTCTTCATACAGGGAGACGGGACTTCCGGTAGGCAGATCTAGCGGCATTCAATGAGAGTGTTTGCAGAGGAAAGAACAGCCCGCCTCTAGCTCTCCTTGGCAAATCAAAGTCTAGGGAACGCGTACGCCGGAGACACTGTACTGGATGCAGTAGGGGAAAGGCACTAAACATCTTGAAAGGCCCTACCTCAGACTGGAAATCTGAGACATTGCACGTATTCTGACTCAGATAGTTGTAATAATGATCTATCCCTTGCTGAGACCTCTATGCCTGGCCTGTATAAGAAGATACAATCACTGCAGACAATCCTTGTCAGATAGCTGAACTCACCAATACCTTGTTCATCCACAAAGTTGCTTTATTCTGAATATCAGGTTACAGCAGATAATGAATACAGCAGATGAATGAATGGTTAAAGTATTTTGCGGCCAAAAGATAATACTGATCGTAGCTTGCAATGTATTAAAATGAGTGCTTGTTACATGAGGCTGTTAGCTGCAGCCATGACACAGGAAAACATCATAAAACTACAAGGGCGGAGTAATACACAAAAAGGAAATGCATAGTAAGGTCAGAGGTAAGATACTGGAAAACAGGAGCATTACCAAAAAGTGTCAGTAGATGGCAGTACAGAACAAACACAGGGAAGCCTAGAAAACAATGGCATAAAAATATATGATTTCTTAACTATAACAACATGAACATAGCAGAGGCTATGTAATATCCTATGCCTCATTGAGGCAGCACACTCCCCGTCTGGCATAGTAAATGTCACTATTTAAATCATAACGGAAGTTATGCATAACAATGTAATTTGCAAAGATGTCTTGAAGACCTGAAAGATATAAGGAGAACATGCATATAATGCAAGAACAACTATAATATAAACTTCAAGTTGTGTCAATTAAAGTTCAAGATACTTCCTTCTTGAAGTCACAGGAAGAATCCAACAGCATACATAAGTAAGTTCAGTCTCCAAAGGGCAAGAGCAAGATAAGTTCCGTGATCGGTCTGATGAAAGTTTTTATAGTCCCTTGTCTTGCAACTTTCACCTCCACCTTACGTACCTTTCCATCATCACTAGGAATGCTCTTTATAATCAGTCCCATGGGCCATTCGATTCTTTCAGCTTGCTGGTCCTTGAGGAGAACAAGATCTCCAACTTTGATGTTAGGGTTCAGACGTTGCCATTTCCTGCGTCCCTGCAGAGTAGAGAGATACTCCATCTTCCAACGATTCCAGAAGCAGTTGGCAAGGTGTTGTACTCGCTTCCACTGATTGTAGCACAGATTTCCTGTTTTAAAGTCTCCAGGGGGAACAGGAACAGACCCAAGCTTCTGGGTAAGAAGAGTAGCTGGAGAAAGGAGAGTTGGGGCCTCTGGATCTACAGAAACTGGAACAAGTGGTCTTGAATTGATTATGGCAGATGCTTCTGCCAGGAAGGTAGTTAGAATCTCATGGGTGAGTCTTGTGGATTTCAAGTCCATAAGCATGGAGTCCAGTATTTTACGTGTGATGCCTATCATTCTCTCCCAGGAGCCACCCATATGGGAAGAATGAGGAGGATTGAAAATCCATGTACAGCCCCTTTCAGCTAAAAGGTCTTGAATTGGCCTAGAGTTGAGATGTAGCTCTCAACAGGCTCCAACGAAATTAGTTTCACAGTCAGATCTTAATGTTTTGACTGGTCCTCTGATGGCAAGAAATCGCCTTAGAGCATTTATGAAACTTGAGGCATCCATATATTCTATTACTTAAATGTGTACTGCACGCACACTCATGCAAGTGAACAGCACTGCCCATCGTTTGCTATTTGCTTGGCCACCGGAGTCGAACACTACCCTGATTTGTTTTGGCTTATGTGGATGATACACTCCAAAGAAAGGCAGGTATCAGCACTCTTGGAGTTTTTGAAGTGGTGGAGCTGGCTCGGAATGATCATCGTCAAAGAATGGGTTCAGGTCAGCTATAGGACTGTTTTTTGGAATGCCCCTCTTGTCACGGATACATTTACTTTCTGAGCCAAAGACATCCTGTTGTAAACTGCGTATTATGAACAGTTCACCTTCAGCAATATCCTTTGCAGAAAGAAACCTTTGGCACACATGCCAATCTTGACAGTGAGCATCTGTGGGCTTTGTGTGAAAGCAGTGTGCAATGTGGACTAACCTTGCAATGGTACGTACAAGCCTTGTCCACTTGGAGAAACGTTAAAAGCATTGACAGCCCAAGACGAGTCTTTGTTCAGTTCTGGTGACAAGAGTTTTTACTTCAGGATCGTTGTCAGGTTCTAGAAGACTGAAGACATCAGCTGTGGTTTCTTCTGGATGATCCAGCAGGAATTCAGGGCCTGTTAACCAAGAAGAATTTGCAAAGACACTTGCAGACACCGGCCTGGTGGCATGATCTGCAGGGTTAATTTCAGATGGAACATAATGCCATTGATTGGGCTTAGATGATTTCCTGTCTTCAACTGACAAGGCTATTTTGTTGTCATCACTTGTAGTACAAAACACTGTGGTACCCAGATTGTCATCACAAAGGATAGGAGTAACATCAGGTATTTGGATGATGTCAGGAGGCTTCTCCCTTACTTCATGATGGCGAGAGCACTGTTTGAAGTGGGATGCACGTCCATTTTCTCATATGTAAGTTTTAAAGGAGTGGATCTCAGATGACGTACGCATACTATTCAAGCATACATCGCCCACTATCACCCAGCCTAGATCAAGTCTTTGTGCATAAGGGGCATTGAATAGTCTGAGAATGTCTCTTCCTAGCAGGACCAAGATTTCTGCATTCATGTCCATTGCCGGAATCTCATCAACAAGTGAGGATGGTGATAGGCAGCCTCTGGAGTAGGAATCTCTTCCCTTTTGCCTGGTATCTGGTCACACTCGACTAATGTTGGTAGGGGTATGCCTTCATTTCCTTTGATATGAGAGACCATGAATCCATTGGCCCTTCTGCCAAAGGCTTCTACACGACCAGAACAGGTTCTGAGAGTATACGGTGTTGCATTACCCTCTATGCCGAAGATCTCAAAGAATTTAGGCTTAACCAGGGATCTGTTGCTCTGTTCATCTATTATAGCATACATTCTAGCAACTTTCTCAGGTTGATCCTGTGGGTAAATCTTGACTAGACATACCTTGGCACAGCATTTGTAGTCTAAGCCTTCTCCACAGACTTCTGTGCATGCAGAGGAAACACTGACTGTGACTGGAGCACGACTTTGTTGCTCCCCGCCATGTATTGAGACAGTGGTGGAGTCAGTTAGCTGCTGTGGGTTGTCTGGAAGTGGAGTAGGATGCATAGCTGTAACGTGTCTGTCGCTACTGCATTCTGTGCACTTTATAACATCTTTACAGTCTTTAGCAAAGTGACCATAAGAAGCACAACACCTATAGCATACTCCAAGTTTCTGGAGAATCTCCCTGCGCTCTTATAAAGTCTTTGCCCTAAGCCCACGACATTTCTTAAGAGGGTGAGGCTTCCTGTGAATAGGGCACTGACGATTAGGGTCTTTATCTCTCTCGCCTGAGTCACTCTGGTTTGCAGGAGAGGATACGGGTGATGAGATGTCTGTCCTTTTAACAGATATTGCTCTATTAAAGTCTCTACGTTTAGCTGCCGTGTTATCATAACTTGATGATGTTGGTAAGGATGATGAAGCAGGCAAGTTGGGTTTGCAGAAGCTGAAGCTGGGATCGTTTCTCATCCAGGCTTGATCGCTGATGTACCTGCAAAAGTATGAAAATGGAGGAAAGGATACGTTATAGTCTCTTTTGTATCTTGAGCCCTGTTGTGCCCATTTCTCTTGCAGGTTATATGGCAGTTTAGACACCACAGGATTGACACCATGAGCAGTGTCCAGAAAGATTAGTCCAGGTAGACGTGGGTCTGTCTTTGCCAACTCTAGCTCCATGAGGAGGTCACTTAATTCTTGGAGCTTGCGATAGTCTTTGTTTCCTATTTTTGGGAAGTTTTGCAGTCTCTTGAACAGAGCGCTTTCTATGGCTTCAGAGCTACCATAGGCTTGCTCAAGTCTTGCCCATGCAGCAACAAGACTTGCATCTGGGTGGTCAACATGTACTGTTCTCAGTCTTTTAAAACGATCTGCAGATTCCGGCCCCAGCCACTTTATGAGCAAATCAAGTTCCTCCTTGGTTGTAAGGTCGAGATCAGCGGTAGCAGCCTTGAAGGTTGATCTCCAGGCCCTATAGCTTTCTGGACAGTCGTCAAACCTTGAGAGGCTTGTGTTAATGAGCTCACGGCGTATCATGTAACTGGCAAAGTCAGTCAAGTCTGATCTCTCACTCTTTGGTGCCAAAGTAACTTGAGGAACCCCTTGGGTGTGAAAGTTCTTTGGTGAAGAAGGGTGAAGTTTACCAGGATAAAATGATGTTGCAAGAGCATTCAACTGTGGTGTAGTCTCTAAGGCTTCTGCTAGCTGTGGCTTGAGCTGCGGCTTGTCACTGGAAGTCACCTTATTGTCAGCGGGAGGTGATGCGGTTTGCTGCTTAGATGCACTTGTGCTGTGGATTTGAAGAGGCACAGGCATTTGGTGCTGAGAGGTCTCTGTGTTGAGATTGAGAACGATGGTGTTAGTAGTAGGCACAGGAGATGACTCTGTATCGTTGCAAATATTATGCTTTAGCACGTATTTACTAGTGCGTTCAACTGGGTCTTCCAGATCTGCTGGGATATGGCAATCTGAATTAGTACTTTCTCCCATTGCTTGTTCAAGGACTTTCAGCCTTGCTAGGGCTGCTGCTTCTTTCTTTTCCATTTGCAAAACCTTTATTTGGGAATCCACCTTTGCTTGCTGGGCAGCTATTTGTGCTTTGCTTTGTGCTTCCTGGGCAGCTATTTGTGCTTTGCTTTGTGCTTCCATTTCTGCTTCCCTTCTGATAAAGGAGCTTTGCACTTTTTTTGATTCTGCATCAGCACGGGCATCTATTAGCTTGTCACTTAATGTTGAACTTCTGGAGCGAGAGGATCTAGAAGAACGTGCAGTGAGCTTAGTTGATTTGGATCTATGAGATCTGGTCTCCTGCAGTTGAGCAATGCGGAACTCTGCCTTTTCTTTAGCCATTTGCACTAAGAGATCTCTATGTTGGTCCAGTGCATCAGTCCTAGTCAGTTCTGCTGAAGAGTCCTCTATATTAAAGTCCTGTAAGAAGGCTGTGTATTTTGCAGACAGCCGCTGGTAGCGTTCATATGCAGCAGATAGGTGATCTATAGAGTCTCTCAATTTGGCTGGTTGATCATTAAAGTGTGACAAAACTGACATGCATTGTGAAAATCTGTCCCATAGGTCTGACAGATTGCTGGAGTACTCATCTCTAGTGAATTCATAGTTTTCTCTGAGTTTATGTGTCGGTTTTATTGTACGTTTGGGTCTTACACTCTGTTCAGCAATATCTGCAGGATCTGCTCCCTGTACGTCTGTGGGTTCAGAGGCATGATGTATCTGCGTAGGTTCGGCTATAAAAGAGTGCTCAGAGCCTTGTCTAGACATTTTTTCAAGTTTTGCTAAAAAATTGTACTGTCTCTTTAAGAAGACAAACAGCAGCTTAGACAGATGGGGTAACAGTTCAATGCAGAAAAACAGTTTTCAACATTCAGATGAAGTGCAGTAAACTTGTGTTACATGTGCTTTCACAAGATGGCGGATGACCCTGAGCTTGATTGCAGATTAAACACATACATATACATAGCAGGCTGTAGGAATTCTATACATCTTTTGACTATTCTGTTGTAATAATGATCTATCCCTTGCTGAGACCTCTATGCCTGGCCTGTATAAGAAGATACAATCACTGCAGATAATCCTTGTCAGATAGCTGAACTCACCAATACCTTGTTCATCCACAAAGTTGCTTTATTCTGAATATCAGGTTACAGCAGATAATGAATACAGCAGATGAATGAATGGTTAAAGTATTTTGCGGTCAAAAGATGATACTGATCGTAGCTTGCAATGTATTAACATGAGTGCTTGTTACATAAGGCTGTTAGCTGCAGCCATGACACAGGAAAACATCATAAAACTACAAGGGCGGAGTAATACACAAAAAGGAAATGCATAGTAAGGTCAGAGGTAAGATACTGGAAAACAGGAGCATTACCAAAAAGTGTCAGTAGATGGCAGTACAGAACAAACACAGGGAAGCCTAGAAAACAAGGGCATAAAAATATATGATTTCTTAACTATAACAACATGAACATAACAGAGGCTATGTAATATTCTATGCCTCATTGAGGCAGCACAGCACGTAAGACCTATACAGCACTGAAGTGTCATGCGGCAAAACAGCAGACATCTGTGAATCCTTGGGCTAAATTTAAAAGAACAAAAGATGTAACCTCAAGCACGCAAGAGTACTCAAAGAGATAGAGTCTGGGTCTGGAGGTTTTCCTTTTTCCTGCAAGCGTGTGCCCTCTCTCTTCCACAAAAGGCTAAGTGAATATTGAAGGTGACTACAGCCTGGAGCCCTCTAGATAGGGACGAAGATATGTGAGTACACTTAGGGAGTTTTAGACTTAGTCCTCTTATAACAGCACTAAGGGGAAGCAGGTACACTGTGTGGAGTAAGTGAGGCTTGGTGAAGGGGCTAGAGAGGTGCTGAAGAGTCTGTAAAAAAAAAAAGAGGGGAAATTATCTAGACCCAGAAACTCTATATCTTCCACAGAGTTGTTACTCTAGTGAAACGGCTATAAAAAAAAAGAAGGGAGAAAATGGATTCCCTGGTCAGAGATGGATAACTATTCAGAATAATAGCATTATTTCTCTGGGATTATAAAAAGGGAAAATTGTTAAAATACTTGTTAGAAATGTATATATATACAATTAACTGAGGGGGCGTAACCAACTGGATTTTTGTTGAAGCAAAGGATAGGGAATAAAGTAAAAATTAAGAGAGTACTTTCTGGTTTTGAGGCAAATAATACTGTAAGAAAAGTGCATGGTTATTGGCAATTTGTATATTCCCACTGGCCCTCATCCTATATAATAAAAGACCAAGAGTGTTTGTCCGAAGCTGTCATGCGCAGTAGAAACTGAGCGCGAGGACAAACACACCTGGCCTTCTGACTGACCTGGCATCTGGCATCAGAGTCAGCGTGTGGTGGACGTGGCCGGGCAGGTGCGTCATGGGCGTGGCCGGGCGTGATGTGGACGTGGTCGGACGTGATGTGGGCGTGGTCGGGTGCAGCGTGGGCGTGGCTGGGCGGGGCCGACTGCCGAGACATCGGCAACAGAGAGCAGAAGAGGGGGGATAAAGAGAGGGGGAGAGACACAGCACAGACGAGATGGGGGAGAGAGACAGCACAAACGAGATGGGGAGAGAGACAGCACAAAAGAGATGGGGAGAGAGACAGCACGAAAGAGATGGGGGAGAGAGACAGCACAAAAGAGAAGGGGGAGAGAGGCAGCACAAAATCTTTCTACAACTTGATCTTTGGGAAATATGTAAACTTTCTGGTTTGACTTTTCTTTATACCCTTTCTAAGTGTATTCCCCCCCAGTGAATTAAAGAAAAGGGACAGGAAGAGGGGGAAGGGTAGTAAAGGGGGGAAAAAAAATGGTGGAGAAATTGATGAAACACCCACCAGAAATGTATGCGTAACTAAATGATCATTGTGCACGAAAGAGATGGGGGAGAGAGACAGCACAAAAGAGAAGGGGGAGAGAGGCAGCACAAAAGAGAGGGGGAGAGAGACAGCACAAGAGAGAAGGGGAGAGAAACAGCACAAAAGAGAGGGGGGAGAGACAGCACAAAAGAGAGTGGGAGAGAAACAGCACACAAGCGAGGGGGAGAGAAACAGCACAAAAGAGAGGGGGAGAGAAACAGCACAAAAGAGAGG
Organism: Bombina bombina; assembly: GCF_027579735.1. Classification (NCBI taxonomy): domain Eukaryota; kingdom Metazoa; phylum Chordata; class Amphibia; order Anura; family Bombinatoridae; genus Bombina; species Bombina bombina. Next base: position 1,301,064,051 of record NC_069499.1, read on the forward strand.
GGGGAGAGACAGCACAAAATAGATGGGGAGAGAGACAGCACAAAAGAGATGGGGGAGAGAGGCAGCACAAAATAGAAGGGGAGAGAGACAGCACAAAAGAGAGGGGGGAGACAGCACAAAAGAGAAGGGGAGAGAAACAGCACAAAAGAGAGGGGGGAGAGACAGCACAAAAGAGAGGGGGAGAGAAACAGCACACAAGAGAGGGGTTGAGAGACAGCACAAAAGAGATGGGGAAAAGAGGCAGCACAAAAGAGATGGGGAAAAGAGGCAGCACAAAAGAAAGGGGGAGAGAGACAGCACAAAAGAGAGGGGGAGAGACAGCACAAAAGAGAGGGGGAGAGAGCACAAAAGAGAGGGGGGAGAGAGCACAAAAGAGAGGGGGAGAAAGCACAAAAAAGAGGGGGGGAGAGAGCACAAAAGAGAGGGGGAGAGACAGCACAAAAGAGATGGGGGAGAGACAGCACAAAAGAGAGGGGGAGAGAGACAGCACAAAAGAGAGGGGGAGAGACAGCACAAAAGAGATTGGGGGAGAGAGACAACACAAAAGAGAAGGGGAGAGAAACAGCACACAAGAGAGGGGGGAGAGACAGCGCAAAAGAGATGGGGGAGAGAGACAGCACAAAAGAGAGGGGGAGAGAGACAGCACAAAAGAGAGGGGAGAGATACAGCACAAAAGAGGTGGGGAGAGAGACAGCACAAAAGAGAGGGGAGAGATACAGCACAAAAGAGAGGGGGAGAGAGCACAAAAGAGAGGGGGGAGAGAGCACAAAAGAGAGGGGGAGAAAGCACAAAAAAGAGGGGGGAGAGAGCACAAAAAAGAGGGGTAGAGAGACAGCACAAAAGAGATGGGGGAGAGAGCACAAAAGAGATGGAGGAGAGAGCACAAAAGAGAGGGAGTGAGAGACAGCACAAAAGAGAGGGGGAGAGAGACAGCACAAAAGAGAGGGGTAGAGAGACAGCACAAAAGAGAGGGGGAGAGAGACAGCACAAAAGAGAGGGGAAGAGAGACAGCACAAAAGAGATGGGGGAGAGAGACAGCACAAAAGAGAGGGGGAGAGAGCACAAAAGAGAGAGGGGATAGAAAGAGAGCAAGGGGTGGGACCGCTGTACTTAAAAAAATGGCCCTTGTACACGGGCTTTAGGACTAGTACACTTATATTCCACTTAAGTTATCCCCTCTTAAGGGGGCTCTATCATGTATTTGAGGATCTGAAGATCATGTGCCCTCTATCTATCACATAAGGCTAAGTGTGTTCCGCCAGTGACCATAGCCTGGTGCCCTCTGGACAGGGACGAAGAACTTAGAGTATACACAAGCTCTGTTATAAAGAGGTCATGCCTTAAATACCCTAAGGGGGGGGGGTGGTCGAATAAATCGAGAAAGGAAGGCTTAGTGAAGAGGATAGAGGGGGGCTGAAGAATCTATACTATTAAGGACTCGAAATACATATTCCTTACAGAACTGGCATCTTTTAGAAATTTCCAGGATACGGAGAAACCTCTTAAAAATCTTTCTACAACTTGATCTTTGGGAAATATGTAAACTTTCTGGTTTGACTTTTCTTTATACCCTTTCTAAGTGTATTCCCCCCCAGTGAATTAAAGAAAAGGGACAGGAAGAGGGGGAAGGGTAGTAAAGGGGGGAAAAAAATGATGGAGAAATTGATGAAACACCCACCAGAAATGTATGCGTAACTAAATGATCATTGTGCTGTAATTATCTAGGGTTTTACCTTAAGAGAACACCCTAATATTTAAAAGTTATACTGTAAGAAGAGTGCATTGTTGCCCATAAACTGAGCATCCTACCTGGCCTGAACACTTTCACTTTGCACTTAAGTCACCTCCTTAAGAGGGGGCCCTGCACGGTTGCTTAGATCATTATACACACAATACACAATCACATCATGGTCACTGGGGGTGTCCTGTTCTTTTGTTCTCCCCTTTCAGTTTTTTTGATTTATGGATAAGTTTGTTGCCCACTCAAAAAAATCTCCAGCAATGATGTCAAGAGGTAAAGACAAAAAAAATAAAAGCAGCAATGAATCTCTTCCAGAACCTTTAAATGAGAGTATAAGTCAAATAGACTTGCAATCACTGGTAAAAAGCATGTCAGATATGTTTCTGCCCAAGTTTGAACAGATTAAAATAAAGATTGCCTTTTTAACAGGGGAAATAAGGCAATTCTCAAACAGACTTACAGAAGCAGAACAGCGAATTTCAGATTTAGAGGATGAGGCTGTCGATTTCAAGAAAGATTTAGAAGGGAATAAAAAAGGTATATTCAGTTACAACAAAAAGTGGAGGATCTAGAAAATCGAGCCCGTAGGAATAACCTAAAAATAATCGGGGTACCAGAGACCTCAATTTATAAAGATCTTGTTAAGTTAGTCTCTATCACACTACCCAAGCTATTAAGTGTCCCGGAGGAAGCCCTTCCACTTGTTATAGAAAGAGTACATTGTATAGGCCCACTGAATGAGCATAAACACATGGCTAAGCCTAGACCAATAATAGCCAGAATACTTAATTTCCAAGATAAAGTCACTTTGTTACAACATTATAGAGGGAAGAAAAGAGATCTTTTTTTAGAGGATAAAAGAAAACTATTTTCCAGGATTTCTCCATAGAGGTATCAAATAAAAGACGGAACATGGCACCATTATGTACTAAGATAATAAACTTGGGATTTGAAGCTTCAATGATATACCCTTCCAGAATAAGAGTACAAATAGATAGCGATATTAAATTTCTAGAGGATGAAAAGGAAGCATAGGCATTCTTGTTTAGTAGAGTTTAGGCATCTGCTGCACACGGCATAAATATTTCGAATAGGATAAAGGGTCAAGAATATATGATGGGGAGTGTGTTTTTTTTTGTTTGTTTGTTTTTTTGCGGGTTTTTTGTTAAGAGATGAAAGGTAAAATAAACGTGTCTCCTGGAGTGGGAGGCATCACGTCTCCTATTAAAAGAAAGTCTATTTTAAAACAATTAAGACATTTGGGGACGGATGTCGCTCTCATACAGTAGACACACCTGAAGGGGGAAGAGCTACAGAAGTTAAAAAGTGGCTGGGTAGGTGAGGTACTAGGTACTCCATGCAAAAAAAGAAAAAAAGGGGTGGCAATTTTATTTAAGAAAAATCTCCAATATATAATTAAAGCAAGTCATTATGATTTAGAAGAGAGGTATATGTTTTTGAAAATCGATTTTGAAGGGATTATATGTACTGTACATTATGTAATGTGTATGGACCTAACGAGTATAGTCCTGGATTTTGGATTAAATTTCAGAACCAGTTAATAGAATTTGCGGAAAGGAACATAGTTGGGGGGGGGGATTTCAATATGGCTCCTCAAACTCCTTTGGACAGATATAGACCAGGTAAATCCTCAAGGAAAACGAATAGGGTTAAAATGGAAGCTAATCTATGGAAAAAAATCAAAACATTTTTAATTTAAAATATATATGGAGAAGTGATAACCCAGAAGGTCTGGATTACACTTGTGTCTCAAAAACCCATAAGACTTGTTCAAGGATAGACTTTATTCTAACCCCAGAAAAACCATTTGGCATTGAGCTACAGACAGCTATAAAAAACATCACTATATCAGATCATGCACCCATAACCCTTGATTTAAAGATAAATAAAGTAAAATCTTTTTTTAAATGCTTTAGTTTTCCACGATATTTAATAAATTATGTTAAATTTAAATAAGTGGAATAAATTCATACAAAACAATCATGAGCATGAATCGCTACATGAGGTGTTTTGGGAAACATCAAAGGCAGTTATCAGAGGGGAAGTCATAGCATATGTTAGTAAATGAAAAAAAAATAAAAGAGAACAAGAACTTACAAAATGGCTACCAAATGCTTTTATTAAAGGGACACTGAACCCAAATTTTTTCTTTCATGATTCAGATAGAGCATGCAATTTTAAGCAACTTTCTAATTTACTCCTATTATCAATTTTTCTTCGTTCTCCTGCTATCTTTATTTGAAAAAGAAGTCATCTAAGCTTTTTTCTTGGTTCAGAACTCTGGACAGTACTATTTTATTGGTGGATGAATTTATCCACCAATCAGCAAGGACAACCCAGGTTGTTTACCAAAAATGGGCCGGCATCTAAACTTATATTCTTGCATTTCAAATAAAGATACCAAGAGAATTAAGAAAATTTGATAATAGGAGTAAAGTAGAAAGTTGCTTAAAATATCATGCTCTATCTGAATCACGAAAGAAAAAATGTGGGTTCAGTGTCCCTTTAAGTACATAAATGACCCCTCCAAGTTAAATTGGGAGAATTATAAGCGAGCTAAAGAAACCAGAGATGTTTGGATTGTAAAATCTACAACTCAACAGGAAATTAGGAGGAGCGCAATTTTTTTTAAATATGATAATACAACTCTAAATTTTTTTAGCAAATTTGACTAACAACTGTAGAACTACGAGATTAATAGGTCCTATTAAAGATTTAGGGAATACATACAAGGAACCAGAAAAGATTCTAAAAACTTTTGAGAAATATTTTCTGAAAGTATATAGCTCCCAGGGTGTAGATCAGGAACGCAAAAAAATGTTTGGGCTAAGTTAAAGATACCAAAGGTTGAGAAAAATGAAATCGAGAACTTAGAAGCACCTATCTTAGAATCAGAAATTAAAAAAAAGATTTAAAGAACAATAAAGAGGCAGGTCCTGACCTATTACCGAATTAGTTTTATAAGTTAATGACAGGACAAATAACTCCAACTTTAGTAGCATTATATATTTCATACTTAATAGATAAAAAAAAAAGATGTCAACTAATTTTACTTCCTCTTGGACAACATTAATATTAAAACCCAATAAGAATCCATAACTCATGGAATCATTTAGACCTATATCTTTATTAAATACGGACTACAATATTTTAACTAGTATTTTAGCAGAAATGCTACAGGGGGTCTTGAGATCCTGTATAAACCCAGATCAAACTGGTTTTGTAAAAGGGAGAAATTCAGCAACAAACATTAGGAAAAATGTTCTAGTACTGGACTACTATAAGAGACAAGCTAAAGGGTCTGAATCCAATGAAAAACAAGATGCGATAATAGTTTCATTTGACGCAGAAAAGGCATTTGATTTGATTGGGTGGGACCATTTGTTAATGTCTCTCTCTCAGTTTGGCTTCCCAGAGAGGATAATTGATATAATCAAGAATATTTATAATCGCCCAAATACAGCTTTATTAATTAACGGTCAGCTCTCAAAGAATATTATGGCTGCCCCCTTTCCCCATTGTTATTTGATATTGCCATTGAACCCCTTGCCTGCGCACTCAGAGAAAAGATACAAGGAATTAAGATTGGGGAACAATCTTATTTCCCTATTTAGTGTAAGGAAGTTTACAATGAAATCTCATGAGAGTTAAGGGAAATCTCATGAGATCACAGTAAAAGAGTTCATGACCTCAGCACTGAGATGATGCTGATTGGCTGTTGTTCATTTCTTCATTTTTTATTTCTTTTACCTGCAGCTGGGCTGCAGCTGAGTATAACTTTTTACAAAGAACTTACACTGCTGAGCTGAGGAAATTGTGAGGTAAAATATCTTCATTTTTTACATAGAGATGATCAGGTGATATTTTCCTGTCAGCTTTTAACAGTTATAATGCATCAGTTTCAAGTGATTTAGCATATGAGTATTATGTCCCTTTAAATAACTGGATGAAATTCCCAATTTCAATTTCTGGCAGAGTGAACCTCTTAAAAATGATTATTTTACCCAAATTATTGTATTTAATGCAGAATGTCCCTACCCCTATTTCAAGGAAAGATCTGAGAAAGCTACAATCTATAGTTACAAAATTTATATGGAACCGGAAGAGACCTAGAATTGCGATTAGAAAACCTTGTGCATAAGGGGCATTGTCAGGTCCATTGCACTGCTCACGTACTTTATGTACTCTGAGAATGTCTCTTCCTAGCAGGACCAAGATTTCTGCATTCATGTCCATAGCCGGAATCTCATCAACAAGGTGCCTTAAGTGAGGATGGTGATAGGCAGCCTCTGGAGTAGGAATCTCTTCCCTTTTGCCTGGTATCTGGTCACACTCGACTAATGTTGGTAGGGGTATGCCTTCATTTCCTTTGATATGAGAGACCATGAATCCATTGGCCCTTCTGCCAAAGGCTTCTACACGACCAGAACAGGTTCTGAGAGTATACGGTGTTGCATTACCCTCTATGCCGAAGATCTCAAAGAATTTAGGCTTAACCAGGGGTCTGTTGCTCTGTTCATCTATTATAGCATACATTCTAGCAACTTTCTCAGGTTGATCCTGTAGGTAAATCTTGACTAGACATACCTTGGCAAAGCATTTGTAGTCTAAGCCTTCTCCACAGACTTCTGTGCATGCAGAGGAAACACTCGCTGTGACTGGAGCACGACTTTGTTGCTCCCCGCCATGTATTGAGACAGTGGTGGAGTCAGTTAGCTGCTGTGGGTTGTCTGGAAGTGGAGTAGGATGCATAGCTGTAACGTGTCTGTCGCTACTGCATTCTGTGCACTTTATAACATCTTTACAGTCTTTAGCAAAGTGACCATAAGAAGCACAACACCTATAGCATACTCCAAGTTTCTGGAGAATCTCCCTGCGCTCTTGTAAAGTCTTTGCCCTAAGCCCACAACATTTCTTAAGAGGGTGAGGCTTCCTGTGAATAGGGCACTGACGATTAGGGTCTTTATCTCTCTCGCCTGAGTCACTCTGGTTTGCAGGAGAGGATACGGGTGATGAGATGTCTGTCCTTTTAACAGATATTGCTCTATTAAAGTCTCTACGTTTAACTGCCGTGTTATCATAACTTGATGATGTTGGTAAGGATGATGAAGCAGGCAAGTTGGGTTTGCAGAAGCTGAAGCTGGGATCGTTTCTCATCCAGGCTTGATCGCTGATGTACCTGCAAAAGTATGAAAATGGAGGAAAGGATACGTTATAGTCTCTTTTGTATCTTGAGCCCTGTTGTGCCCATTTCTCTTGCAGGTTATATGGCAGTTTAGACACCACAGGATTGACACCATGAGCAGTGTCCAGAAAGATTAGTCCAGGTAGACGTGGGTCTGTCTTTGCCAACTCTAGCTCCATGAGGAGGTCACTTAATTCTTGGAGCTTGCGATAGTCTTTGTTTCCTATTTTTGGGAAGTTTTGCAGTCTCTTGAACAGAGCGCTTTCTATGGCTTCAGAGCTACCATAGGCTTGCTCAAGTCTTGCCCATGCAGCAACAAGACTTGCATCTGGGTGGTCAACATGTACTGTTCTCAGTCTTTTAAAACGATCTGCAGATTCCGGCCCCAGCCACTTTATGAGCAAATCAAGTTCCTCCTTGGTTGTAAGGTCGAGATCAGCGGTAGCAGCCTTGAAGGTTGATCTCCAGGCCCTATAGCTTTCTGGACAGTCGTCAAACCTTGAGAGGCTTGTGTTAATGAGCTCACGGCGTATCATGTATCTGGCAAAGTCAGTCAAGTCTGATCTCTCACTCTTTGGTGCCAAAGTAACTTGAGGAACCCCTTGGGTGTGAAAGTTCTTTGGTGAAGAAGGGTGAAGTTTATCAGGATAAAATGATGTCGCAAGATCATTCAACTGTGGTGTAGTCTCTAAGGCTTCTGCTAGCTGTGGCTTGAGCTGCGGCTTGTCACTGGAAGTCACCTTATTGTCAGCGGGAGGTGATGCGGTTTGCTGCTTAGATGCACTTGTGCAGTGGATTTGAAGAGGCTCAGGCATTTGGTGCTGAGAGGTCTCTGTGTTGAGATTGAGAACGATGGTGTTAGTAGTAGGCACAGGAGATGACTCTGTATCGTTGCAAATATTATGCTTTAGCACGTATTTACTAGTGCGTTCAACTGGGTCTTCCAGATCTGCTGGGATATGGTAATCTGAATTAGTACTTTCTCCCATTGCTTGTTCAAGGACTTTCAGCCTTGCTAGGGCTGCTGCTTCTTTCTTTTCCATTTGCAAAACCTTTATTTGGGAATCCACCTTTGTTTGCTGGGCAGCTATTTGTGCTTTGCTTTGTGCTTCCTGGGCAGCTATTTGTGCTTTGCTTTGTGCTTCCATTTCTGCTTCCCTTCTGATAAAGGAGCTTTGCACTTTTTTTGATTCTGCATCAGCACGGGCCTCTATTAGCTTGTCACTTAATGTTGAACTTCTGGAGCGAGAGGATCTAGAAGAACGTGCAGTGAGCTTAGTTGATGTGGATCTATGAGATCTGGTCTCCTGCAGTTGAGCAATGCGGAACTCTGCCTTTTCTTTAGCCATTTGCACTAAGAGATCTATGTTGGTCCAGTGCATCAGTCCTAGTCAGTTCTGCTGAAGAGTCCTCTATATTAAAGTCCTGTAAGAAGGCTGTGTATTTTGCAGACAGCCGCTGGTAGCGTTCATATGCAGCAGATAGGTGATCTATAGAGTCTCTCAATTTGGCTGGTTGATCATTAAAGTGTGACAAAACTGACATGCATTGTGAAATTCTGTCCCATAGGTCTGACAGATTGCTGGAGTACTCATCTCTAGTGAATTCATAGTTTTCTCTGAGTTTATGTGTCGGTTTTATTGTACGTTTGGGTCTTACACTCTGTTCAGCAATATCTGCAGGATCTGCTCCCTGTACGTCTGTGGGTTCAGAGGCATGATGTGTCTGCGTAGGTTCGGCTATAAAAGAGTGCTCAGAGCCTTGTCTAGACATTTTTTCAAGTTTTGCTAAAAAATGGTACTGTCTCTTTAAGAAGACAAACAGCAGCTTAGACAGATGGGGTAACAGTTCAATGCAGAAAAACAGTTTTCAACATTCAGATGAAGTGCAGTAAACTTGTGCGACATGTGCTTTCACAAGATGGCGGATGACCCTGAGCTTGATTGCAGATTAAACACATACATATACATAGCAGGCTGTAGGAATTCTATACATCTTTTGACTATTCTGTTGTAATAATGATCTATCCCTTGCTGAGACCTCTATGCCTGGCCTGTATAAGAAGATACAATCACTGCAGATAATCCTTGTCAGATAGCTGAACTCACCAATACCTTGTTCATCCACAAAGTTGCTTTATTCTGAATATCAGGTTACAGCAGATAATGAATACAGCAGATGAATGAATGGTTAAAGTATTTTGCGGTCAAAAGATGATACTGATCGTAGCTTGCAATGTATTAACATGAGTGCTTGTTACATAAGGCTGTTAGCTGCAGCCATGACACAGGAAAACATCATAAAACTACAAGGGCGGAGTAATACACAAAAAGGAAATGCATAGTAAGGTCAGAGGTAAGATACTGGAAAACAGGAGCATTACCAAAAAGTGTCAGTAGATGGCAGTACAGAACAAACACAGGGAAGCCTAGAAAACAATGGCATAAAAATATATGATTTCTTAACTATAACAACATGAACATAACAGAGGCTATGTAATATTCTATGCCTCATTGAGGCAGCACAGCACGTAAGACCTATACAGCACTGAAGTGTCATGCGGCAAAACAGCAGACATCTGTGAATCCTTGGGCTAAATTTAAAAGAACAAAAGATGTAACCTCAAGCACGCAAGAGTACTCAAAGAGATAGAGTCTGGGTCTGGAGGTTTTCCTTTTTCCTGCAAGCGTGTGCCCTCTCTCTTCCACAAAAGGCTAAGTGAATATTGAAGGTGACTACAGCCTGGAGCCCTCTAGATAGGGACGAAGATATGTGAGTACACTTAGTGCTGTTATAAGAGGACTAAGCAGGTACACTGCGTGGAGTAAGTGAGGCTTGGTGAAGGGGCTAGAGAGGTGCTGAAGAGTCTGTAAAAAAAAAAAGAGGGGAAATTATCTAGACCCAGAAACTCTATATCTTCCACAGAGTTGTTACTCTAGTGAAACGGCTATAAAAAAAAAGAAGGGAGAAAATGGATTCCCTGGTCAGAGATGGATAACTATTCAGAATAATAGCATTATTTCTCTGGGATTATAAAAAGGGAAAATTGTTAAAATACTTGTTAGAAATGTATATATATACAATTAACTGAGGGGGCGTAACCAACTGGATTTTTGTTGAAGCAAAGGATAGGGGAATAAAGTAAAAATTAAGAGAGTACTTTCTGGTTTTGAGGCAAATAATACTGTAAGAAAAGTGCATGGTTATTGGCAATTTGTATATTCCCACTGGCCCTCATCCTATATAATAAAAGACCAAGTGTGTTTGTCCGAAGCTGTCATGCGGAGTAGAAACTGAGCGTGAGGACAAACACACCTGGCCTTCTGACTGACCTGGCATCTGGCATCAGAGTCAGCGTGTGGTGGACGTGGCCGGGCAGGTGCGTCATGGGCGTGGCCGGGCGTGATGTGGACGTGGTCGGACGTGATGTGGGCATGGTCGGGTGCAGCGTGGGCGTGGCTGGGCGGGGCCGACTGCCGAGACATCGGCAACAGAGAGCAGAAGAGGGGGGATAAAGAGAGGGGGAGAGACACAGCACAGACGAGATGGGGGAGAGAGACAGCACAAACGAGATGGGGAGAGAGACAGCACAAAAGAGATGGGGAGAGAGACAGCACGAAAGAGATGGGGGAGAGAGACAGCACAAAAGAGAAGGGGGAGAGAGGCAGCACAAAATCTTTCTACAACTTGATCTTTGGGAAATATGTAAACTTTCTGGTTTGACTTTTCTTTATACCCTTTCTAAGTGTATTCCCCCCAGTGAATTAAAGAAAAGGGACAGGAAGAGGGGGAAGGGTAGTAAAGGGGGGGAAAAAAATGGTGGAGAAATTGATGAAACACCCACCAGAAATGTATGCGTAACTAAATGATCATTGTGCACGAAAGAGATGGGGGAGAGAGACAGCACAAAAGAGAAGGGGGAGAGAGGCAGCACAAAAGAGAGGGGGAGAGAGACAGCACAAGAGAGAAGGGGAGAGAAACAGCACAAAAGAGAGGGGGGAGAGACAGCACAAAAGAGAGGGGGAGAGAAACAGCACACAAGCAAGGGGGAGAGAAACAGCACAAAAGAGAGGGGGAGAGAAACAGCACAAAAGAGAGGGGGAGAGAAACAGCACAAAAGAGATGGGGGAGAGACAGCACAAAAGAGATGGGGAGAGAGACAGCACAAAAGAGATGGGGGAGAGAGGCAGCACAAAATAAAAGGGGAGAGAGACAGCACAAAAGAGAGGGGGGAGACAGCACAAAAGAGAAGGGGAGAGAAACAGCACAAAAGAGAGGGGGGAGAGACAGCACAAAAGAGAGGGGGAGAGAAACAGCACACAAGAGAGGGGTTGAGAGACAGCACAAAAGAGATGGGGGAAAGAGGCAGCACAAAAGAGATGGGGAAAAGAGGCGGCACAAAAGAAAGGGGGAGAGAGACAGCACAAAAGAGAGGGGGAGAGACAGCACAAAAGAGAGGGGGAGAGAGCACAAAAGAGAGGGGGAGAGAGCACAAAAGAGAGGGGGGAGAGAGCACAAAAGAGAGGGGGAGAAAGCACAAAAAAGAGGGGGGGAGAGAGCACAAAAGAGAGGGGGAGAGACAGCACAAAAGAGATGGGGGAGAGAGACAGCACAAAAGAGAGGGGGAGAGAGACAGCACAAAAGAGAGGGGGAGAGACAGCACAAAAGAGATTGGGGGAGAGAGACAACACAAAAGAGAAGGGGAGAGAAACAGCACACAAGAGAGGGGGGAGAGACAGCGCAAAAGAGATGGGGGAGAGAGACAGCACAAAAGAGAGGGGGAGAGAGACAGCACAAAAGAGAGGGGAGAGATACAGCACAAAAGAGGTGGGGAGAGAGAAAGCACAAAAGAGAGGGGAGAGATACAGCACAAAAGAGAGGGGGAGAGAGCACAAAAGAGAGGGGGGAGAGAGCACAAAAGAGGGGGAGAAAGCACAAAAAAGAGGGGGGAGAGAGCACAAAAGAGAGGGGGAGAGAGCACAAAAAAGAGGGGTAGAGAGACAGCACAAAAGAGATGGGGAGAGAGCACAAAAGAGATGGAGGAGAGAGCACAAAAGAGAGGGAGTGAGAGACAGCACAAAAGAGAGGGGGAGAGAGACAGCACAAAAGAGAGGGGTAGAGAGACAGCACAAAAGAGAGGGGGAGAGAGACAGCACAAAAGAGAGGGGAAGAGAGACAGCACAAAAGAGATGGGGGAGAGAGACAGCACAAAAGAGAGGGGGAGAGAGCACAAAAGAGAGAGGGGATAGAAAGAGAGCAAGGGGTGGGACCGCTGTACTTAAAAAAATGGCCCTTGTACACGGGCTTTAGGACTAGTACACTTATATTCCACTTAAGTTATCCCCTCTTAAGGGGGCTCTATCATGTATTTGAGGATCTGAAGATCATGTGCCCTCTGTCTATCACATAAGGCCAAGTGTGTTCCGCCAGTGACCATAGCCTGGTGCCCTCTGGACAGGGACGAAGAACTTAGAGTATACACAAGCTCTGTTATAAAGAGGTCATGCCTTAAATACCCTAAGGGGGGGGGGGTGGTCGAATAAATCGAGAAAGGAAGGCTTAGTGAAGAGGATAGAGGGGGGCTGAAGAATCTATACTATTAAGGACTCGAAATACATATTCCTTACAGAACTGGCATCTTTTAGAAATTTCCAGGATACGGAGAAACCTCTTAAAAATCTTTCTACAACTTGATCTTTGGGAAATATGTAAACTTTCTGGTTTGACTTTTCTTTATACCCTTTCTAAGTGTATTCCCCCCCAGTGAATTAAAGAAAAGGGACAGGAAGAGGGGGAAGGGTAGTAAAGGGGGGAAAAAAATTGTGGAGAAATTGATGAAACACCCACCAGAAATGTATGCGTAACTAAATGATCATTGTGCTGTAATTATCTAGGGTTTTACCTTAAGAGAACACCCTAATATTTAAAAGTTATACTGTAAGAAGAGTGCATTGTTGCCCATAAACTGAGCATCCTACCTGGCCTGAACACTTTCACTTTGCACTTAAGTCACCTCCTTAAGAGGGGGCCCTGCACGGTTGCTTAGATCATTATACACACAATACACAATCACATCACGGTCACTGGGGGTGTCCTGTTCTTTTGTTCTCCCCTTTCAGTTTTTTTGATTTATGGATAAGTTTGTTGCCCACTCAAAAAAATCTCCAGCAATGATGTCAAGAGGTAAAGACAAAAAAAATAAAAGCAGCAATGAATCTCTTCCAGAACCTTTAAATGAGAGTATAAGTCAAATAGACTTGCAATCACTGGTAAAAAGCATGTCAGATATGTTTCTGCCCAAGTTTGAACAGATTAAAATAAAGATTGCCTTTTTAACAGGGGAAATAAGGCAATTCTCAAACAGACTTACAGAAGCAGAACAGCGAATTTCAGATTTAGAGGATGAGGCTGTCGGTTTCAAGAAAGATTTAGAAGGGAATAAAAAAGGTATATTCAGTTACAACAAAAAGTGGAGGATCTAGAAAATCGAGCCCGTAGGAATAACCTAAAAATAATCGGGGTACCAGAGACCTCAATTTATAAAGATCTTGTTAAGTTAGTCTCTATCACACTACCCAAGCTATTAAGTGTCCCGGAGGAAGCCCTTCCACTTGTTATAGAAAGAGTACATTGTATAGGCCCACTGAATGAGCATAAACACATGGCTAAGCCTAGACCAATAATAGCCAGAATACTTAATTTCCAAGATAAAGTCACTTTGTTACAACATTATAGAGGGAAGAAAAGAGATCTTATTTTAGAGGATAAAAGAAAACTATTTTCCAGGATTTCTCCATAGAGGTATCAAATAAAAGACGGAACATGGCACCATTATGTACTAAGATAATAAACTTGGGATTTGAAGCTTCAATGATATACCCTTCCAGAATAAGAGTACAAATAGATAGCGATATTAAATTTCTAGAGGATGAAAAGGAAGCATAGGCATTCTTGTTTAGTAGAGTTTAGGTATCTGCTGCACACGGCATAAATATTTCGAATAGGATAAAGGGTCAAGAATATATGATGGGGAGTGTGTTTTTTTTTTTTTGTTTGTTTTTTTGCGGGTTTTTTGTTAAGAGATGAAAGGTAAAATAAACGTGTCTCCTGGAGTGGGAGGCATCACGTCTCCTATTAAAAGAAAGTCTATTTTAAAACAATTAAGACATTTGGGGACGGATGTCGCTCTCATACAGTAGACACACCTGAAGGGGGAAGAGCTACAGAAGTTAAAAAGTGGCTGGGTAGGTGAGGTACTAGGTACTCCATGCAAAAAAAGAAAAAAAGGGGTGGCAATTTTATTTAAGAAAAATCTCCAATATATAATTAAAGCAAGTCATTATGATTTAGAAGAGAGGTATATGTTTTTGAAAATCGATTTTGAAGGGATTATATGTACTGTACATTATGTAATGTGTATGGACCTAACGAGTATAGTCCTGGATTTTGGATTAAATTTCAGAACCAGTTAATAGAATTTGCGGAAAGGAACATAGTTGGGGGGGGGATTTCAATATGGCTCCTCAAACTCCTTTGGACAGATATAGACCAGGTAAATCCTCAAGGAAAACGAATAGGGTTAAAATGGAAGCTAATCTATGGAAAAAAATCAAAACATTTTTAATTTAAAATATATATGGAGAAGTGATAACCCAGAAGGTCTGGATTACACTTGTGTCTCAAAAACCCATAAGACTTGTTCAAGGATAGACTTTATTCTAACCCCAGAAAAACCATTTGGCATTGAGCTACAGACAGCTATAAAAAAACATCACTATATCAGATCATGCACCCATAACCCTTGATTTAAAGATAAATAAAGTAAAATCTTTTTTTAAATGCTTTAGTTTTCCACGATATTTAATAAATTATGTTAAATTTAAATAAGTGGAATAAATTCATACAAAACAATCATGAGCATGAATCGATACATGAGGTGTTTTGGGAAACATCAAAGGCAGTTATCAGAGGGGAAGTCATAGCATATGTTAGTAAATGAAAAAAAAAAAATAAAAGAGAACAAGAACTTACAAAATGGCTACCAAATGCTTTTATTAAAGGGACACTGAACCCAAATTTTTTCTTTCATGATTCAGATAGAGCATGCAATTTTAAGCAACTTTCTAATTTACTCCTATTATCAATTTTTCTTCGTTCTCTTGCTATCTTTATTTGAAAAAGAAGTCATCTAAGCTTTTTTCTTGGTTCAGAACTCTGGACAGTACTATTTTATTGGTGGATGAATTTATCCACCAATCAGCAAGGACAACCCAGGTTGTTTACCAAAAATGGGCCGGCATCTAAACTTATATTCTTGCATTTCAAATAAAGATACCAAGAGAATTAAGAAAATTTGATAATAGGAGTAAAGTAGAAAGTTGCTTAAAATATCATGCTCTATCTGAATCACGAAAGAAAAAATGTGGGTTCAGTGTCCCTTTAAGTACATAAATGACCCCTCCAAGTTAAATTGGGAGAATTATAAGCGAGCTAAAGAAACCAGAGATGTTTGGATTGTAAAATCTACAACTCAACAGGAAATTAGGAGGAGCGCAATTTTTTTTAAATATGATAATACAACTCTAAATTTTTTTAGCAAATTTGACTAACAACTGTAGAACTACGAGATTAATAGGTCCTATTAAAGATTTAGGGAATACATACAAGGAACCAGAAAAGATTCTAAAAACTTTTGAGAAATATTTTCTGAAAGTATATAGCTCCCAGGGTGTAGATCAGGAACGCAAAAAAATGTTTGGGCTAAGTTAAAGATACCAAAGGTTGAGAAAAATGAAATCGAGAACTTAGAAGCACCTATCTTAGAATCAGAAATTAAAAAAAAGATAAAAAATTTAAAGAACAATAAAGAGGCAGGTCCTGACCTATTACCGAATTAGTTTTATAAGTTAATGACAGGACAAATAACTCCAACTTTAGTAGCATTATATATTTCATACTTAATAGATAAAAAAAAAGATGTCAACTAATTTTACTTCCTCTTGGACAACATTAATATTAAAACCCAATAAGAATTCATAACTCATGGAATCATTTAGACCTATATCTTTATTAAATACGGACTACAATATTTTAACTAGTATTTTAGCAGAAATGCTACAGGGGGTCTTGAGATCCTGTATAAACCCAGATCAAACTGGTTTTGTAAAAGGGAGAAATTCAGCAACAAACATTAGGAAAAATGTTCTAGTACTGGACTACTATAAGAGACAAGCTAAAGGGTCTGAATCCAATGAAAAACAAGATGCGATAATAGTTTCATTTGACGCAGAAAAGGCATTTGATTTGATTGGGTGGGACCATTTGTTAATGTCTCTCTCTCAGTTTGGCTTCCCAGAGAGGATAATTGATATAATCAAGAATATTTATAATCGCCCAAATACAGCTTTATTAATTAACGGTCAGCTCTCAAAGAATATTATGGCTGCCCCCTTTCCCCATTGTTATTTGATATTGCCATTGAACCCCTTGCCTGCGCACTCAGAGAAAAGATACAAGGAATTAAGATTGGGGAACAAGAGTTAAAGGTCTCACTATATGCGGATGACCTATTATTGTTCATACGAGACTCTAGAAAAAATATCCCCAAAGCACTTGAAATAATAAGATAATTCAGTTCATTCTCAGGGTATAGAGTTAATGCTAAAAAATCTGAAATGCTCTGGATTATAAAGAATGGGGAAAAAGTAGCTATAAATAAAATGTTTAAAGAATCTTTGGAGGGATTTAAATATCTAGGTATTTTGATCTCTACTGATGAGGATAAGTGGTATAGTCTAAATTATTCATCATTATTACAAAACAAATTATGAAAAGTTAAAGGGCCATAATACCCAAATGTTTAAACACTTGAAAGTGATGCAGTATAGCTGTAAAAGCTGACTAGAAAATATCACCTGAACATCTCTATGTAAAAAAGAAAGATATTTTACCTCAAAAGTTTCTCAGTAGCCACATCCCATTGTAAAGGATTTCTAAGCAGCATATCAGTATGTCTGTCCCGGGACAGACATACTGAAGGAAGGATTGAGCCTTGTGCACTCTCATCTTATTTCCCTATTTAGTGTAAGGAAGTTTACAATGAAATCTCATGAGAGTTAAGGGAAATCTCATGAGATCACAGTAAAAGAGTTCATGACCTCAGCACTGAGATGATGCTGATTGGCTGTTGTTCATTTCTTCATTTTTTATTTCTTTTACCTGCAGCTGGGCTGCAGCTGAGTATAACTTTTTACAAAGAACTTACACTGCTGAGCTGAGGAAATTGTGAGGTAAAATATCTTCCTTTTTTACATAGAGATGATCAGGTGATATTTTCCTGTCAGCTTTTAACAGTTATAATGCATCAGTTTCAAGTGATTTAGCATATGAGTATTATGTCTTTTTAAATAACTGGATGAAATTCCCAATTTCCATTTCTGGCAGAGTGAACCTCTTAAAAATGATTATTTTACCCAAACTATTGTATTTAATGCAGAATGTCCCTACCCCTATTTCAAGGAAAGATCTGAGAAAGCTACAATCTATAGTTACAAAATTTATATGGAACCGGAAGAGACCTAGAATTGCGATTAGAAAACTTTGTCTCCCCAAAGAATATGCAGGGCTTGCTCTCCCACAATTCGAGTTATATAATTGGATCTGTTTAGGAAAGCTGGTGGTTGAATGGCTGGCTGAATCCTTTTATTATACAGTTGCTGAGGTGGAAAAAAATATTATAGGTCCCTATGAGTTACAAAACCTGCTGCATATAAGGTACAGCGAGCTGCCAACCAAGATAAAAACTATGAAAATTATATATTATCCTATCTGGGCATGGAAGAAAATGTGTGAAAAACTGGGTATTAAATTTGGCTTATCTAAGTACTTAATGATAATGGGAAACCCAGCATTTCCAGAGGGGATAAACTCAGGAATATTTAGAAGATGGTACAATAGTGGTTTAAAATAGTTATATCAGATTATGAATATAGAAGGAAAAAACATTAAAACTTTGAAATTTTCAAAGGGGAGTAATCTCTCAGTAATAAAGACTTCTATGCCTACCTACAAATTAGACATTATGCTAATAAGATTACCACAAAATATGGGTTCAAAGAGTCCTGGGGTAAGTTAGAAACTTGGATAAGCATGGCGAGACAGGGTGTATATAAGACTTAGAATTAGAAGGACAGATTCATTTAGAGGATATAACTAGAAAATGGAGCCGATAACCCAGACTGGCAGTATCAATAGAATTAGTGAAAAGCTCTCTTAGAAGAGTAGAAAAGATAACATTATCTGAAACTTGGCGAGAGACCCATTTAAAGTTGATTTATAAAATATATTATACCCCAAAAAATGGCGCTGTATGGGGGAATAGTCAATTTAATAAATGCCCAAAATGCAAACAGTGCTACAGACTTACTACATCTCATATGGCAATGTCCGGTCATTAGACAGTTTTGGTTTAAATTGGAATAAAATTATTGGGAATTTATAAACACAGTAATCTTGACAACTAGAAACTTGTTGTTAAGAAACTGGAAGAATGAGCGACATCTAAAGTTTAACAAATTGAAGAATTGTATAATGAAACAATTAATATTAGAACAACATGCCACTATATTACATGATGAAAATAAAATCCGTAAATTTGCAGCAAAATGGTATAAGCTTATCAAATCTATGTCTGAGCCAGTGTTAAATCAACTGCTATATCCCCTCAGTAATTCAGATTACTTTCATCTTCTGATTCAGGATTGAAATGTGTTGGGAATGTTGGTAAATGTATTCATATGTATGTTTAAAAAGCATATGTATGAATTATCAAGCCGTCAACCTCAAATACACTGGAATTCCGCAGCGTATTTGTAGCTAGGCTGATTCGCCTTAGTTATCAAGCCCTGCTGCCTGGCAAAAGTAGAATTTTGTGACGTAAGCTTTGATCCGCCGGACTCAGTCCGACACAGATCGATTCTTACATCACTCCAGATGTTCCGCACACAAGTTCGGCTCAATCTGACTACTTTTGCTAGTTATCAAATGACTAGCAGGTACGCTCGGCACTTTTCCGGCCAAGCGTACCTGGTTTTCAATCCGCCGCCCTGGATGCGGCGGATCCCATAGGAATAAATGGGAGTCTGACCATAGCGAAAGTTCATGTTTGCTGCTGCCTGATATCCCATTGATTCCTATGGGAGCTTTCTACACCTAACACCCTAACATGTACCCCGAGTCTAAAAACCCCTAATCTGTCCCCTCCTACACCGCCACAATTAAATAAATGTATTACCCCCTAAACCGCCGCTCCCGGAGCCCACGACACTCTAATAAACTGATTAACCCCTAAACCACCGCTCTTGGACCCCGCCGCCACTATAATAAATTTGTTAACCCCTAAACCGCCGCTCCCGGACCCCGCCGCCACTATAATAAATATGTTAACCCCTAAACCGCCACTCCCAGACCCCGCCGCCACCTACATTATACCTAGTAACCCCTATCCTGCCCCCCTATACCACCGCCACCTATAATAAATATATTAACCCCTATCCTGCCGATCCCGGACCCCGCCGGAACTAAATAAATTGTTTAACCCCTAAACCGCCACTCCCGGACCCCGCCGCAACCTATATTAAACTTATTAACCCCTAATCTGCCCCCCCACACTGTCGCCACCTATAATAAATGTATTAACCCCTATCCTGCCCCCCTACACCGTTGCCACCTATATTAAAATTATTAACCCCTAAACCTAACACCCCCTTAACTTAAATATTAATTAAATACATCTAAATATTATAACTCTTATTAACTAAATTAATCCTATTTAAAACTAAATACTTACCTATAAAATAAACCCTAATATAACTACAATATAACTAATAATTATATTGTAGCTATTTTAGGATTTATTTTTATTTTACAGGCAAATTTCAAATTATTTTAACTAGGTACAATAGCTATTAAATAGTTATTAACTATTTAATAGCTACCTAGTTAAAATAAAGACAAATTTACTTGTAAAATAAATCCTAACCTAAGTTTTAATTGAGCTCGCATTCTATTGGCTGTTCCGATCAGCCTATAGAATGCGAGCTCAATCTGATTGGCTGATTGGATCAGCCAATCGGATTGAACTTGAATCTGATTGGCTGATTCCATCAGCCAATCAGAATATTCCTACCTTAATTCCGATTGGCTGATAGAATCCTATCAGCCAATCGGAATTCGAAGGACGCCATCTTGGATGACGTCATTTAAAGGAACCGTCATTCAGCGAGTAGGCGTCGCTTGAAGAGGTTGGATCCGCGTCGGCTGGGAAGAAGATGGCTCCGCTCCGCTCCGGAAGAAAGAAGATTGAAGATGCGGCTTGATAGAAGACTTCATCCCGATGATGGACTTCCGACTTCAGCCCGATGATGGAGTTCTTCAGCTGCCGCTTGGATCAAGACTTTGGACCCTCTTCTGGACCGATCGCTGAACCCGGTGAGGTGAAGACAAGGTAGGGAGATCTTCAGGGGCTTATTGTTAGGATTATTTAAGGGGGGTTTGGGTTAGATTAGGGGTATGTGGGTGGTGGGTTGTAATGTTGGGGGGGGGGGTATTTTTTTATTTTTTTTTACAGGCAAAAGAGCTGAATTCTTTGGGGCATGCCCCGCAAAGGGCCCTTTTCAGGGCTGGTAAGGTAAAAGAGCTTTGAACTTTTTTAATTTAGAATAGGGTAGGGCATTTTTTTATTTTGGGGGTCTTTGTTATTTTATTAGGGGGCTTAGAGTAGGTGTAATTAGTTTAAAATTGTTGTAATATTTTTCTAATGTTTGTAAATATTTTTTTATTTTCTGTAACTTAGTTCTTTTTTATTTTTTATACTTTAGTTAGTTTATTTCATTGTAGTTATTTGTAGGTATTTTATTTAATTAATTTATTGATAGTGTAGTGTTAGGTTTAATTGTAGGTAATTGTAGGTATTTTATTTAATTAATTTATTGATAGTGTAGTGTTAGGTTTAATTGTAACTTAGGTTAGGATTTATTTTACAGGTCATTTTGTAATTATTTTAACTATTTTAGCTATTAAATATTTATTAACTATTTAATAGCTATTGTACCTGTTTAAAATAATTACAAAGTTGCCTGTAAAATAAATATTAATCCTAAAATAGCTACAATATAATTATAATTTATATTGTAGCTATATAAGGGTTTATTTTACAGGTAAGTATTTAACTTTAAATAGGAATAATTTATATAATAAGAGTTAATTTATTTCGTTAGATTTAAATTATATTTAATTTAGGGGGGTGTTAGTGTTAGGGTTAGACTTAGCTTTAGGGGTTAATCCATTTATTAGACTAGCGGCGAGATCCGATCGGCAGATTAGGGGTTAATTATTGTAGGTAGCTGGCGGCGACATTGTGGGGGGCAGATTAGGGGTTAATAAATATAATATAGGGGTCGGCGGTGTTAGGGGCAGCAGATTAGGTATACATAACTATAATGTATGTTGCAGAGGTGTAAGGAGCGGCAGATTAGGGGTTAATAATAATATGCAGGTGTCAGCGATAGCGGGGGCGGCAGATTAGGGGTTAATAAGTGTAAGGTTAGGGGTGTTTAGACTCGGGGTTCATGTTAGAGTGTTAGGTGCAGACGTAGGAAGTGTTTCCCCATAGAAAACAATGGGGCTGCGTTAGGAGCTGAACGCTGCTTTTTTGCAGGTCTTAGGTTTTTTTCAGCTAAAACTGCCCCATTGTTTTCTATGGGGGAATCGTGCACGAGCACGTTTTTGAAGCTGGCCACGTCCGTAAGCACCGCTGGTATCGAGAGTTGCAGTGGCGTTAAATTATGCTCTACGCTCCCTTTTTGGAGCCTAACACACTGAAAACCCAGCCATTCTGTGAACTCTAAATACCAGCGGTATTTAAAAGGTGCGGGGGGGAAAAAGCACGCGTAGCTAACGCACCCCTTTAGCCGCAGAACTCTAAATCTAGCCGTTAGTGTTTATTTTACAGGTAAGTATTTAGTTTTAAATAGGAATCATTTATATAATGAGGTGTAATTGAAACTTAGGTTCGAATTTATTTTACAGGTAAATTTGTCTTTATTTTAACTAGGTAGCTATTAAATAGTTAATAACTATTTAATAGCTATTGTACCTAGTTAAAATAATTTGAAATTTGTCTGTAAAATAAAAATAAATCCTAAAATAGCTACAATATAATTATTAGTAATATTGTAGCTATATTAGGGTTTATTTTATAGGTAAGTATTTAGTTTTACATAGGATTAATTTAGTTAATAAGAGTTATAATATTTAGATGTATTTAATTAATATTTAAGTTAGGGGGATGTTAGGGTTAGACTTAGGTTTAGGGGTTAATAATTTTATTATAGGTGGCGACGGTGTAGGGGGGGCAGGATAGGGGTTAATACATTTATTATAGGTGACGACGGTGTAGGGGGGCAGATTAGGTTTTAATAAGTTTAATATAGGTGGCGGCGGGGTCCAGGAGTGGCGTTTTAGGGGTTAAACAATTTATTTAGTTGCGGCGAGGTCCGGGATCGGCAGGATAGGGGTTAATATATTTATTATAGGTGGCGGTGGTATAGGGGGGGCAGGATAGGGGTTACTAAGTATAATGTAGGTGGCGGCGGGGTCCGGGAGCGTCAGTTTAGGGGTTAATCAGTTTATTAGAGTGGCGGTGGGCTCCGGGAGTGGCGGTTTAGGGGTTAGTACATTTATTATAGTTGCGGCGGGATCTAGGAGCGGCGGTTTAGGGGTTAATAACTTTATTTAGTTGCAGGGGGCGCCGGTATAGGGGGTAGAACAGTGTAATTTAGTGTGGGTGCTTAGTTACAGCTTATCAATAAAGCTGTAGAAAAGCCAAAGAGTAGCAAGATCGGATGAGTGATAACTATCACAGTCTGCTGCTCATCGCCCCGTACTTGGTGCACGGCTTTTTGACAGCTTTTTTGATAACTTTGGTGAGATTATTCAGGTCCGCGGCAGCGATGTGAGGCGAGCTTAGGTGGGCGTATTGGGCCGGCGAAGGCAGGTAAGTAGACACGTTGATAACTAGGCCTCATGGAGTAGATTAATCTAATGAGTTAAAGGCTGAAATATGTATGTACATATTTTTGTTATTGTTTTCTCTTTTTTGTTTTGTTAATTGATTATACTATGGAACAAAAATAAAAAATAAAAAACATTAACACAAAAACATCAGGCAATAGCAGCATTAACTTAAGGGGGCAGCAATCAACCCTAAACCATAGGTAATATTACTAACCCTTGCCTAGTTGGTTAGTGGCCCAGACAAACTGAAACAGAGTGGAGCCCGGCTTCTACAACCTCTGAAAGAGGAAACAACATTAGGAGCTATTCATCGCACACCCAAGGAGAGACCCCCAGACCCAATCCTGGAGGCATCACTCCCTTTGACAATGGCCATTCCTCAATACCTTCTTTGCCTACACAACCAATCACCAACAAGATTCTCCCCTATGACTTTCTTCTTTAATGTAGTCCCTGGGATACGCTAAGCTAAGTCTCCTATTAGCAAGGCCCAAGGATCTATGAACAAGGGTCAGGTTTAGCGCGGCTCTCCAGCGCACTAGAGTTCAGAAAACCCTAAAGTGCAGCAGACGTATATTCGGGGGAAACTAATTTCACCTAATATTCATTCTGAAAGATTCGGATTAAGCTAATTTTTCTCTGCTGCACATGTCTACTAGCAACCTTACTCTTCTTCCATTTCACTTTCTTCCTCTCACAAAAGGTTGCCTTATGACCAACCATTTGCCTCCGTCGGATTCATTACAAACTCATTCCAACTCCCTTAATTAGGTTTTATTTTGCATTTGTGGCACACTTTTTCAGCAGCTTTTTGCTGCATTTTAGAACTTTTTAAATTCTCCATGTCAGACAATGCAATGTTTTTGTGTGGGAATTCTGATGGATTGGAATCCAGGCCTATATTTTGTAACTGTGAAATCAGGAGGAATAATACAGTGTTTGCTAAGGGGAGGGCAAGATGGAAGGAACCTCACTACTCTTACAAGAGAATTTGCAAGAGTTCACAGTATATATATATATATATATATATATATATATATGTGTGCGCGTTTGTGTGTTTGTGATTGGCTGAGGGTTCTCACATGACACAGGGAACAAATGATTCCACAGCACCTTCATTTTCAAGAAAATTTTTTAGACTTCTCCCATGGAGGTACCTCCATGGGAGAAGAAGTCTAATACATTTTCTTGAAAAGGAAGATGACGTGGAATCATTTGTTTCCTGTATATATAGAGGCTGACAGTCCCTCTTACCACCTGCACCAGTTTGTTTCACCTGGGAGCTGTACACTGCTTTGTTTGCAACATGACACAGGGGGCAGGAACCATGGACATAACTTCAACATTTGTCAGAAAAAAATCTACTAATCATTTGAAATTCAGACTAAGATGTTGATTCCAATCTCTCCAATCCTATTCATCAGTGTTTTTTTGTGTCCATGTTTTCAAGTTCTTATAATTGAGCACAATCCAAGAAATAACATTTCCATATTGGGAAAATTTCAGGTTAGATCTTAAGACATAGCAAGAAAATCGCCCATGCGGTATATAAAGAGCAATGGCTTTGGTGATCAAAATCCTCCTGACCACAGGTTTTGCACTTAATTTTGGAAACAAAAAAACACATCAAATTAAACACACAAAGAGTGTTGATAAAGTGCAAAACTAGACATATTCAACAATATTCAAAGGTATTACCCATTATGCCTTATATACAAAGGATTTTAAAATTGTTTAACATTTATCATAAAGATCAGTCTTCTCTAAAGCGTGTAGTTATGATAAAACATACTTTACAAATCTTGGTAAAAGCAATGGTCCAAGCTTACTGCAGTAGAGTAAAAAGTAAAATATATTTTATTACTGTAGCTAATAATAATAATAGCAACAACAATAATAGTAATGATATAATAAAATCAATGGAAAATACAGCCAATGAGTTATACAAATTATGCTGTATGCCTCTCTACTATACACCACACTGTGAAGCAATAGTGTTTTAAATTCCTTGCACTTCAAATGAGGTTATGCTGCTATGCTGGAAGGTTACTGAGAAACCTGATTGGCCGTGTTCTGTAATACATTTGCTTAACCTCATGATAAAGATCTGCGCATCTCTTTACCCTTTAAACATAAAAGCTTTTGTAACGGCATGTACAGTGAATCATGGCATGAATACCAAAACATGTACATGCATTGCTAAACTGCTTAAGTATGGGAGAAGGACAATCTATGCATCAGGAAATTGAAATTTAAAAAAAATTTTTCCTCTCGCTCACTTATTTGATGGTGACAGGTGAAGCAGAAACTCATTTTTCAAGCTAAATGCCAAGTGGTTATATAGCAAAATATTCAGTAAAAATTAACCACTTCAACGCTGTTTTGACATATAGCATTTTTTTAATAAAATGGTTTAATACCATATAAAGTAGCAAAGATTTTAAAAGCAATGAAATGAAGATAAGCTTTTCATTTACATGTTCAGTTAAAATACGGACAAAAAAAAAGAATAATAAATCCAGGTAATTATCATAGTTGTTTAATGGCTGCCAAAACTGGCAGCACTGTATGAGAGTAAAATGAGTTCAAATATTTTTAGGGGCATTAAATAGCTGTAGAAAGATTATTGTACCTTGCAGGGATGGGTTTCATTTTATAAATATATAATATTTTTAAAGCTAAATTTTCATATTTCCATTAGGCAACATTCAAAAGACATGTATCCTTCTATAACCAGGTAACATGAAAAAGCTTTGAGAAGGATCAGAGAGATTTATCTTGGAACCATGCTTCCCAGGCTAAATTTGACAGGAGTGACATATAGGGGGAGCATATTCCAGTTAACATTGTTTTTAAAAGATATTACTTTCATATGAGTTCCAGTATGCAATCATGTGAAACTTCTGTGTGGTATCTATGGTTGGGTTTAGATAGTAGTAGACAGAGAATTGGGGCAACATTTCATAATTGGACCCAGGCAGCACAATGGAATAGATACATTGATGCTCGTTAGGCTGGTAGAGGCTCACTTCACCTATATTTTTTTACTTACCCCTGCTTCTTTGGGGCTGTGTGGGACATCAACATCTTGAAATTCGTCATTAATTCCGAATTGGCTGATCAGAAGTGTCATCAGTTATGTCCCCATTTGGCACCATATTCACATTTTTAGGAGAGCTTTGGTGTACCAGTATCCTTGTGTGCGGAACATTACAGGGGTCCTAAGAGAGCAAGTTTTACTTGTTTACAAACTTTATCTGAATACCAGCTGCTGTTTCTGTTTGAATTGACCATGCCTATTTCTAAGCACCTGCCTGTACTGACCCTGCCTTTGTCTAAGAACCTTTATAACAATCTTAAGGACTGGTTACCTATTGCTGATATTGCCTGCACTAACCATATATATATATATATATATATATATATATATATATATATATATATATATATATATATATATATATATTATATATATATTATATATATATATATATATATATATATATATATATATACTGTATATATTGTATATATATAAATATATATATATGTCTACATTTGTGTAGATATGTATTTATGTGTTTATATGTGTGTGTGTATATATATATATATATATATATATATATATATATATATATATATATATATATATATATATATATATATATATATATATATATATATAAAAGTATATACAGGTGAAACACGAACAATTAGAATATCGTGCAAAAGTTTATTTATTTCACTAATGCAACTTAAAAGCTGAAACAAATATATGAGATAGACTCATTACATGCAAAGCAAGATAGTTCAAACCGTGATTTGTCATAAATTGTGATGATTATGGCTTACAGCTCATGAAAACCCCAAATCTCAGAAAATTAGAATATTGTGAGAAGGTGCAATATTCTAGGCTCAAAGTGTCCCACTCTAATCAGCTAATTAAGCCATAACACCTGCAAAGGGTTCCTGAGCCTTTAAATAGTCTCTCAGTCTGGTTCAGTAGGAATCACAATCATGAGAAAGACTGCTAACCTGACAGTTGTTCAGAAAACCATCATTGACACCCTCCATAAGGAGGGAAAGCCTCAAAAGGCAATTGCAAAAGAAGTTGGATGTTCCCAAAGTGCTGTATCAAAGCACATTAATAGAAAGTTATGTGGAAGGGAAAAGTGTGGAAGAAAAAGGTGCACAAGCAGCAGGGATGACCGCAGCCTGTAGAGGATTGTCAGGAAAAGGTCATTCAAAAGTGTTGGGGACTTTCACAAGAGCCACCACACACAGACGAATCCTGGACATGGGCTTCAAATGTTGTATTCGTCTTGTCAAACCACTCCAGAACAACAAAGAACATCAGAAGCGTCTTACCTGGGCTAAAAAAAACAGACCTGGCCTGTTGCTCAGTGGTCCAAAGTCCTCTTTTTTGATGAGAGCAAATTTTGCATCTCATTTGGAAACCAAGGAGCCAGAGTATGGAGGAAGAATGGAGAGGCACACACTGCAAGATGCTTGAAGTCCAGTGTGAAGTTTCCACAGTCTGTGTTGATTTGGGGAGCCATGTCATCTGCTGGTGTTGGTCCACTGTGCTTCATTAAGTCCAGGGTCAACGCAGCCATCTACCAGGAGATTTTGGAGCACTTTTGGAGCACTTCATGCTTCCTTCCGCAGATGAGCTCTATGGGGATGTTGACTTCATTTTCCAGCAGGACTTGGCACCTGCCCACACTGCCAAAAGCACCAAAACCTGGTTCAATGACCGTGAGATTACTGTGCTTGATTGGCCAGCAAACTCGACTGACCTGAACCCCATAGAGAATCTATGGGGCATTGCCAAGAGAAAGATGAGGTACATGAGACTGCATAATGCAGAAGAGCTGAAGGCTGCTATTGAAGCATCCTGGTCTTCCATAACACCTCAGCAGTGCCACAGGCTGATAGCTTCCATGCCACGCCGCATTGAGGCAGTAATTGCTGCAAAAGGGGCCCAAACCAAGTACTGAGTACATATGCATGCTTATACTTTTCAGAGGTCTGATATTGTTCTACAGGTATGTACAATCCTTGTTTTATTGATTGCATGTAATATTCTAATTTTCTGAGATTGTGGATTTGGGGTTTTCATGAGCTGTAAGCCATAATCATCACAATTATGACAAATTACGGCTTGAACTATCTTGCTTTGCATGTAATGAGTCTATCTCATTTATTAATTTTACCTTTTAAGTTGCATTAGTGAAATAAATGAACTTTTGCATGATATTTAAATTTTTCGAGTTTCACCTGTATATATATATATATATATATATATATATACACACCTGTAAATACATATTTACACATATAAATACATAAGTACATATGTACACACACACACACATATATATATATATATATATATATATATATATATATATATATATATATATATATATATATATATATATATAAATATATACTCACTGGCCACTTTATTAGGTACACCTGTTCAGTTGCTTGGTAACACAAATTGCTAATCACATGGCAGTAACTTAATGCATTTAGGCATCTAGACGTGGTGAAGAAGACTTGCTGAAGTTCAAACCAAGCATCAGAATGGAGAAGAAAGGGGATTTAAGTGACTTTGAACGTGGCATGGTTGTTAGCGCCAGGCAGGCTAGTCTGAGTATTTTAAAAACTGCTGATCTACTGGCAGTTTTACACACAACCATCTTTAGGCTTTACAGAGAATGGTCCGAAAAAGAGAAAATATCCAGTGAGTGGCAGTTGTGTGAACGAAAATGCCTTGTTGATGTCAGAGATCAGAGGAGAATGGGCAGACTGGTTCGAGATGATAGAAAGGCCACAGTAACTCAAATAACGACTTGTTACAACAAAGGTATGCAGAATACCATCTCTGAATGCACAACACATCGAACCTTGAAGCAGATGGGCTACAGTAGCAGAAGACCACATCGGGTGCCACTCCTGTCAGCTAAGAACAGGAAACTGAGGTTAAAATTTGTACAGGCTCACCAAAATTGGACAATAGAAGACTGGAAAAACATTGTCTGGTCGGATGAGTCTTAATTTGAGCTGCGACATTCAGATGGTAGGGTCAGAATTTGGCATAAACCACATGAAAGCATGGATCCAACCTGCCTTGTATCAACGGTTCAGGCTGGTGGTGGTGGTGTAATGGTGTGGGGAAATTTTCTTTGCACACTTTTGGCCCCTTAGTACCAATTAAGCATCTTTAAACACCTTGGCCTACCGGAGTATTGTTGCTGACCATGTCCATCCCTTTATGACTACAGTGTACTTATTTGATGGCTACTCCCAGTAGGATAATGCACCGTGTCACAAAGCTCAAATCATCTCAAACTGGTTTCTTGAACATGACAATGAGTTCGCTGTACTCTAATGGCCTCAGCAGTCACCAGATCTCAATTCAATAGAGCACGTTTGGGATGTGGTGGAGATTCACATCAGTGATGTGCAGCCGACAGATGTGCAGCAACTGCGTAATGCTATCATGTCAATATGGACCAAAATCTCTGAGGAATGTTTCCAACACTTTATTGAATCTATGCCACAAAGAATTAAGGCAGTTCTGAAGGCAAAAGCGGGTCTAGCAAGGTGTAACTAATAAAGGGGCCGGGGAGTGTTGTCACATGAAAAGTTATAATGTAATATTTACAAAAATGTGAGGGGTGTACTCACTTTTGTGAGATACTATATATATATATATATATATATATATATATATATACACACACACACACATCTTTAGACATGTGTATATCTCTGTGTTAAAGGCATTTGCATGCTTTTTTTTTTCTCTACAACCTGAGACCTCATATCTTTGACCCCTTATAACTTTTTTGTTTTATTATATGGTGTTATTATGAGTATACCTTTGTAAAGTAATTTTCAAGTGTTTTGTCACACTCTGAGCTCTGAGGACACGCTAACCCGACATGTGTTAACTTGGAATGTGCTCAAGTTATCGTATTTACTTTCAACTTGCAATATAAGCGAAAAACCTGATGTGCGCAAACACCCTTGATAAACCTCTTATCGCTTGTGAATAGCTGTTAGCCCTCCACTCGTATTCTAGCCCAAAATATGCATTGCCTGCTTTTCTCTGTAATTTAACTGTGGAAATTGTGAATTATAAAAGATTATGAGTCCTCTCACATCCAACAGTCTACATAGTGATTTATTAGTACGGGACCTAATTTATATTTTTTCCTAATTGGCCAAAGCAAATAAGTAATAATAATAGCTCTATCATGTATTTTCTGAAATTTGCATCATCTTAAATTTTCATATTTTTTTACATTTCTACCACCTTTTGTGACTCAGGATATGAGAAGTGTGCTCATTCACTTCTTAAGACAGCCATTTCTAAACAGTTTGATGAATGGACCCCAATGTGCATCTTTTTGTTTTCTGCAGCTCAAACCCTCTAACTCAACATACTATATTCCACAGGCCGTACCCTATTTGACACTCACTGCTTCTCTAGATACCCTCCATTTTCATCAATGTTATTTGTTCTATGTATATACAGTACCTTCAACATGGACAAGGATAACACATTTTAGTAATTTATTCTATCCAATGATTTTTAGGATACTGGGATTTCATAGAATGTTTTTTTTTTTTCTTAGCAAAAACTAAAATGTTTCAACGTAATGTTTGACCAGAACATCAAGAATAATAAATCAGTCATCTGGGTGCATTGATTTTATTTTCCAGGTGCTGTTTCCAATACAATATGCTTTATATAAAGATGATTAATGCATTGATGCAGTGGTTTGAAAGGACAATGATTCTACTGGAAATACAGCACTTTTGAGTTTCATGAATATCATTATTTAAGCATTCAATAGTCTGCCTTACACTGTTCTTTCATCGGTTACTTTCTGGAAAAAAAAGAAGCTAATACAGAGTTCTAGCTAATGAAGACATTGATTTTACAATTATTTTTTTAACCCTTAGCAGGTATCCTAAAGTGTGTTTGCAAGTTAATTTTGATTAAAAAATAAATTCAATAATTAATTTATTTCTTTTTTTCTTTTTAAAAAAATTAAATATATTTTTTTTGGATGCAGTCTTTGTTAGACTTTAATTCAGCTTGTTTTGGTTGTATCCACTGTGCCCACTGCTTCATGATTATTATTGTAGCTGAGAAAATGTTGTTCCATTCTGTGATGTTGCAGTAATGAAGCTAGTGATATTGTTGTCTTCAAAGCAACAATAGCGATTGAGGTGAACCCAGAGCTAAGCCCTGATATGCCAGAGCGGACTGAAACACATTGCTTTGTAATGCTCTGCAGCCCTCTCTGACATCCAGCGGGTTAACTCTATAGCTGTTAAACCTCACCCCAAATCTAAGAGTATGTCTAACACTTATAAGTGATATTGCTGCCAAGAACATATAATTGCAACTGTGTTGTTGAGGCTACAATTACATCACTTCACATCTATATACTGGATCTTATCATTCTTTGCAAAGTAAAATGTGTGTCAGATTAAATGGCAAATACACAGCAATTCAAAAAATTTTTTTTTTTTTTTTTTACTGAAACATACTATGTATGATTTATTTTATTTTTTTGCTACTGGAACACTGCATATGTTTACAAAAGGTATCTGAATTGGTGCAGCAGGTGTAGTGGCACCTGGACCCAAGGGGTGGGGGCCCATAGCAGCCAATGCCTAGATGTGTGTGAAATGTGAACAATCCTAATGTAGGAGAGCCTTTTATTAGTGCAGGTTGCAGATCTATCTATCTATCTATCTATCTATCTGTCTGTTTGTCTGTCTATCTATCCTCATTATAGAAAGCAGCATGTACAGTATCTCACAAAAGTGAGTACAACTCCTTACATTTTTGTAAATATTTATTATATCCTTTCATTTGACAACACTGAAGAAATGACACTTTGCTATGATGTAAAGTAGAGAGTGTACAGCCTGTAAAACAGTGTAAATTTGCTGTCCCCTCAAAATAACTCAACACACAGCCATTAATGTCTAAACCGTTGGCAACAAAAGTGAGTACACCCCTAAGTGAAACTATCCAAATTGGGCCCAATTAGCCATTTTCCCTCCCCGGTGTCATGTGACTCGTTAGTGTGACAGCAAATTTACACTCAGGTGTGAATGGGGAGCAGGTGTGTTAAATTTGGTGTTATCGCTCTCGCACACTCTCATACTGGTCACTGGAAGTTCAACATGGCACCTCATGGCAAAGAACTCTCTGAAGATCTGAAAAAAAGAATTGTTGCTCTACATAAAGATGGCCTAGGCTATAAGAAAATTGCCAAGACCCTGAAACTGAGCTGCAGCACTGTGGGCAAGACCATACAGTGGTTTAACATGACAGGTTCCACTCAGAACAGGCCTTGTCAATACTCAGCGTCATATCCAGAGATTGTCTTTGGAAAATAGATATATGAGTGCTGCCAGCATTGCTGCAGAGGTTGAAGGGGTGGGGGGTCAACCTGTCAGTGCTCAGACCATACGCCGCACACTACATTAAATTGGTCTGCATGGCTGTTGTCCCAGAAGGAAGCCTCTTCTAAAGAGGATGCACAAGAAAGTCTGCAAACAGTTTGCTGGAGACAAGCAAACTAAGGACATGGATTGCTGGAACCATGTCCTTTGGTCTGATGAGACCAAGATAAACTTATTTGGTTCAGATGGTGAAAAACAAGGATAAGGTACAGCGCTAGACCAAAAACCTACTTAGCCTTACTATGGTAATTGTCTCCTCCCCAGACAATTCAAAAAATACAAATCATAAAGTGGTGGATATAGGAGGCGCTATATAAGCTGTAGGATATATAGGATATATATCAGCCCTAGAAAATCCTATTAAAACAAAGTGTCCGTTAATATATATATAAAAACAATAATTAATATCAAAGTAAAATCAAAGTGAAATTTAATGAAGTTGTAATAATTCAATAAAATACAAACTATCGATGCTAAATCAGAGTTACCGTTAAAAAATCGAATCAGCAGATGAAATTCATAAATTACATATAA
This sequence comes from Bombina bombina, assembly GCF_027579735.1. Classification (NCBI taxonomy): domain Eukaryota; kingdom Metazoa; phylum Chordata; class Amphibia; order Anura; family Bombinatoridae; genus Bombina; species Bombina bombina. The sequence continues at coordinate 1,301,097,110 of NC_069499.1, forward strand.
CACTCAAACATACATAAAACAAAACCGGTTAAATCATTCACACTTCATACCGCATATCAGATTCTTGATATCAAAGACACAATTGACATCAAAGGAAAGAAATCCAGCGAACCATCTTTAAAACAACAACTTCTTCTTTATTAAACATCAGGTACAAAAACCACACATCAACATAAAATAATAAAAATAGCTTGTGCCACCAGATTAAGCCGTAGCCGGTCTTACGCGTTTCGGCTTAGAAATGCCTTAATCATAGACCATGCTGCTACATCCGGCATTAACCCTTAAATAGCCAAAGGAAAGTTAGTCACAAGGGTCAACAGCTGTTTCTGGGAATACAAGTTAATTAGGACATTTCAAAATGCAAACATCAAGTGAATGTTACTGGTTTAATTCCACACAATATATAGATATAGACCTTTAGCTGGGGTTGTCTCTCATAAAAAACTTTATAATACCTATGAATGTTAAGCTGGAGTAAGTAACATTAATAAATGCCTTTATCAAACAATTCAATGTAGGGATATCAAAACCTTAACAAAATAGTCCCTAGTATAACATTGCTAACAATACTAAATATGCATCGCGAGGATAATAGTAAACATATAGCACTATTAATTCAAAATATTAGTTAATTCTAAACTACTCAATATAAGACCCATTTATCATATTAGACGATCTTATATTAAGTTCCCTAGTGCTATTAAACAAATACTATTTTTTTCCTTTCCTAACTAGCTTTAGTCTGTGTTAAAGTATCCTGTTTGAATAGGTACCCTTGCTAAACAGTGTATTAAAAGCCTAATCATAAAAGCATGACCTTGTTAATTGGATATACTTAGAGCTGTTAATAGTGTGTTATTACACTTACAATTAGAAGACACAATATATAGCTGTTGGAGAACACCAAAATAGCTGGTGTTCTAATCTCACTGTCTTTTATGGGGATCCCCAAAAAAAATTTTTTAGAATGACACTGTGGGTTAGAGTAAATACTCCAAATCTAAGACATTTGGATAAGTGCCCCCTGAAAGAAGCCGTTAAACCTTCAGTCACTCTCTATTTGAAATAGAGCCCAAGGTGGTGTAAGTCCCTTCCTTGCTGTTCTCTCAGTAGTATAGGCAGTCAAATATACTGAACAGAGCCAGGAGGCTCTCTTACCTCCTTTCAAGTGTCTGCCAACGGTCTCCTTACCTGGCCCGACACTCCGGCTACTCCTTCGGATATCAGTCAGCGAGAGTCCCGTGAGTGACGTCTCCCGGTTTCCGGATCCTAGGTGACCACTTGCGCAAGTGTTTGTTTCCGCGGTTGTATCCACAAAATATCCTCTGCACTTCAGTACACCAGGGTACGCAGAGTTCGGTTCAGCTTTGCTTGTTAAATATCCACAAACGATAGCAGGTAAGTCCTCTACGCGTTTCAACCCCTTTCTGGGTCTTTCTCAAGATGCCACTTCCTGCAATCTCTGTCCTTAAATCCACTCTCTGCACAGGTGATTCGCTACCGCTTCTGCACCTTTCTTGCAGGTAAGTACTTCCTGGGGGGAATCCAAAAATCTCACATGTCATTCTTTCTTCACAGTGTTTTACTTATATCAATCCTCTATTGGCTGGATCACTGATATTTAATAGATAATAGCTTACATACGTTAAAGATTTAGAGTAAAAATATTAAAGTTCAAAAAAAAGAAAATTCCAATTTATGATAATTAAGATAAAAAATATATGTAACTCTATTACGGTTAATAATAAATGCGTATACCATCAATAAGATAAAATTCGGAGATATCAATAAGATAAAATTCAGATGGTATCAAGCGTGTGTCGCAGCAACCGGGTGAGGAGTACAAAGAAAAGTGTGTCACCTACAGACAAGCATGGTGGTGGGAGTGTCATGGTCTGGGCCTGCATGAGTGCTGCTGGCACTGGGGAGCTACAGTTCATTGAAGGAACTGTGAATGCCAACAAGTACTGTGACATACTGAAGCAGAGCATGATCCCCTCCCTTCGGAGACTGGGCCATGAGACGACCACTGCCTTGCTAAAGAAGCTGAGGGTAAAGATGATGGACTGGCCAAGCATGTCTCCAGACCTAACCCCTATTGAGCATCTGTAGAACATCCTCAAATGGAAGGTGGCAGAGCGCAAGGTCTCTAACATCCACCAGTTCCGTGATGTCGTCATGGAGGAGTGGAAGAGGACTCCAGTGGCAACCTGTGAAGCTGTGATTAACTCCATGCCCAAGAGGGTTAAGGCAGTGCTTGAAAATAATGATGGCAAGACAAAATATTGACACTTTGGGCCCAATTTGGACATTTCCACTTAGGGGTGTACTCACTTTTGTTGCCAACGGTTTAGACATTAATGACGTTAATGATGTGTGTTGAGTTATTTTGAGGGGACAGCAAATTTACACTGTTATACAGGCTGTACACACACTAATTTACATTGTAGCAAAGTGTCATTTCTTCAGTGTTGTCACATGAGAAGATATAATAAAATATTTACAAAAATGTGAGGGGTGTACTCACTTTTGTGAGATACTGTATATAATTGCTTACTACTGAGTTACCTTTCAGGGGCCCAAAAAATGTCTGCACCAGGGCCCACTGTTGAATAAGCCCACTACTGAGCAGGAGGGAACAAATGAGTTTCTTAATAGTGCACCCCTTACAGGGATGTATTACAGGATAGACAAACAAGGCACATGCCTAGGGCAGCAGATGTAGGGGGGACTTTTTGGCACCATTTATACCCACTTACCACTGCCACCCGCCATTTGCCACTGCCAGTCTAGCCCGGTGTGACTGGATCCTTTTTAGGCCACACAGTTAAGAGGGGGGGTCAATGGGCATCGCAGTGATTTTATGCTTACAGTACACTGCATGGTTACAGCATTGTTGGTGTGTGAACTGCTCTGCTATACCGGTGCGGTATCCAAGATTTTTACTTTATTTTTTGCTATATTTCCCAGTCAAGAACAGCTGTGTTTTTTAGCAGTAACCCATAGGCCTTAATAAAATATAAATCATTTCAGGGTTATGAGGCAGTTTACTGTTTCTATGTATCTTCAGCCCATGCTTGATACTTGCCAAGCAGAACAATAAGGAATCTGCCTTTCTTTCTCCAAAAGTGCAGAATCTGAGAATCATTCTGAGAATCATTCTGAGCACATGTAATCTCAGCTCTCTGCAAGCCCTATAAATAAACATCAGTAAATAACTTGTGTGTGATTCCCAGGAACTACTTGTAATAGTCTTAGCTGTGCACATGCCTTATAAACTGTATTGTGTGCTGTAGGGAATAATGAATTTCACTTGTGTCTCTGTAAGAATTACTAGAGGTGTCATTTACAGTGAAAAAAGTACAGAATCCATGAATCATTCCAATGCGGGAGCATTATTCCTACACGTCATACTAGCTCTCTGCAAGCCATGCACATAAACATTAGTAAAGAAAATACTTTGTGATTTCAGGAATTAATTATTATAGTTCTAGCTCTGCATGTGCCTTATTGTGTACTGCAGAGAGTAGTGAATTTCACTTGTGTCTCTGTAAGGTTTGTCGGAGGTGTTATTTATAGTGAAAATGTACATCTCACCTCTGCAGCTCAGAAAAAATTACTAATCTGTATTATAATTGCACAGGACAGCTACTTACTGGCAGGCTCTTGTTCCATCTGCACATGACACATCTTGTCTGGCACAGCTAGCCACTGGTAGCCCCTTGGCCCATCTGCACAGGGCCCATCTTATCTGGCACAGCTAACCACTGAAATCCCCCTGTTCCATCTGCATAGGACATGTCTTGTCTGGTAGAGCTAGTCACCAGCATTTTCTTCTTCCACCTGCACAGGGCATGCCTTGTCTTGTATGACACAGCTTCCCACTAGTAGCCTCTTGTTCCATCTGCACAGGGTACACCTTGTCTGGCAAAGCTAGTAACTGGCAGCCTCTTGTTCAATCTGCACAGGGAATGTCTTGTGTGGCACAGCTATTCACTGGTGGCCTCTTGTTCTACATGCACAGGGCATGCCTTGTCTAGCACGGCTAATCACTAGCAGCCTCTTGTTCCACCTGCACAGGTCATGCCTTGTCTGGCACAGCTAGTCCCTAGCAGCCTCTTATTCCACCTGCACAGATCATGCATTGTATGACACAGCTACCCACTAGTAGCCTCTTGTTCCATCTGCACAGGGTACACCTTGTCTGGCAAAGCTAGTAACTGGCAGCCTCTTGTTCAATCTGCACAGGGCACACCTTGTCTGGCAAAGCTAGTAACTAGCAGCCTCTTGTTCCATCTGCACAAGGCACACCTTGTCTGGCAAAGCTAGCCACTGGTAGCGCCTTTTTCCATCTGCACAGGGAACATCTTGTCTGGCACAGCGAGTCACTAGTGGCCGCTTGTTCTACATGCACAGGGCACACCTTGTCTGGAACAGCTAGTCACTGAAAGCCTCTTGTTTCACCTACACAGGGCACTTCTTGTCTTGCACAGCAAGTTACTGACATCCTTTTGTTCCATCTGCATAGGGCTTGCCTTTTCTGGCACAGCTACCCACTTGTATCCCCTTGTTGCATCTGGACAGGGCACACCTTGTCTGGCACAGCTAGCCACTGGTAGCCCTTTGTTTCATCTGCATTTTCTGGCACAGCTAACCAATGGCAACCGCCTGTTCCATCTGTACAGGGCACATCTTGTCTGGCACAGCTAGTTTCTGGCGGCCTCTTGTTCCAACTGCACAGGGCCTGCCTTGTCTGGCACAGCTAGTCACAAGCAGCCTCTTGTTCCACCTGCACAATTCATGCCTTGTCTGGCACAGCTAGTCACTAGCAGCCTCTTGTTCCACCTGCACAGGGCACGCCTTGTCTGCATTATTTACATATATTTGTTTAGTTTAAACAAAACGAATATTGAATTTTAGTAAAATATTTACATTCATTTAGTTAAAATGAAAGCAAATGTTTTAAAGCTACAGGTGAAAGGTTCACCTGTAGCTACAATATATACCTTATGTGCTCTGGAGAGCTCGCTATCCTGATCCTCTTCTTGCCAGAGCCATGGCCATCTATAAAGCAGGTCCTGGGAGCTGAGAATGTTAAAGGGACACAAAACAGGTTGAGATCTTTGCCTATCCTAAAAGGGCTAATTAATTAAAAATAGTTTGCATAATTTTTTTTTTTACAAATTGCTGGCAAGTATTTTAAAATAATTTTCAAAAATAAGCAAAATTAATTACATAGCTAAGCTGCCTGGAGCAGCCAACTCCACCCCCCATCAGTGTTTAGACGCAGGCATTCTATTTCAACTGAGTTCACAGCTTCTAGACATGCTCCAGCAGATAATCCCTATGAACTTTTACATTCTACCAAAACAACAATAGATATAGATACAGCCATAAAAGGAAATATGTGTGTGGAGTTTGAGCTTTACAATTTAGAAAACTAAAAAGAAAGAGTTAATGGTGAGGTACTGCAGTATAAATTTGCAGGTAACGTAATTAAAGTACATATTATTATATTTTTTCTCTATCCCAACTTGTTTTATGTCTCTTTAAGGTATTAACCCATTTAAAATAAATTTAAAATAAAGAAAACAAATACATTCTGATGATTTTTTTAACTTTCTTTTCATTTTCTTACTGCATTGTGACAAAACTAATGCACATCTCTACATTTTAATATACTCAGCAAAAGTGAGAGACAGACAGAGAGAGAGAGAGAGCTCAATACATTCTTGGGCTATTTAACATTCATCCATAGCACATTGTGTTTATGGAGTATTACATATAATCTTGGGCCATTGGTAGTGTAAAAAAAGGACTGATACTCACACTCCATTACAACTTTTGCCTCCATATGTTCCAACCTGTATCTTAAGAGACATCTGTATTACAACCCCAATTCCTAAAAAAAAGTTCGGACAGCATGGAAAATGCAAAAAAAAAAAAAAAAAAAAAAAAGAATCATTTGAAAACTTAATTCACCCTGTACTATATTGAAAACACTTTCGGCTAGATTACGAGTTCTGCGTTAGCCTTAAAAAGCAGCGTTAAGGGTTGGTATTACGAGTACCGCTCACTTTTTTTACCGCTCAACGTTTGGGGCAATGCAATGCCCCGCTGGTAAAAGAGCTGATTACTTTGTAATTTAGTTTAGGGTAGGGAATTTTATTATTTTGGGGGGCTTTTTATTTTATTAGGGGTCTTAGATTAGGTGTAATTAGATTAAAATTCTTGTAATATTTTTTTATATTTTGTAATTTAGTGGGGTTTTTTGTATTATAGTTTAGTTTATTTAATTGTATTTTAGTTTAGATAATTGTAGTTAATTTATTTAATTAATTTATTGATAGTGTAGTGTTAGGTGTATTTGTAACTTAGGTTAGGATTTATTTTACAGGTAATGTTGTAGTTATTTTAACTAGGTAGCTATTAAATAGTTAATAACTATTTAATAGCTATTGAACCTAGTTAAAATAAATACAAAGTTGCCTGTAAAATAAATATAAATCCTAAAATAGCTACAATGTAACTATTAGTTATATAGTAGCTATATTAGGGTTTATTTTATAGGTAAGTATTTAGTTTTAAATAGGATTAATTTATTTAATGATAGTAATTTTAGTTCATTTTATTTAAATTATATTTAACTTAGGGGGTTGTTAGGGTTAGACTTAGGTTTATGGGTTAATAACTTTATTATAGTAGTGGCGACGTTGGGGGTGGCAGATTAGGGGTTAATAATTGTAGGTAGGTGGCGGTGATGTTAGGGAGGCCAGATTAGGGGTTAATAAAATTTAGTGTTTGCGAGGCGGGAGTGCGGCGGTTTAGGAGTTAATAAATTTATTATAGTGGCGGCGATGTCCGGTCGGCAGATGAGGGGTTAATAAATGTAGGTAGGTGGCGGCGACGTTGGGGGGGGACAGATTAGGGGTTAATAAATATAATATAGGTGTCGGCGATGTTAGGGACAGCAGATTAGGGGTTCATAGCTATAATGTAGGTGGCGGCGGTGTCCGGAGCGGCAGATTAGGGGTTAATAATATAATGTAGGTGTCAGCGATAGCGGGGGCAGCAGATTAGGGGTTAATAAGTGTAAGGCTTAGGGTTTTTAGACTCGGGGTTCATGTTAGGGTGTTAGGTGTAGACTTAGAAAGTGTTTTCCCATAAGAAACAATGGGGCTGCGTTAGGAGCTGAACGCTGCTTTTTTGCAGGTGTTAGGTTTTTTTCAGCTTAAACAGCCCCATTGTATCCTATGGGGAAATCGTGCATGAGCACATTTTTCCAGCTTACCGCTACCGTAGGCAACGCTGGTATTGAGGGTAGAAGTGCAGCTAAATTTGGCTCAACGCTCACTTTTCTGAGGCTAACGCAGCCATTCAGAAAACTCGTAATACGAGCGTTGTCTTAAGGGTGCACTGGAAAAAAAAGGCTCGTTAGCACCGCAGGTCTTTACTGACAAATCTCGTAATCTAGGCGATTATTAACACATTATTTTATGTTTTACTTTGTGAATTTAATGTATTTTTGAAAATACACACTCATTTCAAATTTAATGACTGCAACACGTTTCAAAAAAGTTGGGACAGGGGCACTTTAGGACTAATAGCGATGGGACAAGTTAAAATAAGAAGGTGATGTGAAACAGATCAGGCAATCATGTAATCATAGTATATAAGTAGCCTCCAAAAAAGGCCAAGTCTTTCAAGAGCAAGGATACATCAGCAACAACACTTTGAGACCAACATTCCACAAAGACAAATCTGTAGGATTTTGGGCATTTCATCTTCTACAGTGCATAATATAATTAAAAGATTCAAGGAATCCAGTCAAAGCTTGATGCCTAAAGGGCATTAAAAATCCGTCATGAGTCTGTAATGAATATCCTTACATGGGCTTGGGAATACTTTGGTAAACATTTTAGTCAACACCATTCGCCGCTGCATACACAGATGCAAGTTAAGGCTTTACAATGCAAAGCATAAGTCATATATCAACACTGTCCAGAAGCACTGGGCTCGGTCTCATCTGACATGGACAGTAGCACAGTGGAATCTTGTTTTGTGGTCCAATGAGTCAACATTTCAAATAGTTTTTGGAAAAAAACAGCAGTCGTGTTTTCTGGGTCAAAGAGAAAAAGAACCATCCAAGCTGTTATCAGTGTCAGGTCCAAAAGCCAGCGTCTGGCATGGTATGGGGTTGTGTCAGTGTCCATGGCATGAGTAACTTGTACATCTGTTAGGGCACCATTAATGCAGAAAGATATGTATACATTTTGGAGCAACATATGCTGCCATATAGATGTCATCTTTTCCAGGGACATCCCTGCATTTTCCAGCAGGACAACGCCAAACCACATTCTTCCCAGACTACAAGTGCATGGTTGCATAAGCAGAGAATGCTAGCATGGCCTGACTGCAGTCCTGTTTTGTCTCCGATTGAGATTGTGTGGCACATTATAAAGCTTGCTAAACTTAAATAACTGGTGTCTTCAGTGCCCAAACACTTAATAAGTGTTAAAAGAAAGAAAAGACTGTCTCAACTTTTTTGGAGTGTGTTCAGTCATCAGATTTGAAATGAGTTTATATTTTAAAAAATACAATAAATTCACAAAGTAAAACATCAAATAATGTGTTAATAATGTGTTTTCCATATAGTGCTGGGTGAACTGAATTTCCAAATGACTCTTTTTGTTTGTTTGTTTTTTGCATTTTCCATACTGTCTCAACTTTTTCAGAATTGGGGTTGTAGAATAAAAGAAAACTCTCAATGTACAGAAAACTCTAATTCTAATAGTGGTTTCACTATTGTATAAAAAGCGTCATACAATTTTGAAGAGCTAAGGCAGACCCACCTCCTCCAAGGAACTAGCTAAATGTAACCAATTAGGACACAAGATTACCATCTTTGCTTTAGTTGGCATCTAGGCAGCAATTTGAAGTATTTTCAATGGTGTTATGCTCAGTATACCAGAAATAGCGTAGGTGAGAGATTGAGCCCAGTTTTTGTTAAAATGAAAAAAGTCTGATAAGTTATCCCTTTATGGCTTTTATCAGTGTAATGGGTAACCTTTTTGTGTGTCCGTTACTTAAAGAGTACAAAGTCTTCATACAGTGCTCGCAGGTTATATTTGATTCGTATATAATATGTGTCAAGGTAGACCCTGCAGCTATTGTACATAGACTGACTCTGTAAAACTAATGTGACGATGTATCCTTTGCCTATGTGTTTACGGCAAAACAAATAAGTCCATTACATTAAGGAGCTATATTGTGTAGATGCTGTCACTTAGTCTGTAACTTAAAAATAGACACAAAAAATATAAACGCTCACTTAGCAGTCTCTGCTCTTATCCTGCTGCAAGTTAAGTTTGTGATTACCTGATCCTTAGAAGGTAATGTGTTGAAGCCACCTTAGGATGTAAGCTTTAGAGCTCAGATAAGAAGGTTTTGTCCTTGTAGATCATGCAGCAAACTGCTGTGCTGTGAGCATGAGTTGTTAGTTGGTTGCGGATATAGCTAGAGGCGTAACTAGAAACCACAGGGCCCAGGTGCAAGAATGTAAGAAGGACCCACTCCAAGAAAAATGTGAATTTGATACATATCTTTTTTTTTTTTTTTTTACATTTAACACAGAAAAAAAAATGTGAATCAGATTTCATGTCTGCAAAATGGGGTACCTATGCCCACAGTCTGTGAGATGGTCTGACCCCCTATTACTGTATATAGTGACACTGTTTAACCCACCAATACTGTATATAGTGAGTTTGTGACACAGTCTGTAATCTGCCGGTGAGATGGCTGGCCTGACCATACCCGCCCCAGTACTTTATAATGTGACCACAGTAGTCTGTGACATGGTCCCGCCCCCCCGTACTGTATATAGTGGTACTGTATAGTGACACTGTTTACCCCCGCCCCCCCTTGCTGTAGTAACAAGGTCTGTAATCTGCTTGTTCCACAAACATACACACACACACACACACACACATAAATACACACACAGTCACATACATACATACACACATAAACACCAATGGGTAAAACAAAAACACTAACCCTTTAGACAGAGACAGAGACACTAGTGAAGCATCACGTTAAACTCACATGATATCAGTGCAGGCAGTGGCAGGTCAACTGTTTTTTTAAGAAGAAAAAATATTTTTTTATTTTTTTAAGCTGGGCCCCCCTGCTTGGTGGCCCAGTCGCAGTTGCGACCCTCTGCACCCCTGGTAGTTCCACCCCTTGATATAGGCCTGTGAAAATCTGCTAAAAAAAATCAAAACATCAAACATAGGCTCACCGAAGTGAGAGAAATCCAGCTGTTAATGGACCGAAAATAGTGCAATAAAAAGAAGCTTTTATTCAGTAATGCAGAAAAAAACAACTTTTTCAAAAAGTAAAAAATGTAGCAATATCAAAGCTAGTGAATCAGCCCACAAAGTACCATCACATCCAACATGTTTCGTGCCATTACAGCACTTCATCAGGAAAGTACTGTAACAGCATGAAACATGTTGGATGTGATGATACTTTGTGGGCTGATAAAAAGCTGATAAAAGCTACATTTTATTGCACTATTTTCAGGTCATTAACAGCTGGATTTCTTTCACTTCAGTGAGCCTATGTTTGTCCAGTTTGTTACATCAATTTATTTTCAGCAAAACCAAAAATATACTCAATATGCCTAAAATAGAATAGGTGAGCCATTAAGCCAGGGCTAGTTTTGTTACATTAGTTTACTTTAAGCAAAATAGAAGAATATTTTCCTAGGTTTAATTAAAGGGACACTGAACCCAATTTTTTTCTTTCATGATTCAGATAGAGGCCTCTAGTTATCAAGGTCTGTCGGATATGATCCGACAGTGCGGATCAGGTCTGACAGACCTCGCTGAATACGGTGAGCAATACGCTCGCTGTATTCAGCATTGCACCAGCAGCTCACAAGATGGGCCGCCAGTAGGGGGGTGTCAATCAACCCGATAGTACTCGATCGGGTTGATTTCCGACAATGTCTGTCCGCCTACTCAGAGCAGGCGGACAGGTTATGGAGCAGCGGTCTTTGTGACTGCTGCTTCATAACTGCTGTTTCTGGCGAGCCTGCAGGCTCTCCAGAAACACGGGGCATCAAGCTCCATTCGGAGCTTGATGCATATACCCCAGAGCATGCAATTTTCTGCAACTTTCTAATTTACTCTTATTATCATTTTTTCTTTGTTCTCTTGCCATCTTTATTTGAAAAAGAAGGCATCTAAGCTTTTTTTTTTGGTTCAGACCTCTGGACAGCACTTTTTTATTGGTGGATGAATATGTCCACCAATTAGCAGGAACAACCCAGGTTGTTCACCAAAAATGGGCCAGCATCTAAACTTACATTCTTGCATTTCAAAGAAAGATACCAAGAGAATGAAGAAAATTTGATAATAGGAGTAAATTAGAAAGTTGCTTAAAACTGCATGCTCTTTCTGAATCACGCAAAGAAAACATTTCAGTTCAGTGTCACTCTAAGCAATAAAAAGTTAAACATATATCAACAGCATAAAATAAATCTGTCTTAATTTAGTATAAAAATTAAGTTTATTAAATATTAGGAATGGAGGTGGTTTAATTGAGTTATCACCTGTTGATTAGGGATGGGCAAATGTTTCTAAAAATTCGAAATATAAAACGAATTTTGATACATTTGTTCATTCGAATCGAATTTTGAATGTTTATATAACATTCTAATATTCTATTTTCGAATTTTCTATAAAATTTGCAAATATTCGTTCGAAAAATAGAATGTTTAACTATGTGTTCATTCAATTTCGAAATGTAATATTCGAATTTGAATGTGACATTCGAATTTGAATGTAAGATTCAAATTCTAAATAGTATTTCTAGTCTACAACTGTGTTTAATAAATGCAATATTCAAATTTGAATGCTACATTCGAATTCGAATGTCACATTCTAATTCGCAATAGTATTTCTAGTCTAATACTGTGTTTTTTAAATGCAATATTTGAATGTAACATTCAAATTCGAAATAGTATTTCTAGTCTACAACTGTTCAATAAATGTAATATTCGAATTCAAATGCTACATTCGAATTCGAATGTGACATTCGAAATCGAAATAGTATTTCTAGTCTACAACTGTGTTTTTTAAATGTAATATTCGAAAACTGTAAATAACATTCGATAATAACAATTTTAAGAATATTCGTTCTTCAACATTCTATTATGTAAATCTAATTTCTAACATTCAAATTCGAATATAAACACATTCGCTCATCCCTACTGTCGATATTAAATTCTCTTGGGTCGAGATTTCTTGAGCAGGAGGGTTAGATATAAATAATATAATTATTAATTTTTATGTATATTGTGCATTACATAAAATAAAATAAATATATATATTATGCATTCAGTTTTTACGTTAACCCTCCAAATGTTGGAGAAATCAGGTCTAGTACAGAAGTTATTTATTTTTTTAAGAAACAATATTTGATTTAAAAAATGTATTTATATGTTTGGTAGAGAAAATAATAACTTGCTGTCTAATCGCAGCTAAGTACTTCAAACCTATAGGTGAATTATATTAAAGACAGCAAATCAGGAACAGCATGCTGCAATTTAAAGGACTTCATATTGCAATATGCGACATTGCCCACAGCTACACCTAGCAATCAGCTAGTACATATTTTAGGTCCTGACATGAGAACTACTTTATATTTCTATGTTCCATGTCAGTAGCTGACTGTGGAGGTGAATATCAGTCCTATTTTAATCTTAAGAAAATAGCTGCAGGTGACATAACCTTTCATGTTGTACCACTCTGTACATATACAAATAATCAGGGCTCTTGACCCTGTCTACATACATACAACAGTAAGTACAAACTTGACATTTGCAATCCAGATACCCCTTGTAGATTTTTTCCTCTTCTTATTTTCTGTTTCAATAATCTGTTGGAGGTTGAAAGAAAAAAAAAAAAGAATGAAACGAAGGAAAGAAGCATGAATGATTAATGCTGTCAAGCAAAAATAATGTATTTAGAGAAATCTATAAATCTGTTATTTGTGGCATTTTAGAAACTGAGCGGGGCACTCATTGGACCCGTCAGCCAAGGTTATGGAAAAATGATATAAATATTTTATTATATATTAATCTGCTGGCTGCCACGATGGGCAATGTAGTTTATTGTTAGAAATATTTGATTAAAAATACAGGACACTGGCTTTATTAATAGGTTAAATAAAATAGTTTGGCACTTAAAAATGTAATAATTTTGTAATATGTTTTTACAGACATAACGTTGTTATTTATGCTATTTATCAACTATATATTATTATTTTTTAGATCTTTTTTTGTTTATGTTACAAAAAACAATATATTTATACTATGTTATTTAAAAAAAAAACATCCCACACAACAGAACTTTAATCCCTCCCTTTTTACCCACAATTCTTTAGTATTTTTTTTCTTTCAGCAAGGAGTGATGGTGAAGCTTGAAGTGCTGATCTAAACATCTATTGAAAGGGGTTCTCACATGAATACGATACCTATTATGCCCCTCAGAGAGCAGGGAAAAGGACAGGGGTGTAAAGGCAGTGAGAATAATTCTCCCATGGGAGTTTGCCACTCGCCGGCCACAGGTGTCGCTCTGCAGCCTCCTCCTTTTGGTGCATCGAAGTAGATCAGGGGCCCGATCCGATATGCAGCGCCGCCCCCAAAAGCCGATGACGCCAGTTTTTGCGCTGTTTTGGTATCACATATACGGCGTAGCATACAAGTTACGCCCGTATATTTCATCCGTCGCCCGCAATTTTTACTCCCATAGGCTAACATGGGACCGCGTCGTAAGTTGGTATCCAATATCCAGCGCAAGGCCTTATGTGGCGAAAATGGAGAAATCTTTCTCCATTTTCACCTTGCCATAAAATGCAGCCATAGCAGGCCTTGCGCTGAGTATTGGAGCACCGTAACTCCCTAAAATGCCTTCCAAAAAAAAACACCTAACGCATGCGCAATGTCTATCTACCTGTCAACCGCAATCCCCCACCGCAATACCTAATAAAGTGTATTAACCCCTAAACCGCCGCTACCGGAGCCCACCGCCACCTACATTATATGTATTAACCCCTAAACCACCGCTCTAACCCTAACACCCTCCTAACTTAATTATTATTTAAATAAATCTAAATAATATTACTATTATTAACTAAATTATTCCTATTTAAAACTAAATACTTACTAATAGTTACATTGTAGCTAGCTTAGGGTTTATTTTTATTTTACAGGCAAGTTTGTATTTATTTTAACTAAGTACAATAGCTATTAAATAGTTAATAACTATTTAATAGCTACCTAGTTAAAATAATTACAAAATTAGCTGTAAAATAAACCCTAACCTAAGTTACAAATACACCTAACACTATACTATCAATAAATAAATTAAATTAATTAACTACAATTAGCTAAAATAAAATACAATTAAATTAAATAAACTATAGTACAAAAACAAACACTAAATTACAAGTGGATCAGCCAATAGAATTGATGTCGCATTCTATTGGCTGATCCAATCAGCCAATCGGATTGAACTTCAATCCGATTGGCTGATTAAATCAGCCAATCAGATTTTCCCTACCTTAATTCCGATTGGCTGATAGAATCCTATCAGCCAACCAGAATTCGAGGGACGCCATCTTGGATGACTTCATTTAAAGGGACCATCATTCATCTTTAGTCCGTCGTGCTGGAAGGATGCTCCACGCCGGATGTCTTCAAGATGGAGTCGCTCCTCGTCGGATGGAAGAAGATAGAAGATGCCGCTTGGATGAAGCTTTCTGCCGGTCCGGATGTCCCCTTCTGCCCGGATAGGATGAAGACTTCTGACGGCCTGGATGTCCTCTTCTGCCCGGATAGGATGAAGACTTCTGCTGGTCCGGATGTCCTCTTCTGCCCCATCAGATGAAGACTTCTGCCCGGATCGGATGACCACCGGTGCCCGGCTGATTGAAGATGGCTCAAGGTAGGGTGATCTTCAATGGGGTAGTGTTAGGTTTTATTAAGGGGGGATTGGGTGGGTTTTAGAGTAGGGGTGTGTGGGTGGTGGGCTGTAATGTTGGGGGGTGGTATTGTCTTTTTTTTACAGGTAAAAGAGCTGATTACTTTGGGGCAATGCCCCGCAAAAAGCACTTTTAAGGGCTATTTGTAATTTAATATAGGGTAGGGCATTTTATTTTTTGGGGGGCTTTTTTATTTTATTAGGGGACTTAGATTAGGTGTAATTAGTTTAAACTTCTTGTAATTTTTTTATTTTCTGTAATTTAGTGTTTGTTTTTTTGTAATATAGTTTATTTAATTTAATTGTATTTTATTTTAGCTAATTGTAGTTAATTAATTTAATTTATTTATTGATAGTGTAGTGTTAGGTGTATTTGTAACTTAGGTTAGGGTTTATTTTACAGGTAATTTTGTAATTATTTTAACTAGGTAGCTATTAAATAGTTATTATCTATTTAATAGCTATTGTACCTAGTTAAAATAAATACAAAGTTGCCTGTAAAATAAAAATAAATCCTAAAATAGCTACAATGTAATTATTAATTATATTGTAGCTATTTTAGGGTTTATTTTATAGGCAAGTATTTAGTTTTAAATAGGAATAATTTAGTTAATAATAGCAATATTATTTAGATTTATTTAAATAATAATTAAGTTAGGGGGGAGTTAGGGTTAAACTTAAGTTTAGGGGTTAATAAATTTAATATAGTGGCGGCGACGTTGGGGGCGGGAGATTAGGGGGTTAATAAATTTAATTTAGGTGGCGGCGGTGTAGGGGGGTCAGATTAGGGGTTAATACATTTAATGTAGGTGGCAGCGGTGTAGGGGGGTCAGATTAGGGGTTAATAAATTTAATGTAGGTGGCGGCGGTGTAGGGGGGTCAGATTAGGGGCTAATATATTTAATGTAGGTGGCGGCGGTGTAGGGGGGTCAGATTAGGGGTTAATAAATTTAATGTAGGTGGCGGAATTGTAGGGGGGTCAGATTAGGGGTTAATAAATTTCATGTCGGTGGCGGTGGATAGGTTTATTGCGGTGTGGGCTTTGGCGGTTTAGGGGTTAATAATTAGACTTATTGCGTTGTGGAGGGTTCTCGGTCTAGGGGTTAATACATTTATTATTAGGAGTGAGAGGGGGGGATTGCGGATATAGGGTACACGTATCGGGCTGATTTTTGGGAGGCGTGTTAGACAGACGGGAGATTTAATATTTTAGTTAGTTTTCTTAGGCGCTGGCAGTTTCTAAAGTGCCATAAGTCACTGGCAACTCCAGAAATGTGTAGTTATGCTTATTTCTGGACATCACTAGTTTATCCAACTTACGGCACTTTAGCAACTGCCGGCGCCATATATGTAATACCCCGATGTGCGAGGTGAAACTACGGGCGGCGCGTGTTCCCTCGCTTGCGCCAAAAACTATGCCGTATATCGGATCGCGCCCCATGTGTTGGGGGGTACTACACATGGTGGGCTCTTCTACTGGGCCCTAGGCTTATCTGGGACATCCCAAAGGAGCAACTCATCTAGGTAACCTGTACCCCCTAGGAGTACAATTAAATTAGAATTTTCCTCCTCATTTTAGGATGATTATGTGTCCTTTAATTTCAAATTTCAGAACACACACACTCTATTGCCAGAAGTATTTCTATTTTTTTTTATTTTTTTAAAAAACTACTTTGTTTAAAAAGGATATTTTATATGTCAAGTTATTTCTCTGACAAAAGGCTGAAAATTGTATATATGAGATTGCATTCTATTGGCTGTTCCGGTTAGGTTTAATTGTAACTTAGGTTAGGATTTATTTTACAGGTAATTTTGTAATTATTTTAACTAGGTAGCTATTAAATAGTAAATAACTATTTAATAGCTATTGTACCTAGTTTAAATAAATACAAAGTTGCCTGTAAAATAAATATAAATCCTAAAATAGCTACAATATAATTATTTGTTATATTGTAGCTATATTAGGGTTTATTTTACAGGTAAGTATTTAGCTTTAAATAGGAAGACTTTAGTTAATAATATTTAATTTATTTTGTTAGATTAAAATTATATTTAACTTAGGGGGGTGTTAGGGTTAGGGTTAGACTTAGCTTTAGGGGTTAATACATTTATTAGAGTAGCGGCGAGGTCCAGTCGGCAGATTAGGGGTTAATAAGTGTAGGTAAGGTAGGGGCGACGTTGGGGGGGCAGATTAGGGGTTAATAAATATTATGTAGGTGTCGGCGATGTTAGGGACAGCAGACTAGGGGTACATAGGTATAATGTAGGTTGCGGCGGTGTATGGAGCGGCAGATTAGATTGTAAGTTCCCACGGGAACAGGGCCCTCAATTCCCCCTGTATTTGTTTTGTTAAACTTTGGTGTCTTTTATATTGTATTGTACTGTACTTTTATCTTTGTACCCATGGACAGCGCTGCGGAATCTGTTGGCGCTTTATAAATAAAGAATAATAAGAATAATAATAATAAAAATAATAATAATTAGGGGTTAATAATATAATGCAGGTGTCAGCGATAGCGGGGGCGGCATATTAGGGGTTAATAAGTGTAAGGTTAGGGGTGTTTAGACTCGGGGTACATGTTAGGGTGTTAGGTGCAGACTTAGAAATTCTTTCCCCATAGGAAAAAATGGGGCTGCGTTAGAAGCTGAACACTGCTTTTTTGCAGGTGTTAGGTTTTTTTTCAGCCCAAACTGCCCCATTGTTTCCTATGGGGGAATCGTGCACAAGCACGTTTTTCCAGCTAGCCGCTACAGTAAGCAACGCTGGTATTGAGAGTTGAAGTGGCGGTAAATATGCCTGTACGCTCCCTTTTTGGAGCCTAACGCAGCCCTTCAGAGAACTCTAAATACCAGCGTTGTTTAGAAGCAGCGCTAGAAAAAAAAGATGCGTAACTAACGCACCCCTTTGGCCGCAAAACTCTAATTTTTTTATTGGAATTTTTTAAGGCCAAATATTTATTTTTATGTTTTTTATGACAGAGCTCTGTGTATGAATGGTAGCGAGTGTGAATATTAAATATCCAACTACTTTTCCATTTTCTAAATGATTTATTTATATGGGTTTTTATCCTAAATCCTGAAGTATTAAACATTGCGATTAACTAGCATGCATTTTTTGTATTTTTTAACCATGTTTGTTTAATCCACGATTAACATTTTTATCCACCTATTATATAGATATCACTTATAAATCTTTTAGTGTCATTGGTCACTTTGATTGTTTTGTGCAAAATACTTTATTAACTTATTTTATTATTTGTATTCATATATATTTTTTTTTTCACTTGTATTTACACACTATAGATTGATTGATTTATACATCGTTATTAACAATTTCATTCACTTAGAATTTCTAACACTCATATTTACTATCTATAGATAGAGTTTTTTACTCCTATATATTTATCACTATTAATTAGTGGATTTTCAAAACCAGCATCAGTATTTGCGCTACCTATATTCTTATTGTTTGATTGTTTCTTGCAAATTAAGTTGGGATAATTTGCTCTTTAAAGGGACAGTCTACACCAGAATTGTTATTGTTTTAAAAGATAGATAATCCCTTTATTAACCATTACCCAGTTTTGCATAACCAACACAGTTATATTAATATACTTTTAACCTCTGTGATTATCTTGTATCTAAGCCTCTGCAAACTGCCCCTTTCTTTCAGTTCTTTTGACAGACTTGCAGTTTAGCCAATCAGTGCCTGCTCCCAGATAACTTCATGTGCACGAGCACAGTGTTATCTATATGAAATACATGAACTAACACCCTCTAGTGGTGAAAAAAATGTTAAAATGCATTCTGAAGGGGCGGAGTTTAGCCACGCAGGCCGATGGCAGCTTTTTGCTAGAGCTCCTGAGCCCCGTGATGTAAAAAGTGAAGATAACGAGCATTTGGGATTTATTTCTTAATGTCCCCATGAATTTTAACAGCTAAGTGGCAGGTGGGATTGCATACCGTAGGAACAAAAAAAATAAAAAAAACTGTGAGGGAGTGCAGCACAGAAGAGGAACGCAGACACATTGGGGCCTGCGATATATACACCGGATCAAGCAGCGACAAACAGAACAGCTGACCTGAAGGATTATACCGGCATCAGAAGGAACTAAGGACTTTCAGCCGCAGATTAAAGACCGCAAGAGTGGTTAAAAGGATCGTGTGAGTTCTGCATAGACGGAGGGTTGCTCTGCCAAACAGTCATAAGTGATGCGCGGTGCCTAGAGTTATATGGGATGTAACAGAGACGGACAATGATACCTCTGTATCATAGACCAGTGTATCGGAGGTGAGTGACTTGCACCAAGCTGGGGCACTAAGTGTATAGGCAGAGGGAAAGTACCTGATAAAACGTAGGCCATTGGCCACGCGGTCATTGAGACAGAGAACGGGTTTCCTTTTTACTATTCATAGAGACGGAAGGTGCGCTCTTCAAACAGCACAGAACAGAGTGTGTGGGGCCTCTAGACATACCCTGAATCATGAAAAATCATCCCCATATCTAACCTCCAGGGCCTATAATTAAAACAGGGGTAATATCGGAGAGCCTACAGAGGTTGGACAGCCTATCAAATCCTGACAAGGGACTCCTTTCTGTGAGGGTAAAGCACTACACACTATAGACAAAATAACTGCTGAAAATTTCCTACATGAAATAGCCAGCATAGAAATAGACATCCTCCTCTTCTAACATACACTGGGATGCCCAATAAAAAGCAGATCAGAGGGGAGAAAGGCTACAGCAGCAGAACTCTAGGCCACTATCTTAAACCTAAAGATCCACAGGGTGCTGCTTCCCTGAACCAAGATTCAGTAGATCGGCAGTCAGCAATGGCTGAATTGGGCACAGCAGATATGTTGCCATCTAATTATGTAACAAAAGAAGACCTTAGCCAACTGTCATCTAAAGAAGATATCTAGATAGTAATGCATGAGGTGCGTACTCTGTACAAAGAACTGCATAAAGACATATCTACAATAAAAGACAGAATCACAGTGATTGAAGATGACCAGACTACGACTTCTAATTCTGTGACACAACTTGCCACTAAAGTATCCTCTCAAGAAGGTCTAATACAGTCATTAAATGACAAGATAGAAGACTTAGACAATCGGAGCCGCCGAAATAACTTGAGGGTGAGAGGGGTACCAGAGTCAATAACACCTATAGCAATAGAGAGATATCTTCAGAGTCTATTTAGGACTTTTAAGGGGACACCTAGCTCACCTTATATACTTATTGAAAGAGCACATTCTTAGATTAATTAACTTCCGAGATTCTTAGATTACTTAACTTCCGAGACAAGGAGGAAATACTACAGAACTCCCGTGCAAAGCAGCCGCTTCTACATGCGGGTATCCCAGTACAAATTTACAGTGACCTAAGCCCAGTAACATTGCAAAAACGTAGATCCCTGTCACACATCACTGCCGTACTACAGGCCACAAGATTCCATATCGCTGGGGATTCCCAGTGGCAATTATTGCCACCAAAGATAATAAGAACATGATCTACCGCACAGAAGAGGACCTTCCACAATTTTGCCGGGAACTTATGGTTAAAATACCACGACCGATAACATCAATGGCCTCTTCATCACAACTAGATACAACAACAGAGGGCCCGGAAAGACCTAACTAAGATTTTTTTCCCATCTTGGCTGCGGCCTAGAAACTGGCTTATAAGACACATAACCTCAGGAAAATGGGGACATGCTTTCCTTTCATTAGAAAGAGGACACCTCTATTGACTGTAAAGCAAGACATGCAGCTTTATAAAGATGGTGCCCAAAAAAAATAACGCTCTCCTTTTCAATCATAGTAATAATTTGCTGTATTTTGGGTAATACCCATGGTTTTGTTCCCTACTGGGCAGCACTCAGGTAAGAAAATATTGAAAGTATATCTGAACAGGGCTTTGACCCTGCCTGGCTAAGATAAAAGGGTATTGTTTGAATTAGATTAGACATAAATGCGGTTTTGCTGAGGATGTATTGGATGAATGAATATGCAATATATGGGGTACGTTATAAGTCATTCACCGCGACTGATTGAATACTTTGAACTTCCTACAATGCCGTAATGGTTAAATTACATGGACTAATGACCAATGCGCCACTGTTTGCTGTTGATGATGTTTAAGATGGTTACCACTTATTCAGTTAAAAATGTTAAGTTATACTTGTTTGCTCACTGTATAATCCAACAAATGTTTCTGTACTGTCATCACTTACATGCATTGTGGAGTTTGTGGATACTCTTTGCTATAGGGGAAAACAGTAACAGCTAAAATGTCTGGACTAATGCTCAAGATACCCATGTTTGCTGTTAATAATGTTTACAGTAGTTAACACATGTTCAGTTAAAAATGTTAAGATATGTTTGTTTGCTAACTTTATAACCCTGCGGATGTTTTCGTACTGTTGTCACTTTTATGTATAGCTGAGTTTATGGAAACTCACTGTTATGGGGGATATAAATAATAGTAATCGAATTCCCTGATTGCTCCACACGGAGATGAGGCTTATCTCTGTCTCATGATCAACCAAAGATTAGTATTTAACACACATTCATCACGGGGACACCCCCCCATTGACTTTCTTTGTTTCATTCTTCCTACTGAGACTCTGTGGTACACCACCGGGTATTCCTTTTACTTTCACCTAGGTGGTTTATATCTTATTTTTTCAGCTTAGCATATACTCTGGTTTCCATTACTACATAGCTAAACATTGAATAATACAATGTTTAGCTATGTATTCATTCAATTTCAAAATGTAATATTAGAATTTGAATGTGACATTCGAATTTGAATGTGACATTCAAATTTGAAATAGTATTTCTAGTCTACAACTGTGTTTAATAAATGTAATATTCGAATTTGAATGCTACATTCGAATTCAAATGTCACATTCGAATTTGAAATAGTATTTCTAGTCTAATACTGTGTTTTAAATGTGATATTCGATTCGAATGTGATATTCGATTCAAATGTGACATTCGAATTTGAAATAGTATTTCTAGTCTAATACTGTGTTTTATAAATGTAATATTCGAATTCAAATGTGACATTTGATTCAAATGTGATATTTGATTCGAATGTGACATTCGAAATAGTGTTTCTAGCCTACAATTGTGTTTTATAAAAGTAATATTCAAATTCGAATGTGACATTCGAATACTGTAAATAACATTCGAAAATCGAATTTTTAAGAATATTCGTTCTTATCAACATTCTATTATGTAAATCGAATTTCTACAATAACATTCTTTCTAACATTCAAATTTGGATATTAACACATTCGCCCATCCCTACATCTAACATTGTAACGGTAATGAACTCTTGTATTTTTATCGAGCAACAAAAAGTGCGTCTGTTTATGCACAGAGAAAAGAAACAGAAAAGTGTAGTCTGAGATATTTGTATAAATACACAATTGCCTTTATAGACTTTATTTTGCTAAACTTGGATTCTGCTTCTGTAGAAACAACAATATTATGAATCAAATACATTTAAATTATTTTCCAGGGCAAGCATCATGAAAATAGATCTCTTTTTGTAGATTATATTTTCAAACAAATAGTGGCTGTCTATTTCTGGTCATAATAGACTTCTCATTGTCACACACAATAATTTGATATTAAATTCATTGATCATCAAAGAAGTACAAGATTGTTATGGTCTGTAGAATGAAGTTTATCCTCATTCCTGCCTAGTTTTCTATTAAAGAATAAAAGACAGAATAAAAATAATTATTTCAATTATAACTTATATAGAATCCATTGATTGTATGAGAACAGTGTATTACTATTTTCATTGTCTTCTCCCAGACACAGTAGCCACCAATTCAACTGAGGTTCATTGCAAGACAATGCCCACATGCAATATATTCTTTATTAATTTTTTATAAAATAGTTTAGGGCCAGATTATAAGTGGAGTGTTATTTAACGTTCCCGCTCGAGCGTTAACTGCGCTATAAGTAAGCTTGTGAGCGTCGGGTTGCGCTGGTATTACAAGTTGAAAGTAAACTGTTTTCGCTCGCACGCTAACCTGACGAGATATATATAGATGATTATATATAGGTATAGATATATACAAATATGAAATTTATATGTAGAAATATATAGAACATATTCTGCTACGTGCAGAACATTGGAATGTGAAATATTTAGAGTAAATAAACAGTATAAAACTTTCTTAAATATGAATATTGCATAAAAATGTTTTTTTCATGTTTGCCTCTACTTAACTGCAAAGGGCTCCAATGCACATATGTATATATATATATAAATAGATATATACACATAAATACATATGTAAACTTATATATATATACACATATTCATCTTTAGATATGTATGTATCTCAACAATAAAATCCCTTTGCATGGTTTTTATTTCTAACACCTGAAACCTTATATCTTTTAAGCCCTTATAACTTTTTTGTGCAATATTTTTTAGAAATATATTTTATTAGATGGGGTTATAATGAGTGTAACTATACTTTGTAATGTATTTTTGTTACACCTTTTTGTTTCACGCGTTAACCTCAATTGCGCTCAAGTGATTGCATTTACTTTTAACTTGTAATATGAGCAAAAAAACTGACGCGCACAAACACCCGCAATATCCCTTTTTGCTTGCACGTAACTGTCAGTGATGCACTCGTAATCTAGCTCTTAATATTTTAAGCCTTTTTTTTCCTGGCATCTATTTCTCAAGTAAAAAATGTTTCCACTACTTTATTTGACTTTTCCACCACTGAAGCAGTGCTTTGTGCTGATTTAATTAAATATAAGTTTATTGAGTTTATGTAAGGTTACAAATTCTTACTTACAGGTACTAAACATTATATCACACACATTATGTTACCATTAATTAATTAATAAATACAGGGACAACCATATGGGGAAGAATATATAAAGGAATTGTATTTAATATTCAAAAGAAATAACTTACAGATGGCAGACATTGAGTCCCTAATGTACAAACACCTTCAAAGTTGTAAGGCTGTAATCAATAAAAAGCTTTGTAACACACGCCTTAATATGTTCATTAGATAAATGAACATGTCACTTAAAGGCCAATTCTCTAAAGCTCTCTTGCTAGGCAAGATTTCTCTAAGAAGTCTCCTTTCTACTTTGAGGTCCATCAAATAATTTTAGAAAGACAACTTTTAGCTTGAGAGATGTTTATCTTGCAATGTATGGTTTCTAGATGTGAAGGAAAGACACATTAATTACAATAGAGGGTCTAAAAACCCCAAGATTCTGTGTAATTTCTTGCTGACAAGTTTTTTAACATTATGCTCTATAAAACAGACACCTAGATTACGAGTTTTGCATTACGGTTTTAACGCTGAAAAAATGGCAATTTAAGCGTAAAAACAGTAACGCAGTCATTACGAGTCATGTCGGTATAGCTATACCGCAAGGATTGTAGCCTGTAATGCAACATCAATCCCGCACTTACAAAAAATTACGTTTTTGTGTGGGATTTCCATAGTGCCGGTAGTACAGGTTGTCCGGCTAAAATGCTTGCGTTACAGCCTATACAATACCGCCATTGAGAAATGTTTCACAAAACTCATAACTAAACTGTTACAAAGTACACTAACACCCATAAACTATCTATTAACCCCTAAACCGAGGCCCTCCCGCATCGCAAACACTATATTAAATGTATTAACCACTAATCTGCCGCCCCCCCCACATCCCCGCCATTATAATAAAGTTATTAACCCATATTCCGCCTATCCCCGACACCAACACCACTAACTGATTTGAATAGCCAATCAAATTTCATTAGCTCTCATCCTATTGGCTGTTTTGAACAGCCAATAGGATTTCAGTAGCTCTCATCCTATTGGCTGAATTGAATTTCAAGAATCAAATCAGCCAATAGGAATGCGAGGGGCACCATTTTGAAAAGGCTCCCTTGCATTGAAGATCCGGTGTACGGCGGCGACCATATGAAGAGGATGCTCCGCGCCGGATGTCTTCAAGTATGGATCCACTCTGCGCCGCCGGGATGAAGATAGAAGACACTGCCTGGATGAAGACTTCTCACCACCTGGATGAGGATGGATTTCCGGACTTCAGAAACTGTGAGTGGATCTTCGGGGGTTAGTGTTAGGTTTTTGTTTTTTTAATTTTGGGTGGGTTATTTTTTTTTAGGTTAAAAAAACCTAAGCTACCCATTGCCCTCAAAAGGGCATTTGTATGGGCATTGCCCTTTTCAGGGCAATGTAAAAGAGCAATGCCCATACAAATGCCCTTTTCAGGGCAATGGGTAGCTTAGGTTTTCTTATAGTTAGGTTTTTTTGGGGGGGGGGGGGTTGGTTGGGTGGTGGGTTTTACTGTTGGGGGGTATTTGTATTTTTTCCAGGTAAAAGAGCTGATTTCTTTAGGGCAATGCCCTACAAAAGGCCATTTTAAGGGCTATTGGTAGTTTATTGTATGCTCGTGTTTTTTTTTTATTATAGACGTATTAGTGCTGCTAGCATTGCTGCAGAAATTGAAGGGGTGGGGGGTCAGTCTATAAGTGTTTAGACCAATTTGATGCAGTGTGTGGTGTTTGGTCAGAACACTTACAGGCTTACCCCCCACCTCTTCAATTTCTGCAGCAATGCTAGCAGCACTAATACGTCTATTTCCCAAAGACAACCTCTGGATATCATGCTGAGTGCATGCACTCCACTTCTTTGGTCGATCATTGCGAGGCCTGTTCTGAGTGAAACCTTTCCTGTGAAACAGCTGTATGGTCTTGCCCACTGTGCTGCAGCACAGTTTCAGGGTCTTGGCAATCTTCTTATAGCCTTAGCCATCTTTATGTAGAGCAACAATTCATTTTTTCAGATCCTCAGAGAGTTCTTTACCATGAGGTGCCATGTTGAACCAGTATGAGAAAGTGTGACAGTGATAACACCAAATTTAACACACCTGCTCCCCATTCACCCCTGAGACCTTGTAACACTAATGAGTCACATGACACCGGGGAGGGAAATGGCTAATTGGGCCCAATTTGGACATTTCCACTTAGGGGTGTTCTCACTTTTGTTGCCAACGGTTTAGACAATAATGGCTGTGTGTTGAGTTATTTTGAGGGGACAGCAAATTTACACTGTTATACAGACTGTACACTTACTACTTTACAATGTAGCAAAGTGTCATTTCTTCAGTGTTGTCACATGAAAAGATATAATAAAATATTTATAAAAATGTGAGGGGTGTACTCACTTTTGTGAGATATTGTGTGTGTATATATATATATATATATATATATATATATATATATATATATATATATATATATATATATATGTATGCGTGTGTATGTATATATATATATATATATATATATATATATATATATATAATCAATGTAAATATTTGCATAGGAAATTAGCACATCTAGGCAAGAATCCCCGCTTGCTTTTCGGGGATTCTTGCCTAGATGTGCTAATTTCCTATGCAAATATTTACATTGATTTAATTTTGAGACATGGAGGATTTTAATCTCAGTTTTTTTCTCCCCCCATAATTAAAAAAAAAAAAAAAAAAAAAAAAAAAAAATATATATATATATATATATATATATATATATATATATATATATATATACCAAAAATAACTAGAGTACTGCATTGAGCAATGATGCTTTTTTATTGGACTAACTATACATTTATAAGTAGACAAGCTTTCAGAAGAATTCCTTCCTTTCTCAAGTCTGAAGCAGTACTGACCAATTCAATGGAATTTTCAGATTATATCTTTAATATATCACAGGCAGGTGGCTAAAAGGACAGCAAGATGTTACAGAGGTCTGAGTGCAGGGAGAGGAGGGGGTGTTGTAAAAATCATGAGGGCGCTAAGGTGAAAGAAGCAGAAAGTGTCCAGTGTATATAAATATAAATATATATTTAAATAAATAATGAATAAGATATATTTATAAATTAATATTTAAAAAGAAAAAGAAAATTTCCTTCTATTTGAAGAACATTGGAATGTTCAATTTTAATATCTCACGTCGGCTGAGCGCACTAGGTCTAACATGATTGCGGGTGCCATGAGCGATAAGTATTAGTTTTTTTTCATAACGCACCCCATTGAAGTCAATGGAGCAATATTCAAAGTTCTGAAGTAAGCGCAAATTGGGTTTTGGTGGCAAGCAAACATTTTACTTTCAACTTGGAATACTCACGCAAACCCATGCACGTTCACTTCTAGCAGTGTTTGCGAGAGAGTAAAAGCACTAAATAGAGCACAACTTGTAATCCGGCCTTCTGTTTATAAACTAACACAGCATACAAAACATGTTTTGCTGACCTTCGTATTTGTCATGAGCGCACTAGAGACATCACTATGTCTGTCTGCCAGGTGGTGCTGTGGTTGCACTAAATTTGCAGTTACAATGCCTGCTGAGGCCTAAACAGTACAGGATGTGCTATATGCCTTCCTCTATTAAGAGGGATGGATAGTGGTCCAGTATTGGAAATACTATCTAAATGAGGCCTTTAACTTGTTAAATGACAAATTGACATATTTCGAAATAAAAAGGATCCTACTAATGGATTTAAAAAAGGTCTTATGGGATATTTTAGTACCAGCAAAAGAAGGGAACATTTTAAATACAGATTTATTTAATTTTAATTACAATCCCTGCCCTAAGCCAAGATACCTGTTTTTTTTTACCACCTCCCTAAAATCCACAACCCCCCAAAAAAACAGGAAGACCTATAATTCCTGGGATTGGCTCTGTCAGTAGTAACTTTTAATGTTTACATTGATTGGTATTTGTAAACTATGGTGAAATCTATTAGATGAAAGACACAAAATATATTAAAGTTAAATTGTAAGTGCTTTAATGGGAATCTAATTTTCTATGAATGACTTGTAATATGTTTGCCCTTTACACGAGTTTACCTCATGAATCTGGAATAGTTGCTTTTAAAAATATGTGTAACGGGTGGGACATTCAGGGCAAACATATACAATTTCTAATAGGTGAAATGCAATTTGTTTTAAACTACAGGGAGTGCAGAATTATTAGGCAAGTTGTATTTTTGAGGATAAATTTTATTATTGAACAACAACCATGTTCTCAATGAACCCAAAAAAACTAATTAATATCAAAGCTGAATAGTTTTGGAAGTAGTTTTTAGTTTGTTTTTAGTTATAGCTATTTTAGGGGGATATCTATGTGTGCAGGTGACTATTACTGTGCATAATTATTAGGTAACTTAACAAAAAACAAATATATACCCATTTCAATTTATTTTTACCAGTGAAACCAATATAACATCTCAACATTCACAAATATACATTTCTGACATTCAAAAACAAAACAAAAACAAATCAGTGACCAATATAGCCACCTTTCTTTGCAAGGACACTCAAAAGCCTGCCATCCATGGATTCTGTCAGTGTTTTGATCTGTTCACCATCAACATTGCGTGCAGCAGCAACCACAGCCTCCCAGACACTGTTCAGAGAGGTGTACTGTTTTCCCTCCTTGTAAATCTCACATTTGATGATGGACCACAGGTTCTCAATGGGGTTCAGATCAGGTGAACAAGGAGGCCATGTCATTAGATTTTCTTCTTTTATACCCTTTCTTGCCAGCCACGCTGTGGAGTACTTGGACGCGTGTGATGGAGCATTGTCCTGCATGAAAATCATGTTTTTCTTGAAGGATGCAGACTTCTTCCTGTACCACTGCTTGAAGAAGGTGTCTTCCAGAAACTGGCAGTAGGACTGGGAGTTGAGCTTGACTCCATCCTCAACCCCAAAAGGCCCCACAAGCTTATCTTTGATGATACCAGCCAAACCAGTACTCCACCTCCACCTTGCTGGCGTCTGAGTCGGACTGGAGCTCTCTGCCTTTTACCAATCCAGCCACGGGCCCATCCATCTGGCCCATCAAGACTCACTCATTTCATCAGTCCATAAAACCTTAGAAAAATCAGTCTTGAGATATTTCTTGACCCAGTCTTGACGTTTCAGCTTGTGTGTCTTGTTCAGTGGTGGTCGTCTTTCAGCCTTTCTTACCTTGGCCATGTCTCTGAGTATTGCACACCTTGTGCTTTTGGGCACTCCAGTGATGTTGCAGCTCTGAAATATGGCCAAACTGGTGGCAAGTGGCATCTTGGCAGCTGCACGCTTGACTTTTCTCAGTTCATGGGCAGTTATTTTGCGCCTTGGTTTTTCCACACGCTTCTTGCGACCCTGTTGACTATTTTGAATGAAATGCTTGATTGTTCGATGATCACGCTTCAGAAGCTTTGCAATTTTAAGAGTGCTGCATCCCTCTGCAAGATATCTCACTATTTTTTACTTTTCTGAGCCTGTCAAGTCCTTCTTTTGACCCATTTTGCCAAAAGAAAGGAAGTTGCCTAATAATTATGCACACCTGATATAGGGTGTTGATGTCATTAGACCACACCCCTTCTCATTACAGAGATGCACATTACCTAATATGCTTAATTGGTAGTAGACTTTCGAGCCTATACAGCTTGGAGTAAGACAACATGCATAAAGAGGATGATGTGGTCAAAATACTCATTTGCCTAATAATTCTGCACTCCCTGTATAATTATTTTCAATTTGAAGGGAAATTTTATAGGCAAATTCAGGGGAAGGCCATGGGTACTATCATGGCACCATCTTACGCCAATATTTATACGGGATACTTTGAGAATTACAGATATATTGACAACATCATAATCATCTGGAAAGGGACCTTGAAAGAGGACTTCATTCAGTATATCAATTGCAATGATTTCAATTTAGAATTTACAGACAAGATAAGCCCTAAGCATATTGATTTTCTACATCTGACTTTTTTTTTTTTTTTTGTAGATGATGACCTGAAAGTGACTACTAAAAAGTCTAATCCATATGGTCAATTCCATAGGATACGTTGGAAATGTTCCAAAGAACAGGATTATTTATTGGCAGCAGAAATCCTGCAGGAAAAGTTTGCACAGAAAGCATATTTGGAAGCTCTAATAACTAAAGTCAAGGAATATTGTCTCCTAACACCCAGAAATGAGCTTCTTCAGAAATCAAAAAGCCATTATAGAAACAATAAGTTTAATATAGATGGAGGAGTTAAGTTCATCATGACCTATAGTGAAGTGGCTAGGGTTGCTAAGTCTATTTTGAAAATACAATGGAAAATTTTACAGGGGGATTTAGGGGAATACATAGGTTAAGCCCCTGAAGTAATTTTTACGAAAAATCGAGATATGAAAAATTTCCTGGTCCCTCAAAACTTAAACTGACTTTTAAGAAACACTTGTAAGGGAAACACTATGTCTAACTAGCTAGCTCTGAAACCAGGAACATGTAGATGTGGCAAGCCAAAATATAGTATGTGTGGACATATTGGTCTAAAAAACTTCTAAAAGTTACAATCTGAAAACATAGTGTGTCATTATTATTATTAATATTATTATCAGTTTTTTGTAGAGTGCCAACAGTGCTATAGACATAAGCATGGTATACATGGTAACATTTATAGGGATCAAATGGGTAGAGGGCCCTGCCGAGAGTTACAGTGTAGTCAGCTCTTATGAAGGTGATCTGCAAACAGCTGGGCTCATAGACTTGCATGCTAAAGGGGGTTCAAGGGGATAGCAAAGGAGGAGAGTAACTGGGGTTAGTAAAGGTTAGTGTAGGTTGTATGCATCCCTGAACAGTAGAGTCTTTAGAGAGCGTTGACATTTTTTGTACAGTACACAATAAAGATCCATTTGAATTAAGGATCAGGATATTAGAATAAAATCTCCTGTGTTCTTCTTAAAGTCAAGAGAGACTTACCCTTTTGAGACAATGCAAAACAAAATGGATACATTTACTATGTAGCCTTACCCCTAAAGAGATGAATATAGACATAGAACTTCAGGCATTTATGATTTAGCACAGAGAACCAGCTCAAGGAAAATGTGAGAGATATTTTTGGTTCTCTTAAGTTTATGTTATTATTAATATTATTTGGATTTCCTATGTGCATATATATATATATATATATATATATATATATATATATATATATATATATATAATCAATCAGGATAAGGATAAGCACTCACTGGATTTAAATACAATAACTATTTATTGGTAGTGACGTTTTGGGGCATTCACTCCTTCCTCAGACAACCCAAAATGTGATTCAAACAGTGTTATATAACAAATCAAACCCCTCCCCCATCAAGTAATCAGCCAATCAAAATACATCAAAGTAAATCAACAAGAGATGTATGTTAACAATGAACATTTCACTCATGTGTGATACCATCATAGTATACAATATTAACACTAAAAAAATAATAATTATCTATTGTGAAACAATTGTGTATGTCATTGGTAGCAATATGAGTGGCCATGGAACCTGGCCAAAGTCAGCATAATCAATGTCAATACATATCTAACTCTACCTTACAGCAAATAATATTATGAACATAAGAGGCATGCACTTCGATTACTACAACTAAAAAATGACTGCTTACTTGTTATAGCCTATATGAGAGTTGCGAGGCTAAGTATGAAATAAGCCATGCACGCTGAATCCAGCGTGGTCACAGGAGGGCGTGTGAGCATCCGGGTTACTTCCGGATCAGCACGCACTGAACAGAGCTGTGTTATGTGTTGCCATGGCAACCTGTCGCAGTCTGACATGCTTTGTCAAAACGAGGCTAGCATCTGAGTGACAGCAGCAGGCTGCCATGGCAACCCCGTACCATATAAACAATACTATGTGAACAGCTGGCACAGTCTCATTATCTTCTAGATTGGGCTAAACGATACACTGTTATTAATTTGGCCAATGTTTCTTTTAGCAATTACTTTGCTCATTCGCTAAGTCGCGTTCTCTGGGAGCTGACTAAGTTAGCAGCTGTCAGAAGTTGCCGCTTGTAGTGATTACCAACAATCTAGCTGCGGTCACTATAAAAAGAGAAGGGTACATCCACCTCATATTAGAACCATGTTTCTAAGAGACAGTTAAAAAGAAACAGTAAAAAATGGACATATTATATCAGAACTAGATAACCTATCTGGCACTAAATCTGAGGATCTAGAAACAAACTAGAATAAGTCTGAAAGGAACGTAGTTACATCTAGAGTTAGTAAGTCCCATCTATAGGCAATCTGTTTAAAGTACCACCAATGTGTATCCACTACCCCCTATTCAATATCCTTAGCGACCCAACACTAATATTGGGATTATGATGGATAGTAAAGGTAAATCAACCCATAGATTACAGCAAAAAGGGGAGGGGGGTAAGATAAGTAACTAGAGTGTCTAGGGCACTACCTCAATCATTAATCAAATATACAAATAAAAATACAAATAAAAATAAAGATTTAGAAAGAGGGCTGTGTTCCAATTTCCCATAAACAATAGATAAAATATCATCACCTCAATAGGGAGTTATGCCATTATAGCTCAAACTATTTTTTATTACTACAGTGGAGGGTGGAACGTCTACAATCAACTTCAAATCACTTGGAGCATGGTAATCCACCAATAGGAGATGGAAAACGTGGACTCTCAGTGTATCCATCAGGGCACCCATGGAATTACATGGACTCTCATCATTAAATGGTATATCTGGATATATCATATCCATTCTTCCAGGAATTATAAGAAGCAGTGCCAGTCCAGATTTGCATTAAGTCCACCAGGGTGTACCGTTCCAAGTCTATGGATCCATTTGGCTTCAATTTGAAGGAGCCTGATCTTTCTATTACCTCCACGTGGCATTGTTGGTACATGGTCAATAAGCATAAAGCGTAAATCCTTCACCGTGTGTTTCATCTGTACAAAGTGGCGTGCCACTGGTTGTTCAGATGTACCATCCTTGATTGCTGTCCTGATGGCACTCCGATGGTTAGCCATCCTCTTCTTGATGTCATCATCCGTCTTACCGACATAGTACTTTCCACATGTACAGTTCAACAGATAGATCACAAACGGAGTAGAACACATTAGATTAGATGGTGTTGGATCTTGAAACTCTTGGTGGTGTGTGGATGGTGGAAGGTTTTGCTTTGTATCATTGAGTTGCACGTTGTGCAACCCAGGCACTTAAAACAACCCTGTCTCTTAGATTTTAACCATGTGTCTTTGATGTAGGCGTGTCTTGGGTCAGTAATCATTAGCATGTCTTGGAGGTTGCGTCCTCTTTTATATCCCATCCTTGGTGGGGAAAAATCTTTAAATGGTAGCTGTTGGTCTGACGTCAATAGGTCCCAATGGTCCTTCACCGATCTTGCTACAATCCCAATGTTGGATGAATATGTCATGGTACAGGTCATCCGTTTCTCAGCAGGTTTCTCTCCTTTTGTTTTGAGTAAGGTGCTCCTCTCGGTGTCCCTAGCTAATTTGTGGCCTTTTTGAATAGTTGCAAAGGAGTAGCCTCTCTGTAGAAATTTGATGGACATCTCCTCTAGTTGTGTCTCACTATTCATCCGTACCGAGTTATTTCTCACTACTCGGTAGAGTTGTGCCAATGGAATGGCTCTGATAAGAGATCTCGGGTGGCTACTGCTTGCCAAGAGGAGGGAGTTCCTGTCCGTGGGTTTTTGGTACATGGTGGTCTCTAATTGTCCATTCTCTTTGAATATCCTCAAATCTAGAAAATCGATTGAATCTTTACTAGCCACCATCTTAAATTTCACCGGGTGTGGAAGATCATTGAGTGCCTGTATCCACTTGTATAGATGTTCTTCTGTACCTCTCCACACCAACAGCACATCATCAATATATCTCATATATTTGATGATCTCAGGAAAGTCTATGAGGTTCCTGAGATCATCAAATATATGAGATATACTTACTTGGAGTCTATATATATATATATATATATATATATATATATATATATATATATATATATATATATATATATATATATATATATATATTATTTTTTATTATTATTTTAAAGTTTCTATGTATTTTAATCAGTACCATTTAGGCATAGCGCTGTTCTCCTTTTAATTTTTTCTTTAGGTGCTCATGGAAGCTTTTGTCACTATGACTCCTCAGATGTCATTTTATTATAGGATGTATGTAGTGTTTTAATGTTATCAAATCTCATGTGTGACTAGAGGGGGTGTGTTAGCATCCAGTGTGGGCATGATAAAATGTGGAGGATGGGCACTATTTGTCTATTTTCCTGGGAGACTAAAACACTACCTGTTGATGTAAATTTCTTGAGAAAGTCTGCCTGTGAGTGGAGGAAACACGTAGAGGAAGCCAGGTATCGTGGAAACAGAGTGTGGGATGTACCTCAGCATGTGCCGTATATCAGTATGGCTCATTGAGGAAGGAGATCAGAGCAAGTCCCAAAGCTGTAGCTCTGCATTTCTGGGGATCTGTCTAAGCTGTTCCGGTATTACACAAAGACTGTTGAGATACACTGATTGTTTGTACGCATCTTGTAAGTGCAATTTTATAGTTTCATATTTTGGTATAATAAACATCCCTGTGCATCGCAGATGTGCCTTTTTATCTTTTAAATATAGTACTTCAAATGAACTATTTGTTATTTTGAGGGGGGAAAATCCCTTTATCCCTAAATATTGAGTGTGCAGTGCGTCTCAATTATTTTGCCTTACCACCCAGGTTACAATTTCTCTTTTAACACAGCGTTTCCTGATATACTCTACCTTTTAATATGATAACATGACTTGTTGCGTTTTAACTGAATAAGAAACAATCTACTTTTGCTGGAGAAGACAAAAAAATGATCAAGAAGTCCTAAATATACCGGCCTCAGGCAGTGACCATAGCAGAAAAACACGGGTCACTTAGAAGTCAATGTTCATATTGTGACGCAAGCTCTTTAGGGATTGATAAAAAATGTTTCCCCTAGATTAAATTCCAGAAATTAAAACCTGGGAAAATCATTTGTAATGATATTACATTTACAACTTCTGGCTTAATCCGTTCACAACCTCAGGGCAAAGAAAATCATTGCAAGACTTGGCCTGAGATGCATCTTAACCTCTTCATTGCCTACAGGGTTTTTTTTTTAATTTTTATTATGCCATTTTGTCATAATTCAAACTGTTCCGAATGAAAGATCTATTTTTATCCATATGCCATCATAATGTAATTACAATTATATTATATTTGTAATTTTAGTTCAGTCTGATATTGATTAATAACTTTCTGATTTCTTCTACAGTCAGACAAAATCCTTTTAATTTCCTCAACCACATTTACAACGAAAGGATGTGACCTGCAGTCCTATTAAAGTGTTAGGAAAAGGTAGGAACACAGCCAAAACCCACGCATTACCCTAAAAAATATATATACACATTTATTAAAGGGCTGACGGAAACTTTCTAGTGACAAGCACAGCCACATCTAGACATTATTATACAATAAGGAGCAGTTTTTGAAAGTGATGATTTTTGCACAAGATGTAAATGTGTTTCTCAACTGAAAGCCTATAACGCAGCAAAGCAAAGGCTTTAATAACCACTTTCTATTAAAAAAAATACATTGATTTATGTCAAGCACCGGACTATATACACCAAAATGAGATATGTCTCTCTATTAAAGAAAAGTTTTAAAAAAAGTCTGAATTATTACTTGGAGTCTCTTTTCGGGTTGAAAAGTTCATTCCATTGAATATGCTTGGAATTACAGATGTTTCGCTTATTGAGGAGAGCACTCCTACCCCATTAAATATAACCCACATTGTTTGAACAAATTCCAGCGTCACCTTTTTTGCTTTAAAGATAAAATACAAACTGGGTGCAAAAAAGTGAACTATTCTCAAAAGTAATTTTGCCTTCACTTGCAGACAAAGAGCATGCCTTTGAATTTCTGTTAATAATAATACTACCAAATACGTCCCTATAAAAGTCTGCTGAGTGCATATTTTAGATAAAAAACGTAATATCGGTGTCATTTTAAAGTGAAGTCAACGTTGCATCAGATTCACTGGTTCTCATTGTTCATATACAGGATCTTAAGTTTATCTGAATAATGAATCACTTATATTCAAGTTCTTATAGTCAGTTCTCCATGGCAACCATTTGTTATAAGTTTGTCTTGGGTCAAATGGTTTAACACCCAAATAAACAGGTGATGTCATAAACCACATTTCCTTATGGAAGCTGTGAATTGTTTTTTGATTACCATACTATGCTTCTTCCTGGAAATCACCTAATCTTCTGTCTGTACTGAGGCAAACTGACATGTCTGATTATATGAAATTTGTAACCTGCTCCTAATACAAAGATAAAAACAAAATATATATGATATTGATCACAAAAATATAAAGATTCAATATTCTCTATTTCATATTATTAGTCTTACAAGTTGAATCATGGGTTATGTTTATTATATTTTATAGTTGTTTACTATAAGAAATAGTGTGAAGTAGTTGTGTATCTAGTGACCCAAATGTTATATATGGCCCTTAAAGGTTTCCCTTAAGCCATGAAACTGTTCTCTAAAAAATGAATGAATTACTCTATTTTTCTCACAGAGAACACATCTTCTGTGTTATCACATAAAATAATCACACCTTTTGTCCTACCTCTTTCCCCTTTTAATCATACTCCCAACACATATTCGGAGAACTCAACCAACCATTTTGTTGTGGTTCCAATATATGGTTTCAAAGTATTTTATTATATTATTATATTATTATTTTATTATATCAAGAACTTGGGGAGCAAGTTGTTGTCCTAGGACATAGTGTAGAAATGCATATTGATACGATCACATATATGTTTGATAGATTTTATAACTTCTTATGTTGTGAAAGTGGGTTTTGTGCAATGTGCTACTGCTTACTATCCTGACAACCTTTCAAAGGTATATTTGGTTTACAAACTATTACTAGTAAGTTTTTTTTTATTTCAGCTTAATTTTTGTTTGCTGCAAACTGAGAATTTATATCAGTGTCAGGTGCTCACTTGTTAACTTCACTCTACCCTGTGACATTCTATTCTGTATCCCTGGGAGTCTCATTACTTTCTATAAGTGGCATTTCTCATCTGTCTGGGACTTCCAGGTTCAGCCCCAGCATTATAATTTATCTTCAAGATGCACAATCATTGGGCCCATATAAAACTAATGAAGCTTTCTTGGATACATAATCTTTTAAGGCAGATTGAGGTTAATGGGACATGCAATCCATTTTTTTGTATAATTCAGATAGAGCATACAATATTAAACAGCTTTCTGATTTGCATTATTTTGGTTTCCTTTGTTAAAAAAGCAGCAAAGCACTACTGAGAACTAGCTGAACAAATCAGGTGAGCTTTTGGCTCCCAGTAGTACATTGACGCTTCTGACCCTACCTAGGTATGCATTTCAACAAAGGTTGTCAAAAGAATAAAGCAAATTGGATAATACAAGTAAATTGGAGAGTTGTAAAAGATTGTATGTTCTACCTGAATCATGAAAGAAAGAAAAAATTGAGGTCCATGTCCCTTTAAGTGAGCACCTGCCACTTATATAATTTCTCAGTTTGCAGAAAATACAAATTAAACTGAATTTGTTTCACTACAATTTAATTTTCATTTGCTTCTAGTTTAGTAAACATTCCTTTTCTGTCAGTTAAAGGAACACTAAATACAGCAGAATTTAATAATTGACAAATACACAGTAAAAATACAATTCAATAGCACTTACTTTGAATTTGAAATGA
This sequence comes from Bombina bombina, assembly GCF_027579735.1. Classification (NCBI taxonomy): domain Eukaryota; kingdom Metazoa; phylum Chordata; class Amphibia; order Anura; family Bombinatoridae; genus Bombina; species Bombina bombina. Next base: position 1,301,134,848 of record NC_069499.1, read on the forward strand.
GCAGTAGAATATTTTCTAGCAAAATACAAAGTTAATCCATTGTTACCTCCACTTGTATCATGTGACAACTATCAGCCTATCCCAGAATGCCTATCCTTTAATGTTTAATTTTAGTGGCCCTTGGCCTAGATTACAAGTGGAATGCTATTGACAGTGCATGGTGCACTGTCAAGATTGTGGACTGTGCTAAGAATAGTGCACAATCTGGTATTACAAATCAAAGGCTCTAACAACGCTAAAATTACAAGTAGTTAGTTATGAGCTAAAAAAGTTAGTGTTACTGAAGACCTGAAAAGCATAACAAAACACGTGTAAAACATATTAAAATAAAGTATTTCACTCATATTTATACATATTAGAAGTAAAATATATGTTTGTATTAAAATCAATGTTTTAACATTGAGTTAAAGGGATATGGTATATAACAAGTAAGGGTGCTAGATAAGCCTGCATTACACCCTGCTTTTGGAAAATTATCAGATATATTTTAATCTGGCTTCTACCAACTAAAGAATCTGAATCCTTAAAATCCCCCAAGCTCTCATAAACCCCAATCAAGCATGAACACAGGAATCCCAGCATGAGGACAATTGTGGATACTGCTGCAGTCTAAAAAAGTTAAACCACTGCACCTGATCCTGAAGCAAGAGTAATGTGGATACCATTCCAGCCGCTTAGGATGAAGAAGGAAGACATCAGCAGACAATACAGATGGGACCCACAAAAAAGAAGAACGTTAGAGACTAGAGAAAGAAGGTGAGAGAAGGAAGAATGATGTCTTCATGCTCAGCTATAATCCCTTCTGACACTGAAGAAGTCCTTCTAGTTTCTGAAGTGTTTTCCGGAAAAAAGGAGACCTGCAGTGGCCTTCCTGTACTGCTACATCTTTTCAGTTGTGAAAGCTTTGGAACTACAGCATAAAAAGGGACATAAAACTTCCTGTATCTCTATTAAAAACACTAATAATCCCACCCTTTCCAGCAGAAAGAGTGCTGAACCACTGCTCAAATATTAGCATACCTAATAATCACTTTTGTGTCACAATTTTGCTTTCTCCTTACACTCCCTATAGAGGCCAAAATGCAAAATTGTATAACCTTTGTTTTCAAAATGCTGAGTGTCTAAGTTTACCTATTTGATTTGCAGGCTATAAAATTTGCCTTTTCGCCTCTCTAGGGAGTATGGGGCATTCACAATCTTTACACAAACACAAAAGAGGTTTCATGTTCATTTAACCAGTTCTTCTCTATAAAGTCGCACTGCATATTGCAGAAAACATAATCAGCATTTATATATTTAATTTTAAACAAGAAAAAAATAATACTTCAATACCATACTGTAATAAAAACTGATTGTAATCGTTTTATTACAGCAATTCTAGGATTTTTGTGCTATTTTAAAGGTCAGTATAAAAGCATGCCCAGTGCTCATTTAAATAAACATAATTACTTCCTGTTTTCAGTGTTAAAATGAATATTTAATAACTATTGAGCATGCTCAAACATAACATAATCAGAATATGAATTCATGATTGTAGTTTATTGTTTGGAGTTACATTTGAAAAATTTATTTACAAAAAAAAATCTTTTACGATAGGATTTAAGGGACAGTTTACTCCAGAATTTGTATTGTTTATAAAGATAGATAATCCCTTTATTACCCATTCCCCAGTTTTGCATAACCAACAAGGTTATAATAATATGCCTTTTATCTTGTATCTAAGCCTCTGCAGACTGCCCCCTTAGTTCAGACTTGCATTTTTGCCAATCAGTGCCCTCTCATAAGTAATTCCACAGGCATGAGTACAATGTTATATTTATGGCACACATAAACTAACACCCTCTAGCTGTGAAAAACTGTCAAATGTGTTGAGATAAGAGGCGGCCTTCAAGGGCTTAGAAATTAGCATATGAGCCTACCTAGGTCAAGCTTTCAACTAAGAATACCAAGAGAACAAAGCAAATTTGATTATACAATTGAATTGGAAAGTTGTTTAAAATGAAATGCCCTATCTGAATCATGAAAGTTTAATTTTGACTAGACTGACCCTTTAAAGAACCACTCAGAACTGCATAATTAACAAGTGTATAATAAAAAAGACAATGATTAAACACCTACTCTGAATTTCAAATAAACAGTAGATTTTTTTCTGACAAATTAATTTTTTCTCCCATTTTCCTCCCCTGTATCATGTGACAGACATCAGCCTATCTCAGGGTAGTATATGTATACATTGTGAGCTTGTGCACATGCTCAAAAGGATCTTGTTCCCCAGATAGTGGGCATATAAAAAGACTGTGCAAAATTTGATAATGTAAATTGGGAAGTGTCTTAAAACTGCATGCTCTTTCTGAATCATAAAATGTTTATTGTAAATGATGTGAGTTAAATACAGACTGTCACAGTTTTGGAGCTATGACCCACTTGCCGCCCGTAGCTCTTAGGTGTTCCCACCCATAGTTCACCAGGACATGTCCATGGACCTCAGAGACACACCTAAGAACCACCTGTAACTTTGCTTCTCTGTATATAACCTCACCGTCCTGCGCAAAGTTCCATCCACAATTTGCCAATGGGCCACTTCCCACAAGATTCACCTTCCAAATCCCATAAATCATTGAATAGATGTTGTGGGGTATTGCATTAGGGAATAACACCTGAATCCATCATAAGTGAATGTCTAGCAAAGGGAAGGTGAGCTTTTAGTCAAGAACAGACTAGTCAGTCTGGCATATGTCTGGGTACTGCACCAACAAATGCTATCTTAAGATTGGTTTATATAAAAACCTAAACTAGGGCACCAGAATCAAGGGCAGGTGGGGATGCTGACACAAAACAACTACAGCTTCAAAGTCAGGATTCTGGCACAACCCACAAGCTCCCTATTAGGAACAGGGGCCCATTTTTTAATATGTTCTCTCTATACATTGTGTTCTTAAACATTCAAAAATGAGTTTGCTGCTCTAGAGTTACATGTTAGATGTTCAGCAAAGTAACAATCTCTCTGGGCAGAAACTGGAGATCATTCCTGTAGTATTAGTAAGTGCCAAAGAGGTCTATTGAGGCCCTTTGTTTCTTACATTTTCTAAATCCATACTGGCCATCAGAGGGAGGAAGCAGCTCTCTTGCTGCCTGTTATATTAAAGGGACAATATACTGTAAAATAGTTTTTCCCTTAATGTGTTTACAATTGCTTTTTTTACCAACTGCAGAGTAAAAAATGTATGAAAATTAGTTTTTAAGGTTTATTTGTGTATAATAAAGCTCTGATTTTGTGTTTTGAAGCCACAACCTAATAAAATGGGTTGAGCTTGTAGGTATAATCAGATCTCATTGCTGTATCACATTGAGTACATATACCTGCTTCTTTATCTTATATCTGTCCATAAAACAATCACCAGTACTTTTAGAGAACAATGGAAAATCAACATTTTATTACCTTGGGCTCCATGTACTAAGCAGTCAGCGAGCTACCCGCAAAAAATCTCGGGTCAAAACTCGCAAACTTATATGTACAAAATCGTCAACTATGTTCAAACTCGCATCTTTAAAATTGTGAGCGTACTTACCCACCAAACCTCGCTACCTCTCCATTTTTCACTGTAATTAGACACATTTGACCACCAACTCGCCAAAAACGAATGTACTAAAAAATCTATTTGTCCACTCATAACAATTTCCGCTCCCACCTCGTTATTTTTGCCTCGCCACCTTTTAGGTGGCGGGCAAAGTACAAAACAATAGGAAAGTCATTCTAGACGCCAGTCTAGACATATATAAAAGGCAGTAATATCAGCATTGTACTTACATTGTTCATTTCGGCAGCTATGGAGACACTTCTGTATTTGTTTATTCTCCGTGTGATGCAAATGCGGTCTAGAAGACTGAATACTGGAAATGTCGCTAATCGATTGGTTTGAAGAAGGAGAGTTCATAATAATCATAAGAGTCAATAATCATGTCTATCAAAACGACGTTTTGCTGATGCGAAAAGTGCGGATTCTTGGATTTCGAAGTGGTATCAGATCCAGATGAAGCCATATCGAATTTGTAAATAAAGATCACAAAAAATAACGCTCTGTAATCACTCTCCAAAAAATTGGGAACAATAATAAAGTTGTTTAGAAAAGTTGAAGTTTTATAGGGGCAAAGTTCCTTTCCCGTGACTATTATGACGTTTCTGACACCATGCATGTCACGTGTTAATAATTGGCCAGACAATTCGACTGAAAGTTTAGTACATTAGCTTAGTCACGGCGAGCGAGGCGTCAAATTTATCAATAATCCGCCACTGCTCACGGCGGGCTACACGTATCTATTTATTGGGGGATTATTAGTACATAGCGACAGCAGACACCATTTCGCCCGCAGCGAGTAACGGCAAGTTTATCCGCCTCTACAATGACAGATTAATTGACAGCTTAGTACATGGAGCCCCTTATGTCTGCTATATCCCACTGGGAGTGTAATTTATTCTGCTGGCTGTGTTTACAGAGCTTATCTATAGCTTGGACCTGCGGCCACAAACTTTCAGAATAGGTGTGGATACCACATGCTAAATCAACTATTTCAAATGCCAATATAAGGGTAAAGGAGCTATTTGTAAACAATTTAATACACTCCAGCAGGTAAAGTGGATCATTGGGAACAAATTAAAGGGGAGAACATTTTTGAGTAAACTGTCCCTTTAAGAATAACTGAATTTTAACACAAACTCTAGCCTTATGTGTTAACTTTTCCTCTCACAGGTACAAAAAAGTGCACATAGAACTTTATCTCTTTTTAACATTCTTACAGAGAATTCAGTTTCATAACTACAAAGTTGATTACTAATGCCTTACAGCTTTTATACATCACTTGAACATCAATATTTCATGAATTAGTATGAGAAAGCCATAACATTTCAGAGATGTATTGGTGTTCTGTCTGTCCCTGTCACTGTTCCTCACACTAAACATATAATTCTTCCTGTTTACTTTCCCCTTATAAAGGGTATAACAATGTATAATTTTTTGATGTTTCACATTTTATTGGATCCCTTTTTTTAATTCTACCTACATGCCCAATTAGTCAAAGATAACTCTATCTAACCAATCAGAATGTAGGGAATCTAGATTTTCCTAAATTATCCCTCATAACCTAAAACAGAAAACAGTCTTTAATGAGGGCAAATATTAGCCAGGTAGACATATGCCATTTTGGATGGCAAATACCAAAAGCTTGCAATATAATGAAATATGGGAAAAGTTAGGGATATTTTTGTATAATTATTTTTATTAATATTTTCCTGGGGCTTTTATAGAGCTCTGTGTGCTCTAACATAAAGAATCCTTATCCCGGTGATCTAAAGCTTTCTGCTCAGGCAAGATAATCTAAGAAGGCTTGCTAGTTTTTTTATCTAGCTATGCAATGTTATAGATGAGAAGGAGGCTCCTACGTTACTTTGCAAGCTCTAAAAAAAACCCAAAGATTGTGCATGATTTCTCTCCATGCCAGCGAAGGAGTTAAACATATAGATATATTTCCACATAGGAGACACAAGCACTGTAGCACCCAAGCAGAATATTGTGGGTGAGTCAATCGCACAGCCAACACATGCTCAAGCTTACATTACAGCTTTACCTATGTGTTTAATATCTTTGCAGGACTTAAATAAATTGCTGTCTTCAGTCAGTATGGCGAAAAGTGCATGCTCTAATTATATCTTGTTGTTTTTGCATTAGCATATTTCTATCCCATCTAAAATAGAATGTATCAAAATGTATAAACCTACTTTTTTTTGTGGGAGTCCCTATAGATAGTCCCTATCTACATATGAGCCCTGTAAAACCATGAATTTCCTCTAAATTTGACATTAAATTTCACTTAACCTTATTATCATTCAAAATATGTTTATATGGTTTAAAGGCACATGAAACACTAAGGGCCAGATTACAAGTGGAGGGCTATATATCACTTTCATGAAAGCAATATTAGCGCTCCACTTTGTAATACTAGTGCACGATATTATCGATTATCGTGTGCTGGTATTACAAGTTAACTGCAATGCGAACGTAAGCTCGCGTTCGCATTGCTAGGAAGTATTGCGCTCACTAGAGCGTGCACCGTGCACCCATAGGCTCCATCACAGACGGCATCAGAACTTCAGACCCAGCAAAGGGGGTAAGTAGTGCAGCAATGACAGCAATTAAATATATATATATACATATATATGTATGTGTTAATATGTGTATATACACATATTAACACATAAATGTTTATTTATATAAGCATATACATATACAGTATATTTACAGGGAACACACAGTTCCCATTGACCACAATCTAAAAGCACTTTTCAGTGCCGTTTTTTTCTAACACCCCACTCCCACCAACTTTAACCCCAAAATATTGCCCAGTGCAGTTATTTTATTAAAAAATAAAGTTGCTGCCATTTTTTTTAAAACCTACACCTGACAGTATTTTGTGGGCAATTGGGGCCGATTTATAAAATTAACCAGAGGTCTAATCTCTGATTAATTTTATAAGCGCCAATTGCTACCGTGAGTCCCTTGTAATGGCTGGTTAGTTATTGCACGTTTGCTCGTTTGCGGGAGCACAATAATTTAGTGCTCCACTTGTAATGTAGCCCTAAATTTTTATTTTATGATTCTAATAGAGCATATAATTTAATTCTATTTTTAATCTTCCCTTATTCTCTTGTTATTCTTTTTTTGAAGGAGCAGCAATGCTTTACTGGGAGCTAGCTGAACACATCCAATTTAATTATATTTGTAATTTTGCTTTATTCTCTTGTTATTCTTTTTTTGAAGGAGCAGCAATGCTTTACTGGGAGCTAGCTGAACACATTGGTAAACCAATTACAAGATATGCTCAGTATATATGTGCAGCCACTGATCAGCGGCTAGCGTCCACTTCCTGAGCCTACCTAGGTATACTTTTTTAAAAAGGATACCAAGCGAACTAACAAACTGGATAATAGAAGTAATTTGGAAAATAGTTTAAAATTATATGCTCTATCTGAATCATGAAGGAAAAATGTGGGGTTTCATTTTCTATAAAAGTAAAATGTTCAAATACCATGTTCCTTTAACAAGGCTTAAAGGGACAGTCTAGTCAAAATTAAACTTTCATAATTCAGATAGGGAATACAATTTTAAACAACTTTCCATTCACTTTTATCATCAAATTGCTTTGTTCTCTTTGTATTCTTTGTTGAAAGCTAAACCTAGATAGGCTCATATGCTAATTTCAAAGCCCTTGAAGGCCGTCCCTTATTTCAATGCATTTGGCAGTTTTTCACAGCTAGAGGGCGCAATTTCATGTGTGCCATACAGATAACATTGTGACCACACCCATGGAGTTGCAAATAAGAGGTCACTGATTTGGTTAAATGAAAATCTGTCAAAAGAACTGAAATAAGGGGCAGTCTGCAAAGCCTTAGATACAAGGTATTCACAGAGGTAAAAAAGTATATTAATATAACCGTGCTGGTTATGCAAAACTGGGGAAGGGGTAATAAAGGGGTAATAAAGGGGTTATCTAACTTTTTAAACAATAACAAATCTGGAGTAGACTGTCCCTTTAAATAGACAGGGCCAGATAACCAATTGTAGAGTTTTACTATTACATTGTTATGCCCTTTTAAAGCTCCATATCTCATAATTAATAATGGTGTCTTCTGTACAGACGAGCAGTGCTATTTATGCAGTTTTTTTTGTTTTGTTTGTTTCTGTTTTGTTTTTCGTAACAGTATCGTACTTGCAAATTCTGCTGCTTTATTAAGTTCAATAAAATTCCAACAACAAAATTATGAATCCTTAAAAACCAAGCTACCTGCTTTAAAATGTAAACTACTTTCATAAAATGTATTTTGTGAAGCCTTTTTGTCAATAATACACAACCTCTCGTGAATTAATTATAATAAATAATGAAAACTCGGAGTCTAACAATCATTGGCATAAAGTCAGCTTTTGTTTGAATGTTAAGATACAAAAAATATGCACATTGCACCAGGCTTCCCATCAGTAATTAAGATAAATGCATCAATTATTAAAGATGCAAACATGTCAGGCAAGCATAACTAATTATTTGAGCATGTTAACAGTTGTTTAATGTTAACAAGCAGTGAATTATTAAAGACCCAGGTGTCATATTTTGGACTACATCAAATGTAGTGCTGTAAAAAGCGTCAGAGTTTTGCAGAGATATTTTAGTCAAATAAGCAATAAAGTTATCTTATCTTACAATAAAGAGACAGTATTCATTTACAAATAATTATGGAAACTTACAGCAAAAGAGCCCTTTGTGTGCTTTTATAAACTTAAATTCCCAAAATACAGTCAAGAACTGTAATTTTTTTCTTAGAGAATGTTTTTATGCTTCTATTTCCTCATTATTGAAATACAATGTTTATTTGTGAGGAAAATTACATTATAATACTGAAGTTACTGAAGAGACCGTAAAGTATTTAATGCGGTTTCAGAATGCTGTAACATTGTAGCTATTGACCTGATTAACGAGTAATACAGATGTGTCAGATAATGCTAAAAGTATTGAAGCAGGAATGTCCAATCATTTCAAATAAGTTGTCGGAAAGAACTTTATTATAACTGACATAGGTAAACAAAATAATGATTTCTCCATTGTGACTAAAAGGTTGATCTCATATACAATGAATACAGCAATACCAGGTTAAATTAGCCCCTGTGTTTTATTTGTAGGTTTGCAGGAAACAGACTCTTACTGGGACAAGTCACCTTGCAAGAAGAAAGGATGAGGTAGTGAAACTATATCTGTATGCCAGTGCATTTCTCTCATATATGCTGATTTGAGAGACACATTACTGTCTTCTCTTAAAGGGACAATCTAGCCAAAATTAAATTTTCATGATTCAGATATGGCATGCAATTTTAAACAATTTTCTAATTCACTTTTATCATAAAATTTGCTTTGTACTCTTGGAATACTTTGTTAAAAGTTAAACCTAGCTTAGGCTCATATGCTTATTTCTAAGCCCATGAAGGATGCCTCTTATGTCAGTGCATTTTCACAGCTTTCACAGCTAGACAGTGCTAGTTCATGTGTGCCATATATATATACCATTGTGCTCAACCCCGTGGAGTTATTTATGAGTCAGCACTGATTGGTTAAAATGCAAGTCTATCGGGGGGGGGGGTGTCCGGGTGGCAGCCATGTCGGACTGAAACTTCAGTAGCTCTGATAGATAAAAATACAATTTACTACCTATCTGCAGAATACCCGATCATCAAAGCCGGAAAGAAATATATTTGAGTGTATGAGAGGGTCCTGAGCAAGTACATATATCCCTTACTACAGATCATTTCAAGGGATCTGGACTAGGCTTATGGATTATAGGTAGCGGCTTAACACACAGATTTCAAGCATCTCCTCCTGGCTCGTGGAGTTGCGAAAAGCAAGGGAGTCACTAAAATACCCTCTATCAAAGGTTAAGCGGACCCACGTATACTATACATACTCATGTACCTGAGGGACGAAATTCACAATCTGGTTGCCTCAGGACCTATGAATATTGTGGACAAATGGGAGGCTTTTGTGCAACTGCTGCTAGATGACCATTTTAGCAGTATGAAACGGCACCTCCTCCAATTGCTGGAAAGCCTGATGCCTGAATACAGCTCCGTTAATACAGTTGCTTACCTCTCCCAGAGTGGCGGACAAGAAGCCATCAAAGTAGATTTACACGAGAACAAAGGGGGAAAGCAGAGACCTGCAGTCCTTCATAGGTCTAAAGTTGCTTGCACATATATACTGGCATACGTTTGAATTCTATTTCTTCTATTATTTTGCTTATAAGTGTTGTATTGTCTTTCAATATGATGTTAATCATTGCTATATACCTGAGCACCCACATTGAGTTCTGCACAGCATGACTAATCCTTATTAATAGTATCCAATAACAATACAATAATAAGTAGACAAAGTTCCCAACATACACATCTCAGTGATTCTCTTACATATTATGCTGTAGCATGATACAGTATATTTCATACCATTAACTACTTCTGCTACCATTACTAATGTGGGATATATATAGCTCATGTTATGCCGGACGGACATGATTCTCTGTGGCAAATCTTGTCCGCCTGACATAGTTAAATGCTGACAGCATACACTGTCTGCAATTAACGTTGCACAAGCATTTCTTGTAAAATTCTTGTACAATGCCACATACCTGCACACTCGCGCTAGCAGGGGGTGTCAATCATCCCAATCGGATCAGATCGGAATGATTGTAATTCGCCACCTAAAAGGTGGAGAAGAAGTTAAGGACCAGCAATCTGAAGATCGCTGCTTCTTAACTTTGTTTCAGGCGAGCCTGAAACTCTGGCCTTAGAAAGCAGTATTTGCTGCTTGTTAAATCTATCCCAAAATCCTCTTTAATTATACTTATAGCAGTTTAGTAGTATTAATATAGTAATCCACATATACTAATACTTCTCTCTCTTGGATCACAAAATGGGCAGCAGTGGAACAAAGTAAAATGTGGCGCAGTATTTTTGTTTCAAAAAATGTTTTTTGTGCTAGAGGTAACCAGAATAGCACAAAAAAAGCTTACCTAGGTTTAGTTTTAAAAAAGGGATACCAAAAGAACAAAGCAAATTTGATAATAGAAGTAAATTGGAAAGTTGTTTAAAATTGCATGCACTATATGAATCATTAAAGTTTAATTTTTACTTTACTGTCTTTTTTAATTTAGGGTAACGTTGAAGTCTTTCGTAAAGGGCATGGTTTTAGTTACTGTTAGAGCTCAGAATAGTGTTAGGGCTCAAGTTTGAGTTCATACCTAGGCTTTCAGAAACAATTCATTGTTGCTCCCTGTGGCAGCAAAGGGGTTAAAAAAATTTGCACTAATTACTGCAACAGTAACCTGATCCCTGGTACATTTACATTTGCAGAATTTCACTTGTGACATTTATAGTACCACAATAATTTAATGTCAGCACTCAAACAGTTCATTCAGGAGATTTCAATAACAAATACATTTTATCATTATAACCATTTTCTTTTGATGAAAGTAAATATTTGTTTTGTTTTTCTATGTCCTATCTCTCATCCCAATTATACAATCATGCAAGTCTATATTCCTTCTGATTAATGTTTGATTTATGACTCTCTACATCCATGTTAGGAATTGACAGTCACTCATTTTCTTTTCCGTTTTTTGCTCATCCTACAGCCAAGGTCAGAAGAGATCAGACTTTCCAAGTTTCCTGTGTGTGTCCTCCTTCACCCTTCCAATTGACTTGGTTCATGAATCATCCTTTCTGTGCATTGAACTCTTTATACTACTCTCCAACCAAACTGCCCGACTTCCGCAATTTTTCTTCATTCTCACTAACAATTTGGTAATGAAATATTGATTTTTAGTTAGATTCAAATAGATGTTATTAAGTTTGCATTGATAAATCGTTCCCTTTCTCAGGCTGGAAGTACCTCAGTCAAATTCTTAGTACGATTTCATTCCTTGTGATGTATTAATTTGACATATTTGTCACCCACGTTGCCTGGCATAGAATTTTAAGTGAAAATATATGCCATAACATATTGCTTTAGTATCTATTACACGCAAGGTTGTCATTTGTGTTAGAAAAATTATTTGGCTCTTTATTTGTAAATAATGCAAGACTTTTAAGTCTGCTGAGAAATAAAACCAGCAAAGACTATTTATTAAGATACCATTGTGAGAATACATTAAAGGGACGTGGAATTCCAAAGTTGTCTAGCTTGCTGTTAAGATGAATATTTTATATATCAGAAATCCTTTATTATTGGTTCAACCTTGCTTGTAACCCCTGTAGTTTTTAAAAAAATATTACGCTTCCCCTCTAAATTACCCAAAATATTTTTAAAAATTAGTATGAATGGCATATAGGTAATTACCCAGAATGCCAGAGGTGTGGTTGCTACCAGGTGTAATGCTCCAGAGGCCTTGCACAGCTAAAGATATAGTTCTATATGACCTTGAATGGCCTTTGTGATGGCCAACCTTTTAATATAAGTTTATTGAGCTGTAAACCCAATACATTCATGTAATATAAAAGGGGGTTTATTTAATAGGCTAAGCTCCCGTCTATTCATGCTGGCAACTGAAGTAGTACAAGAATATTTTAATCTCCATAGACATACATAAATATAATTTTAATACATTTTTTATGAGTTATAAATGATTAGGAACCCTTGATCCTAGTACTTTTCCGCAACTTTTATATATGTATGTATGTGAAAATTGTTGGCTAATGGCTATATAATTGGCTGGGAAAGGAGCCCCAAAACCAGTTTTCCCTCCTAGGCCCAGTGATTCATAGACATGCCTCTTCTGGGGAGCTTAGTATAGTTATTATGGAGACACTTACATATTATTTGTGTAATTAGTACTAATGGATTTCCAGTATTTATTAAAATTACTGGTTTTGAAACGCAACCCAGGGATTTTCTTAACCTTTAATGAAGTAAGAATTTCCCAGCTATTAAAATAGTTTATGAACTTCCATAAAGGAACAAAACTTTAAGTTCGCATTGCAAGGGAAAAAAAAAGGAATATTAATGTCACTATTTCATTATAAAATAAAATTTTCCTACTACTTGTAATTAATATTCTTTTATGCATCTACTTTTCCATTTTAAATTTAACTCACTTAAAAAAAAGAAAAGATATATATTTTTTATTTTGACTATTAAGAAAGGATTATGACCTAGATTACAAGCTGTGCGCTAAACCCGGTGCCTAAATAATGCTAACAATTTTGCCATATCCCACTTTCCATAGGGTTGTCATTACAACTTACAAAAATACCTTCTTTTGTTGTGCGGTATGGTGCATTAAGCTCCATACCGCACAAAAGCCAAATCCAGACTTGACATGCTTGTGCACGTTTTCCCCCATAGACATCAATGAAGAAAAAGTGTTAGAAAAAACTAACACCTGCGATTGCGGAATGACAATCGCTATAACACAATCCCTATTGATGGCTATGGAGACAAGAAAGGTATGTATAAATCTAACACCCTAACATAAACCCCTAGTCTAAATACCCCTAATCTGCTGCCCCCTGACATCGCCAACACTAAACAAAGATATTAACCCCTAAACCACCGCCGCCCAACATCACCCACACAAAACAAACCTATTAACCCCTAATTCGCCACCCACCCGCATTGCTAACACCAAAATAAACCTATTAACCCCTAAACCATCTACCTCCCACTTCGCTAACACCTAAATAAAACTATTAACTGCTAAAATGCTGCCCCCCCACATCGCAAATACTAAACTAAATCTATTAACCTCTAAACCGCCAAACACTCACATCTCAAATACTAAACCTATTAACCCCTAAACCGCCAAACATCCACATAGCAAATACTAAACTAAACCTATTAATTGCCAAACACCAATATCGTGATTACCTAATATAAACTATTAACCCCTAAACCTAACACCCCCCGAACTTTAAATTAAACTTACAATATAACTACCTTCAAATAAATAAAAACTTACCTGTTAAATAAATAAAAAACTAAGCTTAAACTATAAATAAACTTACTATTTTTAAATATACCAAAAATAAAAAACCTAAATTACAAAATGAAAAAATCCTCACACTACGAAAAAAAAATAACATTACAAAAAATAAGTCTAAAATTATGAAAAATAAAAAATCTAAGATTACAAAAACAATAAATGAAATTATCCAAAATAAAAAATTAAACCTAATCTAATACCCATATAAAAACAAAAAAGCCACCCCAAAAAAAATCCTAATCTAACAATAAACTACCAATACCCCTTAAAAGGGCTTTTTATAGGGCATTACCCTAAAGAAATCAGCTTTTTTTGGAAAAAAAATTACATAGTCCCCCCTAACAATACGACAAACCTACCCACCCAAACCCCCAAAACAAAAAAGACCTAGCTAAAAAAATCCTAAAATACCTATTGTCCCAAAGGGGCATTTGTATAGACACCATCCCATCTTCCATCTTCATCCCAGTGGGGCAGAGGCAGAGTGGAGCTGTAATGGCAGCTGCACAGACATCCAACGTAGAGGGTCCTCTTCATGCGATCGTCCGCCGCGTACAGAAGATTGAATGCAAGGTACCCGTTATATATTGGGTTACCTTGCATTCCTATTAGCTGAAAATTTCAGAGAGCTGCTTGAATCCTATTGGCTGATTTGAAAATGTCAGCCAATAGGAATGCAAGGTACCCTAATATAAAATGGGTACCTTGCATTCAATCTTCAGTATGCGGTGGATGATTGCATGAAGAGGACCCTCCATGCTGGATGTCTGCACGGCCGCCGTTCCAGCTCCTCTCCGCGCTGCCTTCGCTCTGTACTACTGGGATGAAGAAAGAAGATGGCCCCGCGCTGGATGATGATGGATCCGCCAGGAAGAAACCGCCGGACATCAGGAATGGTTAGTACCTTTGTCGGGGTTAGTGTTAGTTTTTTTTTATTTTGGGTGGGGTTTTTTGTTAGATTAGGGCTTTTTTTTGTTTTTTAATGGGCACTAAAGAGCTGATTTCCCCTTTAGGGGCAATGGGTAGGTTAGTTTTTTTAGAGTTAGGCCTTGTCTATTTTGGGGGGTTGGGTGGGTGGGGTTATTATTATTATTATTATCATCAGGTATTGGTAGAGTGCTAACAGATTCCGCAGTGCTATAAACATAGGTGATATACAAGGTAACATTTATAGGGGATCAAATTGGTAGAGGGCCCTGCCGAGAGTTGCACTGTTGTACTGTTAGGGGGTAATTTATATTTTTTTGGGTAAAAGAGCTGTTGAACTTAGGGCATTGCCCTACAAAAGGTCCTTTTAAGAGCTTTTGGTAGTTTAGTGTTAGATTAGGGGGTGTTTCTATTTTGGGTGGCTTTTTGTAAGGGTATTAGATTAGGTTTAATTTTTTTATTTTGGATAATTTCGTTTATTATTTTTGTAGTCTTAGAATTTTTTTATTTTTCGTAATTTTAGACTATTAGTTTTTGTAATTTTTTAATTTAGGTTTTTTTATTTTTGGTATATATATTTTTATTTTTTAAATAGTAATGTTAGGTTTATTTATAGTTAAAGCTTAGGTTTTATTTTTTTCACAGGTAAGATTTTATTTATTTTTAAGGTAGTTATATTCTAACTTTAATTTAAAGTTGGGGGGTGTTAGGTTTAGGGGTTAATAGTTTAACTTAGTTTGTTGTAATGTGGGTGTTTGGCGGTTTAGGGATTAATAGGTTTAGTTGAGTATTTGTGATGTGGGTGTTTGGCGGTTTAGGGGTTAATAGGTTTATTATATTCTTTGCGATACAGGAGTGGCGGTTTAGGGGTTAATAGGTAGTTTATGGGTGTTAGTGTATTTTGTAACATTTTTGTTATGAGTTTTGTGAAACATTTTTGTTTTGCAAAATCCGTAACTACTGGTCTTTGATAGCAGAATGGATCGTGACGGTATAAGCCATAACACTAGCGGAATAGCCAGACCGCACGTGTTATACGGGTGAGCTGAATATTCCACACTCAAAAGTCATTTTTTGAGTGCCGAATGAATTGTTGCAGTACAGGCTAAATACTAGTGGTATAGCCGTACCACCGCGACTTGTAATACGGGTGAGCTGACTATTCTGCTCACAAAGGCCAATTTTTCAGCGGTATAGCCGTACCGCATGACTTGTAATCTAGGTCTATATTTTTAGGAGAATAAAGTTAAATTCACCACCTAAAGACTATTATATTGTATATCTCAATCATTTAAGTAATGAAATAGTAAACATAAAACAATGGCTTCCAAACATAGCTGCACTCCATGTGACTTCCTGTAATGAAGAGACTTTAACCTTGATACATTTTTTTAAAAATATTTCCTATGGTAAATCATAATTTTCATGTTTTTTCAGCTTTCTAGTAACAATATTCCAACTGAATACAGTACACTAAGATATGTCAGCAATAATTCTGTCATATTAGTCATTTTCAAAGGCTTTTTCCAGACCAGCAGGGGTGCAAAAATAATCATCCAATGAAAAATGGAAATGTCATCATAAATTGATATAAATTGATTTATCTTTGCTGGTGGGTGACTTGTAAGTTTGATTGCCGTTTGGTATTGTCTCCTAACAAGCTAAGAGGAAAGTTCAAAAAGTTTTTTTGTCATACTTGTAGAGGTGTGTCTCACAAGCATGAAATGTGCATTATAACAATGAATTGAACATAAATGGAATTTTGTAATATGATTAGCCGTGGATTTCTGTGACCAAAACTCTTCCATGAGGTTTGGAATAGCTTTTCAAGACAGTACGGCTACCTGAGGTTTAAAACATTTCAAGCCCAAATTGTTTCCTGCAATAATTAATGTGTCATGGGACGTGTTGCTTGTGTGATAGCAATAGAGACATATTTCATAGGAAGTTAAAACAGACTGGAAAGAAGGACATGTTGTGTGAATGCACCAGTTATATCCTATATGAAGTTAGACTGGTAATAATCACGCCTGTAAGTTATTAAGCCCCAAAATTAAATCTTTGTAAAAAAAAAAATCTTTCTAGGCAGAGTAAAAATATAGTAAAACAAAAATGTAATGTGAAGTTCTTATTGATACCTGCAAGTTGTATTATTTTGGTTCCCTTTAAAGGGACAGCAAAACACCATGGCCCATATTTGTAGTGGTGCATTAATGATAGCGTACATGTGATAACCAATATATTTTGACTGCTCTACCATTAGCGTGCAACTTTGATATTACAAGTCCATGGTAAAGCACGTTAACGTTAACCATAGAAGGGCTAACAGGGCCACTTTGCTCAAGCGCAAATATTAAGTTCAATGGATATCACGACAGTGCAAATTTGCGCTGATATTACAAGTTGAAAGTTATAGTTTGCGCTCAAGCGAAAAACAAAACTGAGCTAAAATGTTTAGTGAGACTTCAGATCTAAAGTAAACAGTAATGGTTTAAAAAATAAAGTTGCACAAAACACATCAAAACACATTACAATCAAGTATTACACACATATATAAGCTTTTTAATAAAAATATATCATATAAATATTAAAAAAAGTTTTAAAAGATTAAAAGGGATATGGCATATGGCAAAGTATTTGACTAGAAAGGGCTTATATATATATATATATATATATATATATATATATATATATATATATATATATATATATATATATATATATATATATATATATATATATATATACG
Organism: Bombina bombina; assembly: GCF_027579735.1. Taxonomy (NCBI): domain Eukaryota; kingdom Metazoa; phylum Chordata; class Amphibia; order Anura; family Bombinatoridae; genus Bombina; species Bombina bombina. The sequence goes on from NC_069499.1 coordinate 1,301,152,091, forward strand.
TTTCCAATTGTCCAGCAAAATGTAGTTGTCATTTTAGCACAAGTTGTCAACAATGTTCAACTCAAGAGAGTCACATTTACATTAAACTCATTTGGCTAAAATATATTTTTTTAAATAAATATATTAAATACAAATGTTTAATTTTGTATATTAACCCCTTCACTACTTAGAATTTCTTAGAAAAACTTGCCCAAATGTTTAGCATTTTTGCTATTACGTTATTTAAACAAAAATACAGACTTTTTTGTATTTACCTATCAAATATATATATATATATATATATATATATATATATATATATATATATATATATATATATATATATATATATATATATACATATACACACTTTTTTCCCAAACTTTGGTTTTCTCACTGAAATTATTTACATACTGCTTGTGTAGCCATAACACATAGTTGTAAAATCTTCTCTGGGATTTCCTTTGTTCAGAAATAGCAGACACACATGGCTGCACACCACATTTATATTCCTGGCAGTGAAAGGGTTAATTAGTTAGCTAGCAAGGGTAATATTATTGTAGTGTAAGTATCACCCTCCCACCTGCCACCTCCTACCAAACTGATCCCTACCCGATCCCTCCCAAACAGCCCTCTTCACCCTGTACCCCCCACACATTCCACACTGGTCACCACCATCTTAGGTACTGGCAGACAGTTTGCCATTATGCAGTTTTAGGACATGTTTTTAATTATTTTTTTTTGCATTGTAGGAATCCCTCCTCAACCCTCCCACCTTCCTGATCCTCCTAAACAGCTTGTTAACCCTCCCCTCTCTCATTTGTAGCAGCTATCTGCCAGTGCTCATTTTATAGTGATTTTATTTTATTTTTTTAATTATGTATTAAAGGGGCAGTCTAGTCAAAATGAAACCTTTATGGTTCAGCTAGGGCATGCAATTTTAAACAACTTTCCAGTTTACTTTTATCATCAAATTGTCTTTGTTATCTTGGTATTCTTTGTTGAATGCTAAATCTAGGTAGGCTCATATGCTAATTTCTAAGCCTTTGAAAGCTACCTCTTATCTCAGTGCATTTTGACAGCTAGAGGAGCGTTCATATGTTCCATATAAATACACACATGGAGTTACCTAGGAGTCAGCGTTGGTTGGCAAAAATGCATTTTTTTCAAAATAACTAAAATAAGGGGGCAGTCTGCAGAGGCTTAGATACATGGTAATCACAGAGGTAAAAAGTATATTAATATAAACATGTTGATTATGCAAAACTGGGGAATGGGTAGTAAAGGGATTATTCTTCTTTTTAAACAATAAAAAATTCCAGAAACTGTAGATAGTGTGACATCTTTGAACTAGCCATCTTTTTTCCCCCTTTCAGCTCCCACTATATTTCCGGGGTACAACTTTCCAAAAAGCCAAAATAAAAAGAACAATGGAACACAAAGTGAGAACTATGGATTGGACTGAGAGTGTGCACTAAAGCTGCAAAGTGCTAAAGGGTAACTGATTCTCTGCCATTGCTAGGATAACAATGTAACTGACACCAACCCCTAACTGGTTCCCTGCCATTGCTAGGATAAGGATGCGACTGATACCAACCCCTAACTGGTTCTTCCCTGCTATTACTATGATAAGGATGTGACTGACACCAACACCTAACTGGTTCCCTGCCACTGCTAGGATAAGGATGCGCCTGACACCAACCTCTAACTGATTCTCTGTCATTGTTAAGGTAACAATCTGACTAACACCAACACCTAACTGGATCCCTGCTATTGCTAGGGTAAGGATGTGACTGACTCCAACACCTAACTGGTTCCCTGCCATTACTAGGGTAAGGATGTGACTAACACCAACACCTAACTAATTTGCCTGCCATTGCTAGGGTAAGGATGTGATTGAATCCAACACTTAACTGATTCCTTGCCATTGCTAGCGTAAGGATGTGACTGACACCAACACCTAACTGGTTTGCCTGTCATTGCTAGGGTAAGGATGTGACTATGTGACTGACACCAACACCTAACTGATTCCCTGCCATTGCTATGGTAAGGATGTGACTATGTGACTGACACCAACACCTAACTGTTTTGCCTGTCATTGCTAGGGTAAGGATGTGACTGACACCAACACCTAACTGGTTCCCTGCCATTGCTAGGGTAAGGATGTGACTGGCACCAACATCTAACTGGTTCCCTGCCATTGCTAGGGCAAGGATAGGACTGACAACATTCCCTCAAGAAAGCATTTTTAGCATGCCACTTGTAACCTAGCCCCATATAATTACTACATTTGTTTGTGCAGTCTCCTAAGAGATTGAATGGGGAAAAAGTCAAAATTAAAATGTGACTGACTCCAACACTTAACTGGTTCATTGCCGTTGCTTGGGTAAGGATATGACTGACACCAACCCCTAACTGATTCTCTGCAATTACTTGGATAAGGATGTGACTGACTCTAACACCTAACTGGTTCCTGCCATTGCTAGGGTAAGGATGTGACTGACTCCAACACCTAACTAGTTTGCCTTTTTTTTGTGGGGTAAGGATGTGATTGACACCAACACCTAACTGGTTCCCTGCCATTGCTAGAATAGGACTGACAACATTCTCTCAAGAAAGCATTTTTAGCATGCCACTTGTAATCTGGCCCCATATAATTACTACATTTTTGTGCAGTCTCCTTAGAGATTGAATGGGCCAAAAGTCAAAATTAAACATTTACTTCTTTGTGGGTTCCTTCTGAGGTTGCGCTAACCCGACATGCGTTAACTTGAATTACGCTCAAGCAATTGCATTTACTTTCAACTTATAATATGATTGAAAACCCAATGCGCTCAATCAATCGCAATAATCCCTTATTGCTTATGCGTAACTGTTAACATGCCACTTGTAATCTAGCCCAAAATATGTTTGGTTTTTTTTGGATGACATTTTTATTGAGTATAAATGTTAATAATAAAAGTTTAATCCTTGGGCAGACAGCTTTGGAAAATCGCAAGACCTTCAACTGCAAACGTTTTTTATTGACCTAGTTAATCTAACCAGTAAAACTTTCCATTGTCTGAAATATTCCACTGCTCATTTACTCATCCCATAGCAAAGTGAACCTAGAATTTTCAATAGCACCTTTTTGCTCAATAGTCATATTAAAGGGATAAAAGATCATGGGCGCGATCCGATATACGGTGTAGTTTTAGACGCAAGCGAGGGAACCCGCGCCGCCCATAATTTCACCTTGCAACTCGACCTATCCAATATACTGCGCCGTCAGATGCTAAACTGGCGTAAGTAGGAAAAACCTGCGATCAACTAAAATGTGCGCAAATACACATTTTAGTCGTCGCAAGTACTTACGCCAGGATTTTGTTCACGTAAAGTCTCAATAAAGTGTCGTTTTATGCAAATTAGGCTACGAATCGTAAAAAACAATGGCCAGTTCTAAAAGATGCGCCACGTAATTACGCCATTCAAAATTCATACATAAACCCATGCGCATTCATGTTCTCTAAACCACATCACATAGTTGTGTATGAAGGGTACATATAGTGATATTCACTTTTAAGATGTAAATCAAGGTTTCACACATCCAATAGAAATTGACACATGTGCAGGGATAGGCACGAGCCAAGGCTGTGGCGGACATTTTCTAAGGTAAAGACCTTTAGTGAAGGACACCTTGCCTATCCCTGCACATGGGTACATATATATCTAAATAATAATGTATTTACAGAAGGTGTGAACATACGGTATAAACATCCATTTTCATTCCTCGAAATGATAGTCAATAAATCATAGTGACCAAAACATGAATTAAACTAATGATATATTTTCAGTAATTAGGGTGGTTAAGGGAATGGGGGTGGGATGTAGTAGTTTCACTTACATGCAGTGGAAATCCAAAGTATGTAATTTGATGACCAGCTGCAGCAGGGGCAGCACCATCACCATGGACCTCAGCAGCAACTATAGAATCAGCATGTGTAGACGAAACAACAGGGGATTGTAGGGCTTGTACCCCTTGTGCCCCATGTTGACCCCTTGTGCCCCATGTTGACCCCTTGTGCCCCATGATGCACCCTTTTGTGATTGGTTTGACAAACTTGCAGGGGCAGGAATAATAAATGCTTTGAAGAGATTAACTATTTGTGATCAAGCTGCTGATATGTATGTTGTTAAGCATGCACTTGTTAGGCCTTCAGAGAGTTACGTTGGTTTCTAAGTCAGTGCAAGGGTTGCTGCGCCTTCAATTTGTGGCGAGATGAGAATGAAGTAGATTTTCTGAAATCTGCGTGCGTAAGTACTTACAACGTATATTGGATACCAAACTGCGTGTGTTTTGTATGTTAGTCTATGGGCCAAAAAACGACGGGCAAAGGCAGAAATATACGTGCGTAACTTCTAAGTTATGCCGTATATAGGATACCAAACCCGCGCAAATATTGGCGTCGCCGGCTTTTGCGGGCGACGATTTATATCGGATCGAGGACCATGTTTAAAATGCAAAACATTTCAAATTTGGGGCTGATTATCAAAAATATGCATAATATTTGGGGGCATTTTATGAGCAATATGTTGAACATAGTTGCCTGTCCTTCACATCAAGGACCTTGCATAGCTAGAGAAAAACAACCACCAAGCTTTGATGGACCTTACAGGATTGGTGAAACATCTTTGTAGAGAAAACATTTGCAAAAAATTATTACTTTAAGTAATGTATTGCTGCTTCAGTAATAAGTAATAAAGCATAGTATGAAATGCTGTATGAACAGGAAACCTTCACTGATGCTTAGGGTTGTATGAAATTTAAAAGTTGGCAATAACACAGTAAGTAACAGCATATTGTAAAATAAATCTTGTATTCAAAGCAAGTATATATTGTACAAAATGTCTAAAGAAATTTAAAAGCTCTGCAGTGTATTTCATATTATAGTGTTATAGTCCATGTGTACATGCAATCACCAATATTCCACTCTATGGGGCATATTTATCAATCTCCGTATGGAGCTTGATTCCCCATGTTTCTGGCGAGCCTGCAGACTCGCCAGAAACAGCAGTTATGAAGCTGAAGCAGCGGTCACAAAGACCGCTGCTCCATAACCTGTCCGCCTGCTCTGAGCACTACGATCGGGTTGATTGACACCCCCCTGCTGGCGGCCCATTGGCCGCGAGTCTGCAGGGGGCGGCGTTGCACAAGCAGCTCTTGTGAGCTGCTGGTGCAATTCTGAATACGGCAAGTGTATTGCTCGCCGTATTCAGCAAGGTCTGGCGGACCTGATCCGCACTGTCAGATCAGGTCTGCCAGACTTTCATAAATAGGGGCCATTATTTCCCCCTATGCTGTTCTCCAACTCTGCCCCGACTTTCCATATCTCTTTCAGACAAGCATTAAGAATGTTTTTCTTGGTTCCCACTAACTCAGATAAATAAATTATTTTAGCCTGTTGACAGTAGTAGTGAAGAGCATAGACGAAAACACTTATCGCTCACACGCTAATCCGACAGGAGTTATTAATAGTTCACATTCCAATGTTCTTTACATAAAAGAGTATGTTATTTTATATACGACTAAAAAAGAAAGTTACATTCACACAGCTCGTGAATGTGAAAGCATGACAAGGCTGCACTCAGGTTCAAAATTAAATCTTGTTTATTATACCCCTTGATAAACCAAAAAACACCTTAATTAAAAAGCTGCAAAACACATGTAAATACAAATCCAGGGCTGGAAAACAAGTGTAAATGTTACAAGGAAAGAACCAGAGCACATAGGTGTATAAAATACGCTCTATACCTGGGGGTCAATTTATCAAGCTCCATACGGAGCTTGATGTCCCGTGTTTCTAAAGAACGCTGCTCCATAACTTGTCGGCCTGCTCTAAAGCTGTGGACAGAAATCAACCCGATCGGATACGATCTGGTTGATTGAAACCCCCCTGCTAGCGGCGATTGGCTGCAAAACTTCAGGGGGCGGTATTGCACCAGCAGTTCCCAAGAACTGCTGGTGCAATGATAAATGCCGAAGGCGTATGCTGTCAGCATTTATCGATGTGCAGCGGACATGATACGCTACATCGTATCCTGTCCACTTGCACATTAGTAAATTGACCCCCCTGAACTCAAAGTGATTCATGCACAACAGTATTGGAGCATATAACGCTATTATGATGTTACAATGTTGCAGAGTTCCTTGAACTGTGATTTAGTTACCAAAATGGAAAGTGAAGCACATAGTGAATCAACACGCTCCACTGATCAAAATATCATAGGCAGACTTCAATCTCAAGCTTATATGTTTATAATCCCATGTTCAAATAACATCTCCCTTTACAAAGTACCGTCATGGTTCCCAATTATAGGTCAAAACCGTTCTGTTGTAAACTTCCAGTGTAATGCGGTTACTCCCATACAGTTACGGATTCGCTCACTATTGGTAGTAGCTTGAAAGTCGGGATAGATCCGAAAAACAAACTTCAGCAGCCTAGACACGATTTACTTGTTTACAGGTCACCAAACATTACGTGTTTTGCCCCTCCCCTTTTCCTGGCACTGGGGCTTTGTCAGATGCTGAATTGGTGTGAGAGACCAGCCTTTTATAATAACTTCAATTAGCTCCTCCTCTTTCTTTCTCAGTTTCACTGAACACAGGGTATACCGGTTATATGATTTAGGAATTTAGAAATCATTCCTAGCACTTTACATGCAGCATATTTACAATGTTATACATATTAATTACATATTCACCATAAATAAAAAAATAGTATCGTCATGGCATAAAATCCAAATAGTCACATTTATTTCTAAATTAACAGGCTTGTGAAGCCAGTTTAACTTGGAAAATGTGCAGTTATAGACCCTAATTAGAGACACACAATTTGAAAACCTAGTCTTAAAGTTCAACTAAACTTGAAATATCTAGGTACATCCTAGGTAATTAAAAAGATGAGCCAACAGATATAACTTATCACTCTGATTTATAGAAAACAGAAATATTTTTTTTTTTTCATTAAGTCCTGTTGGTGCAGCTGTATGTAGCTTATAAATCCAAAGGGACTCATGTTGTTTATCAACATCCCCACCTCTACAGAACTCCTTAGCCAAAAAGTCTTGATTTTTTAATTATCTGACAAAGGTGGGAACTTAGTTATCATGGATGAGTCATACTATGTCGGTGAGGTTCTTAGACAGCTTCTAAATGAAAATCAGTGTGAACTAACTAATCAAGATACATTTAACAGTTCATGCAATAAATAGCCGTTTTTACTTCACAATGAATTACTTAATGGTCTACTAACCAAGAAAGAATTTGATTTCATGTGTCCTAAGCATCCTATTGTTTCTACATTTTATTGCATTCCCAAATTGCATAAAGACATGAAAAAACCACTCAGAAGACCCATTATCTCGGGCATAGGAGGCCCAATGGAGGGAGCCAGTAGATATGTTGATTTCTTTATGAGACCTTTCCTGAGCTCCCTACTCTCCTATGTCCAGGATACATCAGATGTTTTGAGGAAGTTGGATGGGCTGGAAGTCAGTGAGGATACCCTGTTGGTAACCTTGGACGTAGAGTCATTTAAACTCTTTGATTGCACATAAGGTTGGCTTAAGAGCTGCAAGGCACTTTTTAGAGCAGAGGGGGCCTGACTTCCAAGTCGATACCGATTTGGTAATTTCAATGCTGGAATTAGTGCTTACACATAACATCTTTATGTTTGATGGTAGGTACTATAAACAGCTGCAGGGAACAGCGATGGGTGTCATCCCCACCTATGCCTGTTTACATCTTGGTTTCTGGGAAGCTAGATAAGTGTTCTCTGGTTTAGACACTCTGGTGGAGGTGCATGTGGCACTCTGGATTCGTTATGTGGATGACGTGCTGTTATTGTGGAATGGCAGTAGGGATCTACTAATGTCATTTACAGATACCCTTAATAGGGATAGTGGCTATACCATCTTTCTAACAAGCTCTGTGAACAACTGTGAGGTAAATTTCCTTTATCTAGAGATTTGGAAGGATGGAACAGCCATAAAATCTAAAGATTATAGCAAACCAACAGCCACAAACAGTCTGCTGCATGCAGATAGTCACCACCCTGATAGCCTCAAAACAGGGATTCCGGTAGGTCAGTTGCTCCGCTTAAACAGGAACTGTTCTAGTGAATCTGACTTTGAAACACAAGCCACTGAAATGTCACATAGATTTTTGGAAAGAGGATACTCCAAACGCAGAGTCAAAAGGGCATGGACTATGGCTAGAAATAGCCCTAGGCGTGATTTGCACTATGACAAAAAGCAACGCAAGAGCGATGGGAAAGCCCGTCTTACAACTAGATATAACTTACACTAGAATAAAATCATAGATATCCTTAAAAAATACTGGCACATTTTAACAGCAGATACTGACCTAAAAGAGAACATAGAAGACTATCCACGTATGACTGCACGTAGGGCTCTTAGCCTTAAAGACAGACTTGCACATAGCAAATTCACTAGGAAAGCGGTACCTGCTACATGGTTGGGAGAAAGGCAGAGGTGGATTGGTTGTAGTCCTTGTGAACATTGTGTGTACTGCAGATTCATTCAGAAAACTAATAGATTTGGGACAAGCACTAGCAAGCAAAATTAAATAAGAGAATGGATTACCTGCACAACTACAGGAGTAATCTATTTGCTGCATTCCTTGTGTCCAAATTATTATGTAGGAAAAACAAGGAGGGACTTGAAAGACAGGGTGAGAGAACACAGAGATGACATAAAAGGAAAAGTGCAAGATAGTCCTGTAGTGAGACACTTTGAAACTTGTCACAATTCCGATTTTACTGGCTTAAAGGGACAGTATACTGTAAAATAGGGTTCCAATTAATGTGTTTACAATTGCTTTTTTACCAACTGCAGAGTGAAAAATGTATGAAAATTAGCTTTTTAAAGTTTATTTTTGTATATTAAAGCTCTGATTTGTGTTTTGAAGCCATAGCCTAATAAAATGGTTTGAGTTTGTAGATATAATTAGATCTCCTAACTGTATCACATTGTGCACATATACATGTTTCTTTATATTATATCTGTCCATAAAACAATCACCAGTACTTGGAGAGAACAATGGAAAATCAACATTGTATTACCTTATCTCTGCTATATCCCACTGGGAGTGTAATTTCTTCTGCTGACTGTGTTTACAAAGCTTATCTATAGCTTGGACCTGCGGCCACAAACTTTCAGAATAGGTGGGGATACCACATGCTAAATCAACTATGTCAAATGCCAATATAAAGGTAAAGGAGCTACTTGTAAACAATGTAATACACTCCAGCAGGTAAAGTGGATCATTGGGAACAAATTAAAGGTGAAAACATTTTTGAGTAAACTGTCCCTTTAAAGATTATCGGGATTGAGCATATTAAACATAGAGGTGGGGATGTTGATAAACTATTGTTACAACATGAGTGCCGTTGGATTTATAAGCTACATACAGCTGCACCAACAGAACATAATGAAAAAAATCTAATATTGCTGTTTTCTATAAATCAGAGTGATAAGTTATATCGGTTGGATCATCTTTTTAATTACCTAGGATGTACCTAGACATTTCCAGTTTAGTTGAACTTTAAGACTAGGTTTTCAAATTGTGTATGTCTCTTTAATTAGGGTATATAACTGCACATTTTCCAAGTTAAACTGGCTTCACAAGCCTGTTAAGTTAGAAATAAATGTGAATATTAGGATTTTATGCTTTGACGATACTATTTTTTATTTATGGGGAATATGTAATCATTATGTATAACTTTATGAATGTTCCTGTAAATATGCTGCATGTAATTGACTAGGAATGATTTCTTCCTAAATCATGTAACCGGTATACCCTGTGTTCAGGGGAACTCAGACAGAAAGAGGAGGAGTTAATCAAAGCTATTATAAAAGGCCAGTCTCACACCAATTCAGCATCTGACAAAACCCCAGTGCCAGCCCAGGAAAAGGGGAGGGGCAAAACGCATAATGTTTGGTGACCTGTAAACCGGTGAATCATGTCCAGGCTGCTGAAGTTTGTTTTCCGGATCTATCCCGACTTTCAAGCTGCTACCAATAGTGAGCGAAGCTCCGTATCTGTATGGGAGTAACCGCATTACACTGGAAGTTTGCAACGTAACGGTTTTGACCTAGAATTGGGATTCTGGGAACCGTGAAGGTACTTTGTAAAGGGAAATGTTATTTGAACACAGGATTATAAACATACAAGCTTGAGATTGAAGTCTGCCTATGATATTTTGATCAGTGGAGCGTGTTGATTCACTATGGGCTTCACTTTCCATTTTGGCAACTAAACCACAGTTCAAGGAACTCTGCAACATTGTAACATCATAATAGCGTTATATGCTCCAATATGTGATTGGGTACTTGCTAAACTCTGGTGTTCTTTCCTTGTAACATTCACACTTGTTTCCCAGGCCTGGATTTGTATTTACATGTGTTTTGCAGCTTTTTAATTATGGTGTTTTTTCTTTTATCAATGGGTATAATAAACAAGATTTAATTTTGAACCTAAGTGCAGCCTTGTCATGCTTTCACATTCACGAGCTGTGTGAATGTAACTTTTAGTCATCTATATTACATTTGTGACTGCTTGCACCTCCTACATTAGGTTATATAATCTCACTGGCTGCCAGAGTGCACACACCCTCTGTATATTGAGTATGTTATTTTATTGTAAATAAATATGAACACAAGACAAAGGCACAGCCCCAAATCAAGGCAGCCAAACATTTAATATGGAGATGATACAGTTAAAAACACTTACAAGATATAAAAACTTTTGTGCATATCGTGCAGTCTCTCTATTCTGTCTGGGAAGGTGTAGCGGGGTATTTGTCCTCCTTGTTTCACCATTTGTAACAGTAACCACTGAACTAGATGAAAACCTACCTACTTCCTATGCGTTTCATTTGTCTCCCTGCGCAAAAATGTTCAAGAGCAATAAAGAGGCAAAACTTTTTTAGCCCGGGAGCCATTTAAATCATCCTGAACACCCCTCTCACTCAGATCCCACCAATCAGGGGTCTTGGAGACACTTCCCACCCACACTTTGTGATGAAAAATGTAAGTGCCAAAAATATATCCTCCCCAAACTTTCCCTGATTTAGTGATTTAAAGGGGCAGTCAACACCAAAATTTTGTTTTAAAAGATAGATAATCCCTTAATTACCAATTCCCCAGTTTTGCATAACCAACACAGTTATAATTATAAATGTTTTACCTCTGTAATTACCTTGTATCTAAGCCTCAGCAGACTACCACCTTATTCCAGTTCTTTTGACAGACTTGCATTTTAGCCAATCAGAGCTGTCTCCATGGTAAATTCACGTGCATGAGCTCAATGTTATCTATTTGAAACGCGTGAACTAATGCCCTCTAGTGGTGAAAAACTATCAAAATGCATTTAGATTAGAGGCGGCCTTTAAGGTCTAAGAAATTAGCATATGAATCTCTTAGGTTTAGCTTTCAACTAAGAATACTAAGAGAACAAAGCAAAATTGGTGATAAAAGTAAAATGGAAAGTTGTTTAAAATTACATGCCCTATTTAAAACATGAAAGTTTTTTTTGGACTTGACTGTCCCTTTAAATGAAAAACATTGATAAATCACTGGTAAGAATATGTGATCTTCAGGAATCCAGAAGTAAAAAACCTTGGAAGAAAAGGAAATAACAACAAATAGTCCTGTATACACAGATTATATAAAAAAAGAGGTGGAAGTATCTACTCACACTCTTAGCTCTCAGTTAAACTGCTCATGTGTTAAGGTATAGATGGATCAAGGGACATCAAACTTAGTAAAAGCAATTTATTACTCCAGTAAAATCACTCAGGATAAGGGAACAATTGTAAAACACTAAGCAGACTGTAGAATCACCAAGCACGGCGTACACAGACAGATGCAGAGTGTAAATTTCAAAGTCCCAATCCTCCTTGTGACATCAGAGTCCCAACAGTCCAATCAGATCTCTGTGGATCCCGAAATGTCACTATATATAAAAAATCTATTTTTTTCACAAATTTGTGTGAGTGCAGTCTATATGTTTATATATATATATATATACCAAAAACAGTCCCTTCCTCTGACAAACAACCAGTGAACAAGCAAACCCTTTAAAGGCCTTTATGACCCTCCCCCTTCATCACAGCCAATCCCAGCTGCCCGTGTGCAAACATCTTAGTGACCTCATCTATTAACATACATGCATACAATGTTAAAGAAACAGTCATATATATATATATTTATATGTAAAGCAGGCAAGGGGAAGGCACTCACCGTATTAGTATCAAACTCTTTTATTGTTTAGTTAACGTTTTCAGGGTTGCCCCCGTCCTCAGACCAACAGAACATATTCAGAACTCACCTATTTAACAGGAAACCCATCACCGTGAAATCTAAATCAGCTGTGTCCCTGCACGTCTTACCAAGCACAACTCTGCATGAGCAAACCTGCTACGGAACACAGCTGAGAACAAAACCAGCCTCAAGTCAAAGCCATCACCATAGTAACCTAATAACACCACCGTGTATAACTTCAATCAGATTAAAAACAAACATGAACGCCAAAAATACAAACCATATATTGATGTCACATGTGCGTACTCTAACACTCTACCTCCTGAGCAACATAGAACACAGCGTTCACTTACTTAGCACTCTGTTATACCGCAACCAGCCAGACGTTGCCTAGCAGCCAAACAACAACACAAACCAACCGCATTCCTTATTAGACTCATTAAACAAGCCATACCGTATTCTATAGTGCATATCACCATCAAGCACAGTAAATTAGTCATGCTCTCCACAGCGGAGCTAGCGTAACATAACCAATGTTCAGTCAAACCAACAGGCACCTCGCAACATTCAGCTATAGCTATCTCACATACACCATCCATCAGGAGGCCTCCCACACCAAAGATAAAAATATCCACAATCGCCCAACATACAAATATAACTTTAAAATCAGATGTACATACTCTATCACTACATAACAAAAGCAACATAGTACAAAAACAGCCACTGTCACCACAATCCAAATATAGCCTAACAACCAAATGTCAAACCCACTGAGAGACCAAGGACACAATACTTTATCATTTATAAGTCACAGCATATCGCCATCAGTCATAGTGTATTAGTCTCATACTCCACAACGGAGCTAACATAGCATTAGTAACACTCAAGCTAAAATGCGCACTGCTAGCCTTCACACAAATCCAACACTCATACATCATCCCACAGAACACCTCTCACCCCCAGTTAAAAATGCTCCCGTACCAAAACACAATCGCACACTAACTATAAAGGCACTAGAACAAATACTTTGTTTCTGCAGAACCACCAAAGTGTCGACTGTATTATGCTGTAACCAAACAGAGCTATCTCATACCAATAGGTAATAATGCAATACTATCAGACCAGATAGACCACCTACAGGTCCCTTACCCACCTATGCCACTCATACCCACTACAACGCATGCAATAAAATATCACACATCACAACATCCACAACCGCTCACAAACACCAAACATACATACATTATGCTACAACACCCCCTCAATTGAATATGTCTATGGATTACCAGTGTTTCCTTTGAAAAGGACGTATTGTTTTGGACTTGTGATCTCTTAACTATTGTGCTCCAGTAGTCCACTAACTGCTTTGAGCATGCATGGCTATAGTATTGGTTGATAGATGTAACATGAGGATTCCAATGTGTTTCTGGATGTTGGGTGGAAAATGTGTGGTATGGTAAGTTTGTCATTTGAGTGGCTGTGATTGTTTGAGTGAGTGAGGTCATTGATTGTTGAGTGTTAGTATTGTATAATATATAGTAGCTCTTGAGGTGTGTCTATTGCATAAGATCCCATTACACATTAAGTTTTTTGGTTGTTAAAATTGTTGCCATTTTGTGTGATGGTTATGTGCATGTTATATTTTTTTGATGATTGAACTATTTAGTTTAAGGATTGAGGGAGTGTTGTAGCATAATGTATGTATGTTTGGTGTTTGTGAGCAGTTGTGGATGTTGTGATATGTGATATTTTATGCGTTGTAGTGGGTATGAGTGGCATAGGTGGATAAGGGACCTGTAGGTGGTCTAACTGGTCTGATAGTATGGCATTATTACCTATTGGTATGAGGTAGCTCTGTTTGGTTACAGGCCAGCATAATACAGTCGACACTTTGGTGGTTCTGCAGAAACAAAGTATTTGTTCTAGTGCCTTTATGGCAGTTAGTGTTGCGTGTGGGCTAACGGGTGTCTTATTGGTAATGAATGTGAGGTTTGTTAGTGTGTGATTGTGTTTTGATACAAGAGCATTTTTAACTGGGGGTGAGCGGTGTTTTGTGGGATGATGTATGAGTGTTGGATTTGTGTGAAGGCTAGCGGTGCGCATTTTAGCTTGAGTGTTGCTAATGCTATGTTAGCTCCGTTGTGGAGTATGAGAGTAATACACTATGACTGATGGCGATATGCGGTGACTTCTAAAAGATAAAGTATTGTGTCCTTGGTCTCTCAGTGGGTTTGACATTTGGTTGCTAGGCTATATTTGGATTGTGGTGACAGTGGTTGTTTTTGTACTATGTTGCTTTTGTTATGTAGTGATAGAGTATGTACATCTGATTTTAAAGTTATATTTGTATGTTGGGCGATTGTGTATATTTTTCTCTTTGGTGTGGGAGGCGTCCTGATGGATGGGGTATGTGAGATAGCTATAGCTGAATGTTGCGAGGTGCCTGTTGGTTTGACTGAACATTGGTTATGTTACGCTAGCTCCGCTGTGGAGAGCATGACTAATTTACTGTGCTTGATGGTGATATGCACTATAGAATACGGTATGGCTTGTTTAATGAGTCTAATAATGAACACGGTTGGTTTGTGTTGTTGTTTGGTTGCTAGGCAACGTCTGGCTGGTTGCGTTATAACAGAGTGCTAAGTAAGTGGACGCTGTGTTCTATGTTGCTCAGGAGGTAGAGTGTTAGAGTATGCACATGTGACATCAATATATGGTTTGTATTTTTGGCGATCATGTTTGTTTTTAATCTGATTGAAGTTATACACGGTGGTGTTATTAGGTTACTATGGTGATGGCTTTGACTTGAGGCTGGTTTTGTTCGCAGCTGTGTTCCGTAGCAGGTTTGCTCATGCGGAGTTGCGCTTGGTAAGACGTGCAGGGACACAGCTGATTTAGATTTCACGGTGATGGGTTTCCTGTTAAATAGGTGAGTTCTGAATATGTTCTGTTGGTCTGAGGATGGGGGCAACCCCGAAAACGTTAACTAAACAATAAAAGAGTTTGATACTAATACGGTGAGTGCCTCCTTGCCTGCTTTACATGTACTTTACTTGAAGAGCACCCCGGATGATGAACTACAAATAAAGTGAGTGCTGGTACCCCTTTGCAATTTTATATATATATATATATATATATATATATATATATATATATATATATATATATATATATATATATATATATATATGTGTGTGTGTACATATGTATTTATGTTTTACTGTATATTTACAGAACATTTTTTACATTCCAATTTTTTCCAGTTACAGGAAAATGTAATTTTTATTATTAAGATATAAATGTCCAGTATGAATGGCACACACCAGAACAACTCCCTGGAGCACTGCCAATTAGTAGTTTTTCAAAATGTATCCCAGGGCCGGCCAGAATCCCCAGAACCTGTATATCTATTACTGTAAATATATAGGTTTAAATATGTATTTTACATGAACAGTATCAGATATATATAGAAATATATATTATGTGAATAGGAATGTAAAATATGTGTTTTGCACATCAGGTTTCACAATTTAGATTTAATATGGTCGGATTAGCGTACATAAAAACATAATAATCTTACGGCGTGTTGTTGAAATATTAAATATATTATTTCTTTTAATGTATAAAAATGATTTTAAAATGATTAAACATACTGTAAAAAATATAGATATATTCTATGGATTATTTAGAATATTTGAAAGTATGTTTAATCATTTTAAAATTCTTTTTTATTAATTTTTAACATATTTTATATTTAATATTTCAATAAAGCACCTTAACCCCTTAACGACCAACGACATTTGAGATACGTCCTGCAAAAAAATGCAGTTAACGACTGAGGACGTACCCCATATATCGTTGGTCTTTGAAAGCGGTGGAAGCGATCTTGATCACTTCCAGCCGTTTTCCTGATATTGCAGTGTTGCCTGTTGTAATAGCTGTTCTTAGCCATCTGATGCAGAGAGAGCCACTCTGTGGCCCTGTCTGCATCGGACATCGATGACCGTAACCGTTGGTGGGTGGGAGCCGATGTGAAAGGCGGGTGGGCGGCCATCGGTGTTGGCAGATCAGTCTTGAGAGGCGGGATCATGGGCGGAGTCAACGGGAGCATGCACGGGGGGGCGGCGCGTGCATGGGGCCGGAGCGGGTGGGAACCGCTACACTATGGAAAAATGTTGTGATATTAAGTGGGAGAGAGGGGGGAGGGAATTAGTATATAAAAGATCTAAGGGATCTGGGAGGGGGTGGGGGGTTGGTCTTTGGGGGGGAAATCAATTTTATTGTAAACTGGGTACTGGCAGACAGCAAGATGGCTCCCAATAAGGTAGAGGGGAAGGGTAAGAGAGCTGTTTGGGGGGGGGGGATCAGGGTGGTTGGGGGCTAAGGGGGCTCCTACACAGCAGAATAATAAAAAAAAAATAAAAAGCCTTTTATTTTAGTACTGGCAGACTTTCTGCCAGTACTTAAGATGGTGGGGACAATTGTGGGGTGGGGGAGGGAAGAGAGCTGTTTGGGAGGGATCAGGGGGTGTCATGTGTCAGGTGGGAGGCTGATCTCTACACTAAAGCTAAAATTAACCCTGCAAGCTCCCTACAAGCTCCCTAATTAACCCCTTCACTGCTTGACATAATACACATGTGATGCGCAGCGACATTTAGCGGCCTTCTAATTACCAAAAAGCAACGCCAAAGCCATATATGTCTGCTATTTCTGAATAAAGGGGATCCCAGAGAAGCATGTATAACCATTTGTGCCATAATTGCACAAGCTGTTTGTAAATAATTTCAGTGAGAAACCTAAAGTTTGTGAAAAAGTGAACAATTTTTTTTATTTGATCTCATTTGGTGGTGAAATGGTGGCATGAAATATACCGAAATGGGCCTAGATCAATAATTTGGGTTGTCTACTACACTACACTAAAGCTAAAATTACCCTACAAGCTCCCTAATTAACCCCTTCACTGCTGGGCATAATACACGTGTGGTGCGCAGCGGCATTTAGCAGCCTTCTAATTACTAAAAAGCAGCGCCAAAGCCATATATGTCTGCTATTTCTGAACAAAGGGGATCCGAGAAAAGCATTTACAACCATTTGTGCCATAATTGCACAAGTTGTTTGTAAATAATTTCAGTGAGAAACCTACAGTTTGTGAAAACATTTGTGAAAAAGTGAACGATTTTTTTTATTTGATCACATTTGGCGGTTAAATGGTGGCATGAAATATACCAAAATGGGCCTAGATCAATACTTTGGGAAATCTTCTAAAAAAATATATACATGTCAAGGAATATTCAGGGATTCCTGAAAGATATCAGCGTTCCAATGTAACTATCGCTAATTTTGAAAAAAAAAAAGTGGTTTGGAAATAGCAAACTACTTGTATTTATTGCCCTATAACTTGCAAAAAAGCAAAGAACATGTAAACATTGGGTATTTCTAAACTCAGGACAATATTTAGAAACTATTTAGCATGGGTGTTTTATGGTGGTTGTAAATGTGTAACAGATTTTGGGGGTCAAAGTTAGAAAAATTTAGTTTTTTTTCCATTTTTTCCTCATCTTTTATTTTTTTTTTATAGTAAATTATAAAATATGATGATGAAAATAATGGTATCTTTAGAAAGTCCATTTAATGGCGAGAAAAACTGTATATAATATGTGTGGGTACAGTAAATAAGTAAGAGGAAAATTACAGCTAAATACAAACACAGCAGACATGTAAAAATAGCCCTGGTCCCAAACGGACAGAAAATTGAAAAGTGTTTTGGTCCTTAAGGGGTTAAAGGGGCAGTCAAGTCCAAAAAAAAAAACCTTTTCATGATTCAAATAGGGCATGTAATTTTAAACAACTTTCCAATTTACTTTAAATCACCAATTTTGCTTTGTTCTATCTGTAATTCTTAGCTGAGAGCTAAACCTAGGAAGTTTATATGCTAATTTCTTAGACCTTGAAGGCCGAATCTAATTTTGAAAGCATTTTGACAGATTTTAACCACTAGAGGGAGTTAATTCATGTGTTTCATATAGATAACAATGAGCTCACGTGAAGTTACCTAGGAGTGAGCACTGATTGGCTAAAATGCAAGTCTGTTAAAAGAACTGAAATAAGGGGGCAATTTGCAGAGGTTTAGATACAAGGTAATCACAAAGGTAAAAAGTGTATTATTATAACTGTGATGGTTATGCAAAACTGGGGAATGGGTAATAAAGGGATTATCTATATTTTTAAACAATAAAAATTCTGGTGTTGACTGTCCCTTTAAGAATATTAAGTTTTCAGGTGGGCTAACCCGACAGCCTTAAATCTAAATTGTGAAACGCAATCCAAAAACTGCATATTTTACATTACTATGTTCTTCACATAGAAAATTATGTACTTTTTATTATTAAATATATATTTCAATATATATATATTTCAATATATATATTTCTATATATATATATATATATATATATATATATATATATATATATATATATATATATATATATACACACACAGTATATGATACTATTCATATAAAATACATATCTATACCTATATATCTAAAGGAATAGATATGCCGGTATAGGTATACACAGATATGGATACAGAAATATGTATTTACAATAAAAAAGGACATTATTCTGAATGTGAAATATTACTAACTCATGTCAGGTTCAGCGCATCGGGTTAACACGCGAGTATGGGTGTTAGGGTTTTTTCCGTTTTTGCATTACATTGAAGTCTATAGGAGAGAAAGTTAACGTGGTTGAGATATTTCTTTAGCGCTTGTCAGGTTTACACTTGCGCAGAAACTCTTGTCTAGAGTAGTGTACGCTCAAGCGGGAGCACTAAATTACGCTCCTCTCGTAATCCAGCCCATAATTAGAAGGATTATAGTATATAAGTATTTATGTTCCTGCAATATTCAAATATAGTAAAATTATGTTGGTGACTGGGAGTCTAGTTGGTCGCAATTTTATAGTTATTAGAATAGATCTTTTTTGGAAAGGTTTATAGGTATCAAGATCAAGAAGGTCTTTGAAGGTTACAGAGACATGAAATCCCACTTTTTTAAAGTTTACAATTTACTTCTATTATAAAGTTAGCTTTGTTCTCATGGCATTTGTTTTTGGTTGATAACGTGCAGCAGTGCATATTTTTGGAGTGCTAAATGGCAGAAAACTGCTGCCATCTAGTGCTGTTGCAAATGTATTACATTATTAAAAATAGTTTTGTAAACACAACCATACAGTGCTAAAGACAGTCTATGTTTAAAAACTACAAACCCCCAAGCTAAAGTTACAAAAAAAAAAAAAAATTACAGAAAAAAATAAACAAAGGTATCCAAAAATAAAAAAAATTAAACCTAAACTAATACCCTATAAAAATACCCCACAAAAATAAAAACACCCCCTAATCTAATACTAAACTACCAATAGCCCTTAAAAGGGCCTTTTGTATGGCATTGCCCTAAGTTAAACAGCTCTTTTACCTCTAAAAAATACTAAATCCCCATAACAGTAAACAAAAAAAAACACCCACCAAACCCCCCAAAATAAAAAAACTAACACTAAAAAACTAAACTACCTATCGCCCCTAAAGGTGCATTTTTATGGGCATTGCCCTTAAAAGGGCATTCAGCTCTTTTACTGCCCTTAAAAGGGCAATCAGCCCTTTTTCAAGCCCCAAAAATCCCTAATCTAAAAATAAACACCCCATTTAATTAGCTCTCATTCTATTGGCTGGTTTTATAATATCAGCCAATAGGAATGCAAGATATCCAACTAAATATGGGGTACCTTGCATTCAATCTTCAGTGTCCAGTGGATGATCGCATGAAGAGGAGCCTCCACGCCACCGAGGAGCACCAAATCTGAGAAGAGTGATCCACACCTCCGCTCCGTGCCGCCTTCACTGTGGATGAAGATAGAAGATGATGGATCCGCCTGGAAGAAGTCCTTCTCTGCCGGACTTCAGGAACCGTGAGAACCTATTTGGGGCTTAGTGTTAGGGTTTTTTTTAATTTTTTTTTATTATTTTTATTTTATTTATTTGGGCAATTGAAAAAGAGCTGAATGCCCTATTAAGGGCATTAAAAGAGCTAAATGCCCTTTTAAGGGCAATGCCCATACAAATTCCCCTTTAGGGGCAATGGGTAGTTTAGGTTTTTTTAGTGTTAGTTTTTTTTTATTTTGGGGGGTTTGGTGGGTGGGGGGTTTTACTGTCAGGGGGGACTTGGTTTATTTTACATGTAAAAGAGCTGATTTCTTTAGGACAATGCCCTACAAAAAGCCCTTTAAAGGGCTTTTGGTAGTTTATTCTTAGATTAGGGGGTGTTTTTATTTGGGGGGGGTTATTTTCATAGGGATTAGGTTTAATGTTTTTATTTTGGATAATGTGGTTTATTATTTTGTGCAATGTTAGACTTTTTTATTTTCTGTAATGTTAGACTTTTTTATTTTCTGTAATTTTAGATTAGTTTAAACTTAGTTTTCTTTATTTTTAAAGTAATGTTAGGTTTTTATTTTAATTGTAAATTAGGATTATTTTAATTTATGTAATGGGTTTAATTTACGGGGTGTTATGTTGGGTCTTAGTGATTAGTTATTTGCGTTGTGGGGTTTGGCTGGTTTAGGGGTTAATAGATTTATTATGTTAATTGCGATCTGGGTTATTGACGGTTTAGGGGTTAATAGATATATTAGGTAGTTTGCGATGTTGGGGTTGGCGGATTTAGGGGTTAATAATTTTATTAGGTAGTTGGTTGTTATTTTTTCTTAATGCTTATTGAGGGCGGTTAGGTTTTTTTTTTTAAATATTTTTGTTGGCGGTTAGGTTTTTTTTAACTTATTATGAGTGGTTAGGTTTTTTTTGTTGTAATACTCCGTTTGCCTTTGCTGCATCCTGGTGGATTCTTTTGTCTGCGTGCACAGCCAACATTCTTTTGGCTGCCTCACGTTGCCAACATTCCTTTTTAAACGCAATTATAGTACAGATGGAGAGTTAGAAGTGTTAATTGAATCATACAAAATGTTGGAAAAGGTTGTTCAGATATAGCTATTTTCTTAGGTATTCCTGAAGGGCTGAAACCAGGATGTTCTGGATATGGGTTGAGCAGTGAGCAGAGAGTTGCAAGAATTAAGGTGTAAAACTGTGAATTGTAAAATTCTCCAGAGAACAGCAGGTAAAAAAGTATAATTTTATGAATGATATTGTGAAATGAAGTGGGTAGTATATTCCTATGTAAATCAGAATCTACACTTGCAAGAAACAAGTGTAATCTGACTATCAACGCATTTGGAGTGAATGAGGCATGAGATGAATGAAGCTAATGTCACAAATACAGTGGATAAGATATTGAGAAGAACCTTTGATAGATGATATACACTAAAAGTGAAGACGTGTCAGGCCCCTAGGTCCTTACCTGAGTGTGGTAGGGGCCACACTAATCTTAAGGCTGGCAGAAGATTAAGAATTCAGGGTAGCACTGTGAGGGATTCTCTGTTATTGAGCTTTGGCTTTTCTGGTGAATACCTCAGCCTGTTCCTGACATTTATATACATAGCATCTCCTGCAAGCTTGTTCCAGACATCCAACAAGGTTTATTCCTTATTGTCTTATCAAATGTGAGGAAAAACATATACTGGTGACATCACTATATGGATGATACTTAAGGGTAGATTATATGTAGAGCAGAAATGATTCGTTATAGTGATTCATGTCCGCTCAACATCACTAAATGCAGACAGCATACGCTGTTTACATTTAACATTGCACAAGCATTTCTGGTTAAATGCTTGTACATGCCACCTCCTGGCGGCCGCTAGCAGGGGCTGTCATTCATCCCGATAGGATCAGATCAGGATGATTTCAATCCGCCGCCTAAAAGGTGGCAGACAAGTAAAGGAGCAGCGGTCTTCGGAGGCCTGAAAGCAGCATTCACTGCTTCATAAATGGAGCCCATAGACTTAGTATTTTAAAAAGGAAAATGTGGTTTAATTTGAAGGACCCATAACATAAAATGTTATTTTCAAATATTTGTGTGGGTGCATTAAATTGCTAATGTTTATCAGTCTGAGTAATCAAGGAGCCATAAATAGTTTGCGTATATCAGAACTCACAAACTTATCTGAATAATATCACAAGAAAATAGCAAATTTGTTCCCAGCCAGAATGACATGTGTAACCAACAGCAACAGGAATAGTTTTGCAATAATTCATTATGTTGTTTTTATTAGAGACATTAGTGATGGCTTAGATAGAAAATAATTTAAAAATGGATATGTAAAACTTTATTACACTTTTTGCTCTCTAACTGTACACAAAAGGGGCTATATTCATAATGGTGAGATTAAAGGGACAGCAAGCCCCACATTTTTCATTCATGATTTGGATAGAACATACAACTTTAAACAACTTTCCATTTTACTTCTATTATCAAATTTGCTTCATTCATTTGTTATCCTTTGCTGAAGGAGCAGCATTGCACTACAGGCAGCTAGCTGAACACATCTAGTTAGCCAATCAAAACAGACAAATGTGTGTAGGCACCAATCAGCAACTAGCTCCTACTAGTGTAGGATATGTGCATATTATTTTTCAACAAGGGATATCAATAGAACGAAGCACATTTGAAAATAGAAGTGAATTGATAAGGGTTAAAATGACATGCTATATCTGAATCATACAAGTTTAATTTTGACTTTCCTATCCCATTAAGGACAAACTATGAATGAAGTTAAGGAAACATACAATAGCTGAGTCAGTTCTTCTGTATGCTGTAAAGTCACACATTACAAGTGAATTCTAAGTGGCATCTACTGTGTTATAACATTTTTTTATTGCATATAACTATGTGTTTATCCACTGCAAAAAGACTAAACACATAGTTAAAGTCAGGTCCAGAGCAGCAATACAGAACTAGGACCTAGTTGAGCAAATCTGGTGAGCCAATAACAAGAGGCATAAGTTTGTAGCCACCAATCGTCCGCTAGCTCCCAGTAGTGCTGCTCCTGAGCCCACCTAGTTATGCTATTCAACAAAGGATACCAAGTAAATTTGATAATATAAGTAAATTGAGGTCTCTTAAAATCGCATGCTCTGTCTGAACCATGAATTTTGACTTTCATGCCCCTTTAAGATACATATACTAAACCTGCTCAGTTACTATAGGTAAAGAGATGTTAAACAGTGCTCTTATGGTAGAAAATAAATATAAATACGTTAAATTAAAGTAAACATAAAAAGAAACAAATTGTGCAAATAAAAATAAAAACCCAGCAAACAACTTTTCTTGCAAAATGTGCACTTAAAATGTCTTACTGTAGCCCATGCCCCCAGTTTGATAACGGTGGAACATTTTTTAAACTTAAGTTTCATTTTGAAAGTTCTGAGCATGAACAAATCTTACTTCCTGTTTATGTGCTCTATTTTAGCTTTCTTTTGTAAGGCTGTGACAGAAAGTAATAGACATGACACACATAAATAAAAGCTAAAATCCATTTAACTAAATAAATTATACATATTGCAATGGCTTTTATTAAATATAAGCCACTGCTTAGTGCTTTTTTTATTGCAATAAAACAGACTGTTTAATATCCCTTTAAAGATAAAAAAAACTAATATCAGGGCTCATGTAAAAATAGATAAACACAAATATTTGTTTCTTATCTTTTTATACTTGAGCCTAACTTGAAAAAGGTGTTAAGGTCCTAAGTATAGTAAGTCAGCAGATTATAAGTAAAGGGCTTGAAATCCAAAAACTTTCGTTATAAAAGTAGAAAAAAAAAAAAAAAAAAGGTTTAAATAAACAGTATTAGGCCTGTATTAAAGGGACACTAAACCCAATTTTTTTTCTTTCGTGATTCAGATAGAGCATGCAATTTTAAGTAACTTTCTAATTTACTCCTATTATCAATTTTTCTTTGTTCTCTTGCTTTCTTTATTTGAAAAAGAAGGCATCTAAACTATTTTTTGGTTCAGAACCATGGAAAGCAC
Organism: Bombina bombina; assembly: GCF_027579735.1. Classification (NCBI taxonomy): domain Eukaryota; kingdom Metazoa; phylum Chordata; class Amphibia; order Anura; family Bombinatoridae; genus Bombina; species Bombina bombina. Next base: position 1,301,176,376 of record NC_069499.1, read on the forward strand.
TTGTTTATTGGTGGATGAATTTATCCACCAATCAGCAAGAACAACCCAGGTTGTTCACCAAAAATGGGCCGGCATCTAAACTTACATTCTTGCATTTCAAATAAAGATACCAAGAGAATGAAGACAATTTGATAATAGGAGTAAATTAGAAAGTTGCATGCTCTATCTGAATCCCAAAAGAAAAAAATTGGGTTCGGTGTCCCTTTAACATGAACCCTATAGTAATAAATTAAACCTACATTTTTTTTATGCAACTGGGTTTGCACTGACTTTCCACTGTGTGCAAAGTCAGTTTAAAAAATAAAAATAAACCAGACTGGAGGTTAAATTATTCACCCTCGGAAGTCAATAAAACTCTTTAAAAAAACTTTAAAACAAATTTAAACAGCCATGTTAAACTTGAATGAAAACTCTAACAAAAAATGTTTTCAGTGAAGAAATCAACAAGACTTATTAACTTAAACGTTATCTTTTTACAGGATAGACCCATATGCTAATCTTTGCTTAGTTTTCCTATTTTTTTTAAGTTGGTCTTTAGGGTCACTACTAATAAGATTAATTAATAAAATGCATTATAGATGTATTTCCATTAAACTTCAGCTTTGTGCTTAAATTTAAACTTCATTACCTGAGAAAGATCAACTTAGAGGATGGCAGAACTTAGAGCATTTTCTCTTAGGTTAATAAATGTAAAAATTGGTAAATCTTATAGCTACAATACAGTTAGTATTAAAGAGACACTGAACCTAATTTTTTTTCTTTTGGGATTCAGATACAGCATGCAATTTTAAGCAACTTTCTAATTTACTCCTACTATCAAATTTTCTTCATTCTCTTGGTATCTTTATTTGAAATGCAAGAATGTAAGTTTAGATGAAGGCCCATTTTTGGTAAACAACCTGGGTTGTTCTTGCTGATTGGTGGATAAATTCACCCACCAATAAACAAGTGCTTTCCATGGTTCTGAACCTAAAAATAGCTTAGATGCCTTCTTTTTCACATAAAGAATACAAGAGAACAAAGAAAAATTGATAATAGGAGTAAATTAGAAAGCTGATTAAAATTGCATGCTCTATCTGAATCACAAAAGAAAAAAATTGGGTTCAGTGTCCCTTTAAACTGCCTTGCCTTTGGACCTAAACTCTTTAGTTTTTTACAACAAAGAGTTGTAGGTTCTCTGCGCCAGATTACAAGTGGAGCATTATTTAATGTTGTGCATGTCGATTTGCGCTCATATTATGAGTTGAAAGCCAAAATTTTGAACATTACGCGTGCTATAATGTAATCTCCCATAGAAGTCAATGGAGCAAATAAAGTGGAAAAAAACTTAACACCCAACTTGCGCGCAAACCTGATTGCATATTCTCTAGTGCGCTAACCCGACATGAAAATATGAATATTTAAAGTTACAATGTTCTTCACATACAAGAGTAGGTTTTATTTATTCATAAATGCATATTCTATATTAATATGATGGGGGTTTTTGCACAAATATATATGTATACCTAACTATCTATAGATGATTATATATAGGTATATACAGATATATAGAAATATCTATTTATACATTTTTGGAACCTATTATGCTTGGTGCAGAACATAGGAATGTGAAATATTTACAGTAAATACATAGTTAAAAATGAATATTGCATAAATATGTTTTTTTTTCATGTATTTATCTACTTAACTGTAAAGGGCTCCAATGTACTTCTATGTATGTCTATATGTGTATTTATGTGTTTATATGTGTATGTATGTCTGTAAATACATATTTATACAGCAGGCCCAGACTGAGCGTCGGGCGTACCAGGCATTTGCCCGGTAGGCCGTGGGGTAGTTTAGCCCCGCCCACCGCAACCGCATTTAACAATTTTTTTGAGTACTGTGAAAATGATTTTTTATGTATTGAAGTTTATTTTATGTTACCAGTATACTGTAGTGCTAGTGTATTATTTTATTAATCATTTGGCAATCATATTTGCGGCCTTTTTAATAACGGACGGCCGCCACTGGCCGCACACTCTCTCTCAGATCCGAATCTGATCACTGACTGAGCAGTGAGCACTGGCATCACTGAGTGACAACATCTGGCACGCGGCTGCACTACACTGATGCCATGTGCCGTGTCCTACAGAGGCCGTCATCGGAGAGTACTTCAAGGGAGAGGAGAGAAGCCGGCTGCATCCCTGATGACCACTAGGCCTGGCTGCCCAATGTACTCCTGCGACCGTATGGGGATTACACCGTCACTTGCCACCATGGTCCTCCATGTCATGTGTCTGCCCTGCACCACACAATCTCCATTTGGAGGATTACGGTTGCTGGCTGTCTAGGTGTCTGGGTGGGGTGAGTGGGAATTGAGGGAAAAAACAACAACCACTGGTCTACCGTCTCTGGCTGATTGAGGAAGCAGCTGAGAGAGACACTGACGGACCGGTGACACAGCAGTCTCTCACTTACTGTGAGGATTATATGTATAACACAAGTTACACAACAGTCTGTCTACTGTGACCTCAGGGTAAAACGTTTATCAGCAGGTAAGCTGTTTGGTTAAAAATTATTATTGCTGGAATGCTGGCTCACACTGGTTTATCTGGATGGCAATTGGCTGCCATAACCTATGAGGTGCTGTTAGCTTGTGCAGTAATGGAAGGCTACTGGTTAGCTGGGGAAGATAGTTATTAGCCTGTGCAATACTGGAGTATTTGGGAAGGCAAGGAGCTAACTGTGGAGCAAAAATAACCTGTGCAGTGCTGGATACTAATTGGGAAGGTAAGGAGCTAGCTGGGAAAGACAGTTAACCTGTGAAATGCTGGAGAGTAATTGGGATGGAAAGGTACAGGCTGACTTACAGGATCATGCTGGTACAGTTATTCTTTGCATTGCAAGTATTACATGCATGTATTTATAAAATATAGCATAGGTCTATACAATTATACAGGTGCTTGATAGATATCTTGTGGGAGCAAAACAAAACAGACCCTGATATACTGATACAGTAGTCAGATCCCTGGCCACATATTTTTAGTCTAGTTGGTTAATTGGTGGATTACTATTTCAAAGTGTATGACTGTGTAAAATTCCTTTTATATTTAGTAAAGCCATACTTTTGTTGCATCTAAAATAAGGTATTTTAAAATGTATTAGTTTTTTTTTTATTTTTGGTTTGTTTAAAATGGAAGTTCTGCTAGAAAAAAAAAAACTTTTGTTTTTATGTTTTGGGGTGTGTCACAGTCTACCAATAGCAATGTAGGAGGTGTCTTTATCAGTCTGTCTCTAGGGATAAGTTTTATACAAACATACATTTCCTCTTAGTTTAAAAATAACAATAATCTATTTTTCTGCAAAAATACTTAACTTCTTTATATACAGTAGTGCTCTTTCGAATGCATCATATAATGTTTAGTTTTATTTCTATTTAATGTAAAAATACAGGATTAAGCACAAAGAAACATTTTAGGATTTCTTCTTCAGATTACTCATTTCAGAAGTGAAAAGATTAACTAGAGTAGAGGCAGTGGTGGGTGTGGGTGTGCTTCTATGTGTGTGTATATATGTATATGTGTGTATATATGTATGTGTGTGTATATATGTATGTGTGTGTATATATATGTATGTGTGTGTATATATATATATATATATATATATATATATATATATATATATATATATATATATATATATATATATATGTGTGTATGTCACAGTATTCCCTAATCACTGCAGAATAGACCAATGATTATAATAAATTCTTAATATGAGTCAGTCATCATTCATCACTCACAAGTCGCATACTGACTGTCATTAAAAATCACTGTCATTCACATGTCACATACTGATATATTCTGATTCAGCATATATCAGTATGTGAGTGACTCATAATGCAATTGTTTTTGCTGCCTTGGATCATCATTAATCTCTTGAAGTTAATGATGATCATCCAAGGCAGCAAAAACAATTGAAGAGATCATCATGCTATAGCTATATGTGTGTTATTAAGTGACATAATACTTTGTGCCATATATCTGTGTGTTATGTGACATATACTTTGTGGAATTGTGCCCTATAGCTGTGTTTTATGTGACATATACTTTGTGCCCT